>NW_017276910.1:1074094-1161819 GCF_001594065.2 Cyphomyrmex costatus
TCTCTCTCTCTCTCTCTCTCTCTCTTGCGCGCGCGCGTGTACCAGGCATTCTTGTGCGAAGTAATTTTTTTTTTTAATGATTTAATGGATTCCTTCATTCATATAAGGCGCCGGAGTCGACGGAAAGTGAGAGAGAACGTATCGATCCTGAGGAAATTCTCGCGGCTCGCGAAACGCTTGAAACATGGAGAAATTATGTTATATCGGGATACGGAATTAAAATTAAGATAAACTTTTTGACAATAAGCATATTGTTTATTAGAGAAAGCTGCTAAATTATTTTCGAAATATAACAATTTTTATATTTTCGCATTATAATATAATCACGTTCATATATATATTTTTATGTCCTCTTGTAAACTGTAGCAAAATTAATCTATTAATCTTATCGCTATTTTTGTTTTTCTTTTGCACACAACGAATACAGTTTACTTTTAATTTGTAACAGCAACGTATACGACAACTGTATAATTTAACTTAATTTTATATGATTATAATTATAAAGCGCAGTTATTAACGCGATAAGAATATAAACTGTTTCAAATTGACTCTCGCATTGAGAATAACAAATAGACGAAGGGATGTTTCTCCCGTTCGTAATTCTATTATATTACGAAATAAATAATTGCACGCGCGCATTGATGAGTCAGCTTCTGCGATTTCTCATTGCAGAAGCAGAAGTCACCTGATGTTCGCGTACCCCGCTGAGGATCGTACTGAAAGGCGAAGAGGACACGTTCCCAAGGCATACTCCGTATCGATAGCATAATGCAGCCGTACGTCCCGTTTAACCCGTTAGGGAGCAACTCTGCAAAAATCATATCGCTCTTCCACGCTGCATTTATCCATTTAGGTCTAGGAGCAGGTCCGCGATGATCACCGATTGGGTTATCAACTTCATCGATATTAATAATTCCGCGCGAATGTTTCTCGTTGTTTCATATACGTTCTCTTTATCACGCGCTCGATCTATTTGTGAAATACACACGTGGCAGAGTTGTTATGAAATTGTAATGCTTAATAAGATCGTTTTTCAGTAAGAGAAAATCTGTGAGTAATGTAGAACTGAAAGAAATGTTTAGATTTAAAAATAGATAATTATTAGAGAATAAAAATATTTATTACATACAATATAAGTTATAATATGAATATAATATTATAATTTAAGAAAATTAACCCCCCATAACTGTAATTAATTGAAATTTTAATTACTTTCTTACTTATGTAGCAATCTATAATGCGTCGAAGTTTCGCTTTCTTCGCTATTTCATTTATTGTTTAAGGTTAATAGATTTAATGTTAATAGATGTATTTCGATTACTTTTATTACGATGACATTAACTGTTTGTAAATTTTATTGCACATGTATCAATTTAACATCTTCCTCTAAATAATATTTCGATGCCTTAATATGTGTGAACCATCACGACATTCTGAAATGCCATTCGTACCGCTCAGAATCAATATATTTGACATTTCAATAATTCGTTAGTAGACATCAAATCTTCTTAATATATCTATCTTATATAGCGCGTGAGCCCACACGTTATTCTCCAATGATACACGCGAAGTATCATCGTGTAGCAATCATTTCGACAATCTGCATTTGTAACTTCAGACGTTCTTCGAGTTTCGTAATTTTCCGGGCGATGTCAATATGATTAATCAGTGATGATCTCTTCAAAATTTACCAATCTCAAAGCACATCCTGGAATCTACAACGATTGTATATCAAATGAAAATAATCTAATACAACAGATCTCAGAGAGATCTTTACGATTATTCAACAAATGCAGTGTTCCTTAAAGATCGAATGGGATATCAATCAGCTACATATATCGCATCGCTACAAAAAGCCGAATTCTCCTAGATACAATATTCAGTATAGGATGATTCTTAACAATGCGCTGCCCATTCATAAAAAGCAGATGTGCTCACAGATTAGTCCAAAAGCACAACTGTTAAAACATATTGATTTATTATTCATTCGTCAAGCACGTAAATTACGTGTATTCACAACTTTCTACACACACACATACCGCTAGTACTGGCGCACTATCTGCTCGCTCCCAAGACAGATTAGATCTGTCTGAGAGTCGCTTCTTGCCTCGAATCTCTACTAAAACGTATACCGATGTTAACTATTCACTCACAATCATCAGATACGATATACGATATTGCGCATGCAATCGTAAATTGTTTGTATTACGAACACTGAATAAATGGCTCTGCTACAAAATATCATATCGTTTAGGATCGATAAGTAGAGCGAAATTCACTAAACCGATTCCATCGAACGAATGCTATATAAAAGCCATTCTTAAGATCCGCATTTAACATCTCTGATTTTACTTTTTATCCATTTGATCCAATTATAACATTTCGAGCAGAGAGTCACACAGAAGAACTTTTTAAATTAATTAGACGTTATGCTTTTTTAATGCAAAAGTTAATCAAACATTACTTTATTTTTGTTATTATACGTTTTAATATCATTTAATGCTTATTATTTAATGCTTATGACATAATATCATATAATATGTTCAGAAAAAGAATATGAATTAATATACATCGTAAATCATTTAAAATTTACTGAAATATATACGTTAATTTGCAATTGTCTTTATAACTCGTCTTGATCTCTGAAAGTAATTTATACACAACACTAAATAAACAGACTACACGGATATATAAATTTTTGCTTTTACTACCCGGTAGTAATTAAGTTAATCGTGGTATTGCGTCTTCACACATGCCACAGCGATCGATTGCCGCAGATCGAACGATCGTGTGGGATCTCCTTGATCGCTGTAGGCGACGATACCGGAGGTACAGCGGTTGATCACGGATGAGAGTAGGTGGAGTCGCGACTTCGTTGCTCAACGAGAGTCGATGTCCTCGAGAGTTATCGCGATAAGAAAGGCCATCCTAAGGACACGCCTGGCTCCGGGGAAGGAACTCGATAACGATCGACATCGACTCTCTTGGTACGCGCTCTCTATATGCACTCTTGATATTGATGACAAGAGAGAAAGAGAGAAATGCTCGATTTTAAAACACTGCCACTGAACAATTCGTTATCGCAGTTGTTCTACAAGTAAGAAAGCCGTTTTAGGATACACAGTAACACTTCCTGATAAAAACCTTTTTGCTTTCAAATTGATAATAACTAGGTAAGAAAAATCTAAACAATATTTTACAACATTTACATATTAATTGCTATTTGTTATTAATTCAATTAACATATCGTTCCCTTACTTCAAAAGTAACACAAATAAAAGAATTAAATTTTCCACAGAGAAAACATTTTTCTAAAACAGAAAATTATTGGTAAAAAATAATCAAATAATTGGTAAAAAGAATACATTATTCTTAATATGATCAAATATTACGTTTGCTATTTTAGTTTCAACTTAAAAAATCACCCTTTTTAAGTTGATTAATGATTTCGAAAATTTTTGTGAAATTAAATTAGTTTATCTTTATGATTAATAGAGCAATGTTTACTTTATTCATTTATGGTAATAACATAAAAATTATTTATAAGTTGTGTTACTTTGAGGTAAGGAAGCAATATATTACACATTTCCTAATATACTTTTAATATATTGAATACATATGTATGTTAGGTATATAAGTCATATCCGTTTTTAAATGTGTTATTAACTCTCTAAAATTTTTAAAGTAAATTATCACTCTGAAGAGTAAAATTTCACTCTTAAGATTGAAAATTGAGCCATTTTTTTCAAGACTGCCTCAATTTTTACTCTTTAGAGATTCCACTCCAAAGAATTTAAAGAAAACATAAATGTTGAAATATATAATATAAATGTTTATAAACATAATTTATAATTGTGTATTCTCACAACTTCTGATATTCCGAATAATACTTGCGTGATACGATGTATGCTTGAATATATTCAAGAGTTACACTTTGACTTATTATCTTTTTCCGGTGACGAAGAGCCTGTCGACAGTGATTCCGTTACGTTTCCGCTTAAGGAGAAATCTGTTGCTATATTTACCAATCGTCTGTAATTTATAAAATCATTTGCTGTCAATTATCTTTTTATTTTTTGACTAGTAACATTTTTTGACTAGTACAATAATTTGTTTAAAATATAATTTACAAAATATTTTAATATATTTGTATTAAATTTAATCTTGGTTCCTTTTTCTACAAAAATTACAGAAAAAAATGTATTTATAATAAAAATAAGCTATATAACTGAAAGAAGTTTATCGATAGGATTAACACACGAAAAATAAAATTTTTATAATATTTGTAAAGAAAAATTCAAATGTTTTCGGAAAGCATTTCTACTTTTACGATATTTCTATATAAAATATTGATTCATTAACTTTGTCTAATGTGGTTATGTTGTTTACGAGAGAAAGCAGACTACCAAATACTTCCGCTTGCACATATCATATTAAAACTAATTACATCTTGTTAGAACTTGTTTCTGAAAAAAAATACGCGGTCAACGATTTGGAAATCGCGTGTAGAAATTTCAACATTAATTTTAGCAGACGCTGTTCGTAGAATTTAGAGCGGAAGATGAGCCAGTCAGAATCCAGGTATAATTTATAGATTGATATAAATTATCTCTCTAATCGTTCTTGTCATGTGAAAATAACAGAAACCTTTTTCTTGCGGAATCTAAATGACTTTCCACCTATCATTATCTATTCCGAGAATTTAATAACTTTCCAACTTATATCGATAGAAATGTGTGCGAGGAGATACGTACATTGCTATCTATTCATATAGCTGCTTGTAATACAAGATCATAAGACCGAATCACAGAGTTCAGATCTTACGGTAAGAATTTTAGTTTATAAATAATTAAGCCTCTATTGTCATTAACGTAAAATACTTTCTTTAGAATTTCGACTACTGTACAACGAAACTAGAATACTTAAGGAGCTACGAAACACCTAATATATTTTATTTTGTAATAAAATAATTAAAGAACTCGCGAGTCGCGCATTTTATACAGTACTCGCTTATAAGTAGGTACTTTTACACGCGTAAGTCCACGAATTGAAAGAATCTGTTAAATTGATTTACATAAACGATTTTGACATCGACAGCCTTTCAAAACACACGAGCACAAAAAATTTGGAATCTGATGCACTGTCTTTTATGTCACGCGGCAAATCGATGCAAAAACAAAACTTGTAGGAATCAATCAAGCTCGGAGTGGTAGAAAGCGCGTTGTTCACATCGCTATCATACATTTGCATGTCGTGTTCGCGAGATCTGAACACTCAATAGTCTTATAAAAATGCGATATTATACACACGCATACATCAATTCCTGTCTCGCAACACACTCACTGCATCACCGATAAAATCGAAAAGCAACTGTCAATCTGCGATCTTCCCATCCATTGCCATCTACAATGATCCAAAACCATTAAATGGATTAACTCTTCAGTAGTGAGCCTTTTTTAAAAAGACTGGCGCCAATATCCTTTTTAAATGATGCGTATAAAACTTCTTTATAGTTCAATTTTTTATACATCCTATTTACATCCTCTGAACATCATGCATAATGTATCATATAAAAAAGGAATTGAAAGTATTAAATTATGAAGCATTCTTCTTAATTATTCAAAAAAATAATAAAATAAAAAAATTCTGTCAGCGTGAATGAAACCCCGATTTTTTATTAATTATTTATTACATTAATCTTATAAAGTCAGGCAATCTATATTTTTTTGTCACACCTCCGCCATTACAGTAGTCGGGACGTAACTGCGTTACGTTTTTGCTTGGAAAACTGGAAATTCTAGGACGAATCGACATTGAAAAGCTAGAGAACACCGGGAAAGAGCGGAAGAAAAAAAAGGTTAACCGGTTTAATCGACAGCAGATGCAGATGTCTTCTGCCACGCTCGTGTGCATTTTGTAAATAACCACGTAATGACAAGCTACCGAGATAGCTCCGACGATGGGCTCTGAAAGAGGAAGAGGATAGAAAAGCCAGACTGGGCAACGAGAGTGGGCGAGGCAAAGAAGGAAAGCAGAAGACGCGAACGAAATTAAAACAGCACTGCCACCGTTGACGGGACTCATTTATAGAAGGCCATCATGGCAGCTTCACGGAAATCGGAGCAGGTTTCAGTGACCTTGATATCGTCAACGATGACGTTTCTCCTACATCATGATGATCACGACGAAAGTCGTGTCGAGTCGGAGCAATTATGCGTAAATACATCTTTCAATATACCGTAATATCAATATATGTAAGATATAAATATTAAAATATACTTTAGATATTAATAGAATTAATTGCTACATGATATATTTTTGAAGGACACATTAATTTAACGAGAATATTAAAATATAAGCAAAACGGCAAAAAATGAATAAACTTAGATAAAATCGATGTAAGGCAAAATAGAGTTTTGACATCTAATAAATAGGAGAAAAATATACGAGAATCGAGGAAAAGATGAGATCTCTAGTAGTGCGGGAGGGAGAAGGGGGGAAGTAAAATTGCAATAGCCGATTTATTTTTAGCATGCACGATATCGCGGCGGAATCGATCGAGACCCGCGGCGTCCTCGGATCAAAACAATCGGAGTAGGCACGGAGGAGAGCCATCGGCAAACGCGAAACTACGCCGTTAATCGGCAAACGATCTCCTCAACGAGCATTGCGCAATACCGCCGCGCGGGGAGACGTGGACCGCGTATATTTTAAGAACTTTCAGCGGTAGACAAACGCCACGAAATTGTAACTTAACGAGGATACGCTACACAGGATACCGCGCCGATAAACATTTTGAAATATCGCGCTGTAACGTAAGAGAGTTGCCCGCGGCTGGGGACAAACGAGGAAAGGGGTTGCGAGAATCGTGCGCCGATACGGAGATAAGTGAGCGAACACTTCACGATGCTGTAAACGTATATTCTAATTAATTAATCGACGTACATAAATATCATAGCCGCGCGTTATCTTTATAAAATTACCGTGGATATTATAACTGTTATAAATTCTTTATTTCATCAGAATCGGTGTTTTATCAATAAGATCTGACATGAAATTTGTTGTGTGACTTGTAACGTTTTAACATACATTTTATATGCGATTTAATTAAAATAAAGTATGTTTGTTTTTAAAGAATATATAATAAAAAAAAACTGACAAGAAATTAAGAATATTGAATAAATTTCTAAATATTGCTTTTAATTTAAAAAAATCAAAACACTTGTTCCATTTTATACTTAATTGTATAACAAAAGTCATTGGTTATAATACTATAAGTAATAATAAGTGTGAGGTAATCATCATAAAATTAAAGATAAGAAGATCACAAAATTTTTCACGACGCTGAATACGTTCCAGTACTTTCAGAAGAAACGAGTCTGCCGATTAATATTAATTGGATTATAAAGGAAGATGGAGAACGAGGAGGATCCAGCAGTCATGCGATGACCATGGCGACGGGGATCACCGGGGTCAATCCCGATTGGATCGTGCAGTTTCCACGTAGAAAATCGCTCCGCGTGCTGCAACTGCAACTCCGTGCCCCACCGCGGAGTGAATGCCTATTATCGGAGCGAGTGGAAGCGGCACGATCGGATAGATCGGCAAAAACCGGGAAAGTCATCGCTACCATTTGTGCTCGCGATCTGTGATTTGGCCTCTCCTAAATGATAGCGCGATCGATCGTTAATGAATAAATAATCAGCCCAATAAACCCGGGCAAAACGCGCGTTCTCTCCGCCGGCCGTTGCATTCAGCGCGTGCAAGCGCGAGCACGTGGCGTTGCACGAGAGTACGAGAATATTTCTATTTTTAGCGCTCAATCATAATTTAGACACACGCTAACAAGGGGTTTAGCAAAGACATTAAGTCTAGACAAGCAATATTCTATTGTAACAGATCGTTAGAGCGTTGACATCGTTTCTTGATAATCCATGATTGAGTCTTAAATCTCTCTATCGAACTTGAATAAATTATTTTTACAACGTTTGCATTCTTCACGCTTAAAGATAAGAAAGAATGTGTTAAAATCAATTTCTCTTATAGTTCGTATTCGAATTTCTATTCGTGTAAATAATTCAGTAAAGCAGTGTACATGTTAACACTTGAAATTTCCTAGAAAATCTCTATAAATAGCGGCGAGTGTTTCACTGGTCGCGATCTGGCGGAATATTCGTCTCGGTAAGGCGATCCATTCGTATGGTCTGCCCAGCCTCCGAGCGATCCAGAATCTAATCCGCGCGCGGATGCCCCTGGGCTTAGAAAGGCGTGGTGTGCCACGGTACCACGTAGGAGAGGTGTCGTCACACAGCGCCCCGGGACGACGGGTTACTAGCGTGTAGGTGGATCTACTATACGTTACTGTTGCTCCTTCTCATGTTCGCCAGCAGTCGTCGCGTCGTCGTCGTCCACCGACCGGTCCCCGATCACGTTCCGTAATTAGGTCGAACTTTAATGGACTCCGAATAATCGGACTGTCATCAGCCGGATGGACCACGCCGTGCACACCCAGCATTATCTGTGTCTCGTTATTACCTTTCGTGATGTAACGACGCGACGGCGACGGCGGGACACGATGAGTCCGTAGAGCTGAAAAGGGGAAATCGCGATAATCAACATTGCGTAACGCTCGTGTGTCCGCGCAAAAAAAGCGCCGACGCATTCCCGAGACGTCCGATAACGTCGACTTAAACCTCTCGAAGAAACGAGCGCGTTGAGGAATAGCGTGCTTACGGTTCTTTATGTGCGTTTTTAACCCCCCCTCAATTGCTCGCTGAAGAGTTTTGTACCTTGTTTTGTAACTGTTATTGCTAGCGATCGCTTGCCCAACGATGCTCATTGTAATCTACTATAGAAAAACATTTTTTTTCTTCCACCAACCGCATTATTGTGCCAACAAGCGGGAAAAATCGTATTTATTGTTTTAGAATGGTCGATAAATTTTTACGTCTTTCTTACAGTAATAAGAAAAGAGAGTTGTAACGTTCGCTTCCATAACGTGGAACTCTGTCACGCGCTTTCAAAATTTCCTCCTGATTAAATTTCGTGCGTCGTCGTCTCTTTCGACAATCGCGAAACTACAAAGCGGCGTGATCGCACGCGATTTCCCAGCGGTGAAACGCGTCACAATGACACGAACACGTATATGCCGTGAGGGATCTCGTCACCGATCTCGCGTGATCCGACGCAGATAAATCCCAGCATCGCGGCGGGCATCTCCCGAGCTTCGTGTACGGAAGGATAGAGAAAGAGGGAGAGGGATAGAACTGCGCTGGAATAGAGCGGAAGACAGAGAGAGAGAGAGAGAGAGAGAGAGAGAGAGAGAGAGAGAGAGAGAGAGAGAGAGAGAGAGCAAGCATTGTGGCACGATGATGCAACTGCAACTCCGCCCCAGTTACTCGCGGAGGTATCGTACGATGAAGGGAAACAGAGGGAGAACCGAGAGGAAGAAAGGAGAAAGAGACCGCGTGCATAGGCCGGGCTTATTCACGAGGAACGGACCGATAAATCCGCGGAGATCGTTGCTACCTATTCATTATTTTGCTAAACGTCGATCGCTGTGAGGCGCCAAGGCCACCGCGCGCTGCTCTCCAGCACGCCACGGAGATAATTCCGAAATATTACATCGGTTTAATGAGGATGCGTGGGTGGCGCGAGCGTTATAAGCGCGCGTATTAAATGAGCCATGTGTATCTATAACGATATGCAAACGTCACTCTGTGCATAATTCATGTTCCGAGGGGATCGCGGAGGAATATAAGTATATCCTTCTTCAGAATAAAATTCACGTTTTTCTCGCATGACGTATGTATATACCTATGGATGTCGGGGACGTGTAATGCATCATACGTGAATATTTAACGATGATACAGTAATAAGCTTCGCGAGTTCTAATTTCAACGCATATCCATTATCCTGGCCGCGTCTTGCATAAATGGCGTTTAATAGAACTCCGATCGGCCGCGGCCTTTAAAACGCCGACAATTGTAATGCCGCTATGACACGCAACGCGGAAGGATGAACGTATTGTCGAGAACGTCTTTCCGGGCGAAAGGGACTGTAAGATCGGCGTGCAAGTAACGCTCTGTAAAAGAGCCGACGAGTGGTTCGAACTAACAACGGAGTAACGGAGCACAAAGGAAATGTGCTTTTATGCGCGCTTTGATCAAAGAGTTCCCCGGGTCTATTTGAACGCAGCGTCGTCGAACTGAAAGTATACACAATATAATGCAGTCGTCGACGGTGCACGCGTTTGCAAGATGTATATTTACGATCGCGGCGATCAATTATCTCCCGATGCGATCGTCTATTTAATTACGGAGGGGTATAAATAGACCGTGATAAGCGCGTAAACAGACGGCGCGCGCAGCGGCTTGCCCAATGCCGGATCTCAACCGAGCGACATTGGTGTAGGAAGATAATATCGGGTTTTACCATACAATTATCATTATTTATCGACAGTTTTAATGTCGCTCGGTATCCAACGATATTCCCCGGTAATTAAATTAATTTCAACATTTTCCGCACCGAGTCGCACGTCGCACGTCGAACGCATCCATCTATACTGTCGCTACCGATATCTGATAAACCGTTAACGAGCTTTATGATTGAATGGTGTATAACTTCGTGAGGGAAAATTAAAACAATTAGAATTTAAAACGGGAATTTAACTCGTTAATCGACCTGCGCTTTAAGCTTCCTGCAAAATTAACAGTGATAAGATATACATAGTAAATGTTCGAAAAGTGTAACTTGTCTCTTCGCTGCGGATAAGATATAAGGATAGAACGTTGAGTACATATAAATGAATTCATTAACACGAAGAAAATCATATAAATATGTTTTTAGCGGCGCGACGCAACTCTCGTCCTCGCGTTTAAAAAGTCAAACATTTTATCACGGAGAGAATTAACGGTAAAACGCGTGCGATGATCAACTGTACACAATTAATAGCGCGCGAGAGAGAGGCGTACCCCCTGCTCGACTTATCGCAGATGGTAGATGCTCTTGCTCGTTAACGCTCGTCACAAGAGAAGAGAGCACGGAAAGAGGGAAGACGTTTATTATAGTCATAAAACAAAGTTCTGTAAAAACCGCGCGTAATACAAAGAACAAATAAAATAATATATAAACACAAAGAGTAGTACAAAGAAAAAAAAATGTTAAAATCATTTTAGGGCAATAACATACAAATAGAACCAGAAAAAGGAACGATAAAAGTACAACGGAAAATAAAAAAATAATACGTAACAAAAAAATGTGATATATTATTAGATAAGAAAAGAGGGGGAGGGGGAAAGAGAGGAGACGGGAAGGCAAGCGAGAGCGCGGCTCTCACGGGAGTCGGGGAGATTATTACGCGCGAGCGCGCGTCGCGGGGAAGGCCGAGGGGACGAAGGACGGTAAAACGGTGATAAATTTAGTTTAACGTTAGAACCGAATCGCGCGCGTTAGGGCTGTCGGTGTAGGCGGTTATATTGCATGCGCGCGGCGGCGACCCGCCGCAGAGGTATTGCGCGCGCGGAGCAGCGAAGGAATTTAGCCTTATAAATCAGCAACATGACTGCGCCGTGCCACACCTTTCCCTTCTTGGGGCAATCACGAGTCGTCACCGTATCGGCAAGCATCCCCGGCCGGCGCGGCGCGGCGCGGCGCGGCGCGGCGCGGTGCAGCTTGCTCGTCCTCTCGCGCTCGCGCGAAGTCACTCCGGGTCTCTTACGTGGCGGCCGTAGGGAATCTTTCGTAAACGCAGCTGGGAGAGCGCGGAAAAAGATCCGAAGAGAGGATTCGAGAAGTACTCGGACGCATCGACGTCGAGGAGTAACGGTGAATTCTATACGGCATGATACGCTGAACGTATCACTTTTCAGGGGTATTTCTTGCAAAATGTTGAATTCCATTTTTTTTATTTTTAACAAATAAAGGAACTCTTTTTTTTACAAACGATCGAAGAGGGAAGATTTCTTGCGCAACCTGAACTTTAAAATTCAAATAAATATGATACTTTATCTATCTAATTCCGAATGGGTTTTATGTGCAATCAAGAATTTAATTTAATCT
Organism: Cyphomyrmex costatus; assembly: GCF_001594065.2. Taxonomy (NCBI): domain Eukaryota; kingdom Metazoa; phylum Arthropoda; class Insecta; order Hymenoptera; family Formicidae; genus Cyphomyrmex; species Cyphomyrmex costatus. The sequence goes on from NW_017276910.1 coordinate 1,086,155, forward strand.
AATTACTAAAATATTTGTTTTTTTTACAAATTAAGAAGTTACGCAAAGAGACCGTTTTGATTTGCTCTGTAAAGTGCCGTTACGTGAAGTTTATGCAGCAATTTAAATACGCGATACACGGAGCTTCGATATAAAGTATCGCGATACTTCTTCGTTCTATTCTATTCTACGCTTCATTACCATATAACGCGTTAATTGACAATTGCTCGTTATTAAACATAATTACATACGTTATTGACCGTAAAGTTCATAAATAATTCTTTTTCTTCTTCAAAAGTGGAAGTAATATGAATGCTTACGTAAAGTTTATTTCAAACGTATTCTTGTAACTTTCGTTGATGTGGATAATCAATATTTATGACTATTAATGTGTACTTAAATAATACACTTATCGTTGATTAACCACAAACTCGGTTATTATTCAGCATCAAAATTTTCAAATCGTAACGCAAGCTTGATTCTTCCTTTCCAAGGAAATTTACTATCGGCACGCGTCCCTATCGACGGTACTTGCTAAGGCTTTCCTCGCGGCAGGAAGCAAAGATCGAAGAAATTATTTTTCGACGCGGAAATCGAACGCCAAAGTATCGTAAAACGTCCCTTTCGGCGACAAGAAAATCGAGCTGACTGATATTCGATGAAGCAGGTAAGACGATCGAAATGAATGCGGGATGTATAGTAAATGTCGGCGGTACGTATAAAACAGAATACAGAAAGCTCCTTCTTTAAGTTCTCTCTAACAATGCATCCAATATTTTTATCGTTCGCATTTTAATCGATTAAAGTCAGTCGAAAACATCAATAAAATCTGCGATAAAAAAATATCAGTGTCGTATATATTAATACCTCTTCTAACGCGATTAATCTCGCTCCCGAGATATTATTTATGTTACACGGTATCCATATAATAACATCTTAATTGAGACGTCCAGAGGCGGAACATCGATTTGTCCACGGTGGCCGCCATCGAACCTCAATCATACGTTAACTGCGACGTGCTCCGCAGATATCAATAACAAAAAATCGTATATACGTTCCTCGTTAATAAAGTATACGGGGGCGACGGTGCTTCATTAATAATCGCTGTTTCCTTCGTTAATCCAGCGGAGAGCACGGCGTAACGTATACGTATCCGAGAGCAGACCGGTTCCGATCGACTAGAGAGTCCGTTTTAATTGGCTCCTGCGGAGAATACCCGTGTGTCGTGGGTGCACAATATAACTCCGATACGTACGGCTGATCGACGTGGACATGTGTGAACGCACGCACGCATGCGTGCGTAGTAGCGTGCGCCTTCAACGAAATCTTATTACAGTTCGAGTCTCTTCCGTAGAAAACCGACCGAGCTTTTTTCCCTATTAGCTCTAATGGAAAAGGTGGATCGCCATCAATTTAGACGGCAGTAAACGTAAAGAATAATAGATGTACGTAGGACTGAATACGGGAGGAGCGAGATGATGATGGCAACGAAAATCACCGACCATATTGCGCACGTTTTTGTCGCTTTTACAGATTTTTATCATCGATCTAACCGGTAGCGCGGTTTTTTTTCTTTTCTAGCAGCTTGAAATTCAATTTCCTCTCGAAGCGTAGTTCTTGTTAATACCAAGTAACAAACAAGAAATCGAGATATTATTTGTTTCTACTTCGTATACGTATACTTTTACGATAGCAGTAAGTATTTGAGATGATAATTTTGTACTGATCTGCATTTCGACGATAAGAGACTTACTTAATTATTACTTAATTTATTTAATTTGATATAAAATGTGTAATACATATGTACATATAAATTTGATAACATTTTATTTGCATTCAAGTTTTCTCCGAAGAGAGGTTTCCCAGATTATTGCGCGAAAGTATAAAAAATAATCAAGCGTTTTACAACTTTTTCCAGATGAATAAATCTAGATTTTTAATAGTATACCTATATAAATAAAGGAATATAGGATATTCTTGCTAGGATATTGTACTCAAAAGAATTGCATCAGTATAGTTCTCGTATGAATATCTCTCATTACGTCAATTGTATCGAAAAAGTGCCAATTTAAACAGGTGTACACATGTTGTTCGATATCAATAACCATAATAAAATGTAAATTACTTACAAATAGACGTCGTTATGTGATCTTCGCTTACTTCCTGTTTTTCTACTACGGTAGTTTCTTGCAAAAAGAAAAATAGAGAAAATCATCTACACTTAAGATCGTAAATCTGCGGTAAAGCCCAATAATTCAAACGAATCACCGGCCGATTATAATCAGGTTTGCCAGAACGGAGATGTACGCGCAGCGGGATCTCTCGAGCGAGCAATTCACACGTTTCAAGATTCAAATTGCTACCGGCACAAGAGTCCGGGTAATGACAATCTTAAATACGAATAACACCGTTCCTCCTATTACGGCGGTACACTTCTCACACTGTAAAGAAAAAAAAAAAAGAAGCAGTCGCGCCGTCATCGTCGTCGTATTTCGTCGCCTAGAAAACCGGCCTGGAATCACATGCGTGACCTGTCCTTAAGCATTACGATCCACACGGGCCGGGCTAAAGGTAAATGTTAAAAGAGACACGTCGTGCGGTACACGCCGATCTGCATAATTATATTCACGCGTTACATAACGCCGGTTATCCGGTTATCTGCCTCGTCGTTGTACGTGTACCGTTTCACCGTGAAATCTCTTCGCTCGCTCGTGTATATACGTACATCCCGGCCGTGTACGCCTATCTCACGCGTGCAAAGTGTTCTCACGGGCCAAAGGGACCGGCCACTCGTGAATCACGAGGCGTTTTTCGGTACCAACCGCGCGGTACCGAATGCGGCTGACCTTTGCCTTCGTGATACTCTCTTATCGCGCCGCGTCCTCTCGCCAACACAATTTCTTTTCTTCGCCGTGAAATTATTGCCGGGCCTATTGTAAATTTGTGTTAGCCAAATATATATTTACAACGAGAAGGAATTTAAGAAACTACGATGTCACCTCCTCTCTGTCATCGTAATATTACGTTCATTGTAACATTACGTCGCCATTGTACGGTTAATAACACGCAGAATTTTCTCCCACAAAGGACAGATGTGGTAACGACGAGATGCGCGAGAGAGATTGTATGTAAATAAACTCGATTCACATGTAGTCCGATACGTTCTGTAGTGTATGTGCACGCTGAATGTAAGCGTGTGTATACACTGAAGCAACGGCGGGAGGAATGCGGTGTATGACGCGGTCTCGCGGAAAACGTTGCAGATTTCGAGGAAACTTCCCGCGAAGATCTTGCGCAATATTTTCTCCCGCCAGACCGTGACTCACTATTCCGAATACCAAACTTTGAAACAAACCCTGCTACACACACAGCAAGAATTCGATCGCGCGGTGGGCGAGAGAATTGAATGGTCACGAGAGAAAGATTTCGAATGTGTGCGATTTTACGTATGTGGTAATATATTTTAACAGTTGCATAACTTGTGTACGCACTGTGTATATATATATATATACATATATATATATATATATAAATGAATATAACTTTAAACATTATTTGTTTAATATAATTACAACCCCTAATAAGCATCTTATTTCTCTAAAAATCTCTTAAATTGAAGCAAATAATTGAAACCGTGCAATTTGAACTTGATTTACGTTACTTTAAATATATATCATCTACACGTTAAATCTGTTAATAAAATTATTGAAAGATAATTAAGACCACGGGTAGAATTAAGCATTTAGTATTAATTTCTGATAAGATAGTATTTGATGTTATTAAAAAAAAATTCTAGAAAATAGAGAAGGATAGAGAGAGTGAGAGACAGAAGTAAGCGGTCGAAGATGCAGAGAATGAAAAGGAGAACGAAGCGGATCCTGGCTAACAGTCACGTTGCAGACTGCTGGTTCTCTAGGCTGCTTTCCTGGCGACACGCCCTGCCCTGATAACACCCACACTACCAAAGATAACCCGGTATTAATAGATGTGCGTCCTGGCGCTTTCGCAATTCCGGCTGCACGACCAGCTTTGCACATGGACACACGCGTGTATACATACGTCCGAGTGTAACAATCCCGCATACGTGTGCATCGCGATCTACCGTAATGCAGCCGCATCGATTGCACCTACGACGGAAACGTGGAGAACAAGAGTAGAAATACGAGATATCGCCGCGCAGAGGTGTATTACCTTGTTCTTGCAGAGGTAATTTTGCGTTATCGAAAGATGTACAATGGCTGTCAAAAGTCTCCAATGAGTAATTTTATCGTATTATTCAGACAGAGCATTTAAAAAATTGGTTGACAAAAAATTATCTTAAAAATTATGTATTGGTTAAGAACTTCTGAGCACTGTAATATTAATAGGATTAAAATATTATGTATAATCAGAGCAAAAAATACTTCTTGTAAGGGCAAAGGAGTCTGTTTTAATTCTAGAAAGAAATAGGATAGGACAGAAGCTTGTGTGTTGCTTTTTCCCTCTTTGCAATCGTTTTATCGACAAATGTATTTCTCGCTACGAATTTCCTGTTTCTTCCAAAGTTCATGAACTTTTATCTCGGGCGATAGAAAACGAAAAACGGAATAAGAGGCGAAAAGATAAGATATAAACAATAGCAAAAAAATAACAAGAAACAGAAAACGAAAAGTGCATTGTAGAATAGGCATGAAGGCGTGAGAAAGCAAACAAACATGAGTCGATTAAATGTTTCCTTAATGACACAATATAGTTTTCTCCATTTCACAATATACCGGGTGGCCCGTGTAATTGCGAACTGCTTGCGTCGCGAACTGGCAGAAGAAGAAAAAGGAGCTGCTAGTTATCGGGACTTCGGTAGCTCGCAAAAATACGGTAACGACCGCTTGTTACAGCAACGATATATTTTCGCGCTCGTACCCGTTCTCGGATGCATTTAATGCGCGGCTTTTAAACGGCCGGCTGCGCTGCGGAGTGTCGCCGGCCGCTCCGGCGAAGCGGGTCGCGGAAAAGCTGATTTGCGCCACGCCACGGGAACTGGTCGGCAGCCGTACGTTGAACGAAGAGAATTCCTACGTCGGATGGAGAGAAAACGAGCACGGCTTGTTGAATTTGCTTCCACCCGATGCTATAACGATAATTATCAATTACGTTGTCTCGCGCCGGCCGCGCGGAATAATGGCGGCAGTGCACAGACACGCTCGCACGTATATCTGCATATACACCGCCGATAAATATAATAAACGTGTACATATTCGTGTTTTCAGATAAAATGTAAAGTTTCACGGATCACTTTATACATTTCCGAGGGAAAATTTGCAAAATTCTCAAATTAAATCTAACTGTTTTATTCAGCGATTCATTCCATCTTGAATGAGACATATCGAGTTATTGCAAATTATTTCACACTTACAATGTATAATAACGTCAAATGCCGTACATCTTTTTGTAAACGTAAATATTAATAAGCAGATTACGCAGCGCATTTCTGTGAAAGATCAATTGGAAAGAGATTCTACGGTAATTAATAGACTCGTTTCTTTTTTTTTTTATTCTTAGTTGAACTTCTTGCACAGTTTTTCTTTTCTCTTTTGTTTTCTATGTTAAAGAAAATAGGATAAAAGATAAACCACGCAAAGATTTATCGGAAAAAACAGTTACTTTTTACAAATACAAAGCTGTTTCCGAGTAACTGTCGTTACAAACGCATGTCCTAGAGATTAAATTCCAAACGTTCCTGCGACTAATTTTTGTTACTTTGTGCATTTATAGTATGCAAATATAAGCATCGATTTAAAATTTTGCAGCTCGAGTGAACTTGTTACATACTATTAAAACTGCGTCGCACGCAAGACGTTCTTTCATGCCCTTATAATAATTATAGAAATATGTAAATGCATACCGGTCAAATGAGCAAGGCAATGTCTTCGAAGCGTTATAGAAACTAATTGATATCGCGGGAGTCAACCGGTCTGACAACATTAATTTGTCGATTGCAGCAAATATAAATGGCTTCGATCCGCTTATCCGTCACTTTAGAGCCGCGTTAAAGCCGGATCGTAGCGCCTTTTTACCGCGGTATTAGTACACGCATACGGTGATCGGCCGTCGCTGCTACTCCCTTTTTCCCTTCTTTTTGTATCAGGCATGAGTTCTGATTTCGCAAACAGAACTCGTTATTTCGTTACTAGATTTCCCTGCGACTTGCTGTTAGGACCGCGTGTAGAACGTTAAGAAATTCACTCGCGTTTATGGAAACGTTAGATATTCACGACTTGTACATCACGCTATACTTTCCTCCACCAAAATATATAAATCCGCGTCATTTGTTACTGCAATTAAGATATCGTTTAACAATGATTGCTTAAAATCATTCAAAAATTATGTATTGGATATATTATTCCATGGCTAAAGTATAGCATTGATATCAATACAAAAGTACGGTACGCAGTATGAAAATCGCACATATTATCTCATCTTTATAGGATCTTCGTAGATGGCATCGAATTCTAAGTTCGCGATATTAAGCGGCGCAATCGACTGAATCGACAGAACGCGATCCTGGGAAAAGCGGCGCACGTCTCTTTCTTTTCATTCCGAATTAAACGACCATAACAACGGATATTACGATGGATGCGGTTACGTAGTATATACTTGTGAAATTATCCGCGTAACATAATTAACAAAAATTACTGCGAGGAAAGCCCGCTTTTCACGGAAGACACTTTTGCCGGTCAAACAAACACAGAGAGAAAGAAGGAAAAAGAAAGAGAGAGAGAGAGAGAGAGAAAGCCGTTAATCGGATTACTCGTTTCTCGTGTAATGGAGGCGAGGGAGAGCCGCGATCTCTTGAAGCAAAGGAAGTCATCATGTTGCAAATGACCTCTGCCTACCGGCGGAATTAGCAGATGGTCTTCAATCCGGGCGTAATTGTAGTGCCACGTAAGAGATACTTACGCCCGGCAGCGCGATTGCACAGATCCCGCCGAGTGCAAATCCCTAAAGCCTAAGTGTGGAAAGGGGCTTATGCTGTACGCGATATAAAGTAAGAAAACCTTTAATAGAAAAGATCGAACGAACTACGGAAAGAACGAATTTTCTGGAACTTAACTAAATACAGGAGAATAATTTCGTTTGGACCGTTAAAATATAATAATTATATTACAGGACGCTCAAACTTTTTGGTTGCTAGAATATGAAATCTCTTTTTGTTGCATTCTCGTGTACACAAGTGATTTCTGAAATTTAATTTGTGTATAAGGAAATGAGGGATTTTTCTTCCATTTGCAACACAAACACCGATCTATCCTATTCCATCTCGCGAAGAAAATTACCACAGCGTCTCGCGAGTGGTCATACATTCGCACAGAAAACAAGCCACCAACATGATATTCCAATTAATCGTACGTCAGCGCTAACGCAATTAATCAATCGGGTCGGGTAACGGCGCTAGTTTTTGTGATCTTTAATCGGCGAAACCTTCGAGTTGACATAAGTCGACGTCAAGGCGCGGACCAGCGTTAACTATTGCACTTTGCAACGTTACGCCACCGTGTGCGAGAGAGTCTCTTTTTAACCTCGCTTCGGTATCTCTCGAAAGGGCGAAACTCCCGCGCGCGTGGAAGGATGATTTTTAAAGGAGACCCGCTCGTATCTGCGTCATAGATCGCTATCTACTCAAATGAATCAGGTGCCGGGTGCACCTTCTCGTTCTTTCGTTTTTTTTCTTCTCCCCTGCGCTGTGTGTGTGTCCCTCTCTATCTCCCTCCCCGTTTTTCTCTCCTTCTCTCTCGCCTGACGCTCTTTTTTTTTTTCTTACGCGATCGACCGGCCTGCACAGATCTGCTTTCGCAATTAGAACTCGTTATTTCGTTGCGCCACGTTTCCGTATGCACTCGTGTCCGCCGATAAGACGGACGTATGTTGTACCGGGGTTGCCTGATTTGCGCCACCGTTTCGCGAGTCTAGAGTTTGTAAAAGGATTTAAGTAATAGTGTACGAGGTTCCCCCCGATAAAATTGCACGACCTTTGGTGCTTGCCGCGTAACACGTCATCGGGAAATAGCTATATGTTTCGACTTGGTTCCAACTTGGATAACACGTGTTCGCTTTATATATATTCGTTTTTCCAACGTGAAATGCTTGACGTCGACCGTCTGACGTCAATGAACTTAACGAATCATTATCCGATATTAACTTACCGCACGGTATTAATGCAGGTGATAATTTCGTAGACAATTTTATCCAGATCGATTGAAACTGTTGCTAGTTTGTATTTTCAAATTATTAGCAAGGAAACATTATCGATTACAAGAGCACACAACATTAATGTACTCTCATCTTTGGTATCCTTCGTTCAGCAAGAATACGTAAATTGAACGGTTTATAACGTAGATTGGGCTTATTTACGCGTTACTTAATCTCGATGCAGCCTCGATGTTTCATAAACGAATTGATGTATCAATTGTGCTATGGAACTCTAAGGATAATTAGCTGGTGTTACGTAAATATTGGACAATTAATACATAAATATATTAGCGTACTCTATACGTTGCAGTTAGTATCTCATATAAGCATATCATATTCTCTTATCAGGATATCCTATTATGGCTTATCAGCTGGTGAAATTTATAACAGCTTAACGAGGTCGAGAGATCGGCAGTCGGCAGATCAGTGTGTGATAAATTTTGCTCCCTACTCTCATAATACTCGAGATAAGCTATAACTGGCTAATATCTATACTAATATATTTAGATACACATATATATATATATATATATGTATGTGTATATATTACATTTAAATAAAAGTTTATATACATATATATAATTTTATTTACACAATTTTGTCTAATTTGTCCTGGAATTTCAATTCATCGTCCCGTTATCAGGACGGGCCACCGTTAATGGGTCCATTTCATCTCAGACATTTTCACACGGGTCTTGGTTTTCCTTCACACGGACTTATATTTCTGCGAATAAGATATAATATCACAAGTTGACAGGAGATGCTCTGTAGGAGCAAACTAAATGACAAATTCGTTACGGGAATCGTCATAATTATTGGTTTGCTGCTAACATGCTTATCTGACTTGAAATCAAGTATCAACAACTACCGCTAATAACGGCTAATTGATAAGTTGCAAGATATATATGGAATCTATACTCGAAAGACACATGTCAAGATCATTTTCAAGCAACATTATCCCACGGTAGTTTGTAGCATCTATTTCTGAAAAATATTAGATTAAGTATATCTGTAATATCATTGATCGTATACAACGTGCAAATCCTGTTCCACGCTAAAGAAGATCACACAAACTTCATAATTATCATAAGTCATTCATAATTATCTGCGTACTAATTTTATTGTAAATGTTTTACAGTCTAGCATTAGTATTCTATTTTTGTGCAAAAAATTTAAATAGACCTAATAGAATTGCTGCTAATCCAACTGCGTCAGTTTGCGTTAGGAATAAGAGCAGAGAAGGTATAGGAAGATAAGAAAGGAAAGGAAAGATGACGAGGGGAAGAAAGAGGAACAGAGAAAGAAAGAGAAAGAGAGAGAGAGAGAGGGAGGGAGAGAGAAGGGTCCTAAAGTCACGGTTCACGATAGCATGTTGGGCAACAATCGCCACCGGGAATCGCGTGCTCCAGAAACGTTTTAACGAAAGTCGCCGTCGCCACCGCCTTTCAGTAGCAACGACACGTCACCTGTACGAATCCATTACGTCGCTAGCCGAGATTCGCCTTCGGTTGCGTTTCTCGAACTGACCTCTTAACTCTAGAACACTATCGACATATACATTTTTACGTATAGGTATAAGCTAGGTTATTAAGCACTAAACTACATACATCTTTAGAAGCACCAATCTATCATCAATCTAAAAACTAAGATTTTAAAAATCAGTTCTTTATGTTTGTGACGGTCAATATTATAACAGAGAACCTAATAAATAATCTTAATTTTTAAGCAGTTTTGTGTAATTATATATTTTTATTGGTAGCTGTTATATGTGAAGAAATATACACACATTACATTACTGCTTCATTTTAAGATTAAATTTGATAGTATGCTTATTCTTTCTTTTCTGTTAAGTTTAATAATTAAATTATTTGCGTTTATAAAGATCTAGATATTATAAATATTAAAAATGTGAAATGTACGAAAACTTTCCACCATATTATTTATAGAACAGCATTAAAAAAATTTTTGGTACGTGAATTATACATATTATATGAAGAAAAAAATTAAAAAGATATAAATGAGACGGTGCCGTGGGAAGAAATAATTATTAAGAAGTCTATATTTCCTTAATAAAATTTACGATAGCAATGTACTGTATCACTCATTATCAAAAGTGTTCTAACATCAAATCATAAATACAAATTCAAATTTTAAAACGGATATTTCGCTGTTAGCATTATTATTGGTTTTATTGCATTTTATTTTTATATATTTTATAACTTTAAAAGAAATTAAATAATTAATTTGTTTACATAAATTTTTTTACTAACGTTATTATTAATTGCTTTTTTATTTATCATTTATATATTACTTCGAACAGAATTTTTTCTATTATATTTGGTTTCAATTCTCACTCGAAATATCATTTTGAGATCTTGAGTGGGCAAGTTGTACAAGAGGATTTTGTGAAGAACGAGTGAAAGCCACGTCGGCAGATTATACCGGCCAGACCGTTTGATGAAATTCTCGAGTTCGCGAAAATGTGAGACGTACGATAAATACCGTATAACTTTATAACGAGGGGAAGCTGGTAATTAAGGTAAATTTAAATGCATGTCCGAAACAGGTTACGCCAGATACGTAGTAAACGCTATCTCGAAGGATTCATCTCCCTCGCATTTCTACATAATCGTTCCACTTTTTAAGTATAATCATGTTTTACTCCTAAAATAATTATATCGATTATCATTACCAAATTATTGTGTATGTGTGTGTTAGAGAAATATATTCTCTTTAAATAAATTTAAATTTGGTACATTAATTGTTACTTTCTATCGGACGCAACAATCATCTGATAGTTTATTTAAAACGTAGATATAAATTGCAATTTATTATCTAATATTACATATATATTTTAAATAATATATAAAATAGTCAATTGCTATACATTGAATATAAAATATGAAACTGTTGGATGTTATGAAAAATAGAAGAAAGCAACACGAAATTATATCGGTCAACTAATCTTGCAAAAAAATTGTACGAGCAAATCTATTTTACACTTATTTTTCTGTTTTTTATTTATATATACACGATGTACAAAATTTACGTCAAAATGCATAAGATTGTGTGTTTAACTTTAAGTTTGTAAAAAAGCTAAGGTTTAATTAAACATTTAAAAAATTATTATTATTAACAAAAATACAATCAATATTCTACAATCTTCTATTTATAATGGCATTGCATTTTCAAAAATGTTTAATATTCTTATTTCGTCATATTGTCGCCATATATAAAATACAACATTAAAGACACACATATTAAATACAATATTAAAAATTTTTTAATGAAAAATCTAATAATTCGGAAAAAATTAACAAAATAGTCCTGTAACGTTACGACTACTATTATAGAATATTTTTGTAAGTCGGATAAGACTCGTAGTTTTATCAGAAAATTGAATAATATAATACGTAAATGTACGTAGAGAATTCCTAAGACTTTTTTTATCTCCTTTGACTTATTTTCCAGGTCAGCAAATATGCATTGCTCGCGGCATTCAAGTACACGCCGGTGAATTATCTCGAAACGAGAATACCTACGGAGATGCGCGTTTCGGATTTTATGAGGAATGGGTGAAAGCCACGCCGCCGCAACCACGTCCGATGGTCTAACGAAGCGGCGAACCCCTCGAATTAAACGGATGAGCAATTTGTCCTCCTTTAAGTTTCCTTTTCTTTCTTCTCTAAAGCTAGATCTTCGAGAGCGCATCAACGCCAGGGACGGATTTGGGAATTAATTAAATTTTGAGTTAGGTTTAAATCTATTGATACTATCTATTGATCTATATCAACGTAAAAAATATTTTTTAATCTATGCATATGATACAAAGAGTAAATTAAAAAATTTGGCATCTCTCAAATTAAAAAATCAAGCGCCTACAAATAAAAAGAATCATAAAAGTATATATAATATTACAAAATACATTTAAAAAATGCTGAATTATTATTTATATTTAAATTTTTATATTTTTTGGAAAAATTTAAGTTATATTATATAATAGAATGTGAAAAATGTATTAGTGTGTTCTCTCTAATAGTCGTTTTTATTTAATTACATTTTTATTTCTACATGTTATATACGTATAAAATTTTATAAAAATAACTTTTTTCTTTATATCTTATAATTGTATTCTCCTAGAGATCGTTGAAAAATTATCAATTTCAAGTACCAAGAAGTCACTGCTCGTCCCTGTTTGCGATTAATTAACTCGCTATAGAAATCGTTACCTGCGATGAATCGCAGAGGAAGCATGCACCCAATCTTCCTTGATTTTTCTAAACGCACCTTCATTGGCTTTCCAGGCATTCCCATCTAATTGCACTCACTATTACCTGTTTGCGTACCGTTGACGCGTTCTATTTAATTTATATTCCGCAGTCTCATGTTCATTGTTTCATGTTCATTGTATAATCACGAATGCTATACTAAAAAAGAAGCTTAAGATCGCCGGGCATTTTTACGTACCGTTATTTTAAAAAATTTTTATGTTTTTAAATAAATTAACTCTAAAATATAATTTTAATGTTTAATTAGAAATAATGTGACAAAACGATCTTTATAATCTTAAATTATTGTTAAAAAACAGATTTTGATACAAACTTATATCATAAATTTGTATTACAAATTAACAAAAAAACGTTAAAATTATGGATTGATTAATGACTTTACAACTTTTGTTTACACACAGAATGATTTATGAAGCAAGAATTATGAAGCGCTTTTGTTGACATAAAAAGTGACGCGAAATGAAGTAGGCCGACCGCAAAGGTCGGAGCTTCCAGTCCCGTGGGACTCATTTGTAAACAGCCGGTTTACTTTCTGTTATCCGTAACCGCGGTATGAGTCTTCAATTTCGTGTCGTGTCATCGCAAGACTCGCTACCACGTGGAACCCATTCTTTAGTCACGCTCGTTAACTTGACATAGACTCGAGGAAGGATTGCCCTGCATTCGTAAAGGTCCTCAGTTCCTGCTTAAAGAAACGGCAACACATTTTTCTAACCACGGCTGAGGCTCTTCAAAAAAAACATCTCTTTCTCAGTTTCTTTGTTCCGTCGAGACACTTAATAACGTACAGCAAATAACAGGTTGCTAAAGGACTACAGTAATGTACACGAAAATACAGTGTTTACTCACAACGAACTGTGACTTGAACATCCTGAGATTAATAAAGTCGTCAACATAAATTCGTATTCACACGTAAAATATTTTAAATAGTCGACAATGACCTTTCATTTTTTAAATATTTTATTATTATTATTTACTATATACTAAAATGTTAGTAATTATAAAGATTAATGTGCGACTTTAGCATTTACAAATAGAATAATATCTTTATAGTTTGAGATAATTTTCAAAGGCAACAAAACACGTTCAATGATGCAAAATAAATAAAAATGTGAATGTAATCAGGAAAAAAAAGTTTTAAGAATCAGTTGAGAGAAAGTACGCGAAAGTGCACATTTTTATTGTATTCCGTATAATTAATTCTGATAACAAACTCGCCTGGTGTTTTATTATAACTTAATTTAATCAAATTATATCGATAAGGCAATATGGAAGTATTTTGATATGCGCTTCATTTGTATTGTAAATTATCGTCTTTTGATAAAACAAGTTCGCACAAGGATAGAAAATTTCTTGCTGTTTAAAACCATATACATTACGTATACAAGCGAAGACAAGAACTTCCGTCAGTGGAAATCGCATTCACACTCAAGGGTAAACTAACTAAAAAAATGTTTGTATGTCGATAAAACCAAAATTATATAATAATGTGTTAAATTTGTATTAATAATATATGAAAATATTTTAAATAAAGATTATTTCAAAATATAAAAAAATCTATAAAATCATTGATATTATTTTTTACATTCCTAATATTCATACAATACTAAAAACGGTTTTTTAACAATCCTGGGCGGACCTCTTATTGATTCTTTTCCTTCAATTTATAATTTATTGTACTGATTAACGATTATTATACGTACAATAAAATTGTTGTAAAGATTCTTGTAAAGAGTTTATTTAGACAAATTTTTCATGATAACTCCTAAGCTAAATCACTTCTGATCGTATTATAATCAAGTGCCTGTACCCAGATGTAGTAACGTCAGTCACTAACAGACATCAGGGTGCACGTAGGCAGATAATGAGCAGAGATACGCGCGCACGCGGGGATGTAAATGATATACTAATGCAGGAAATGCCCGGTTAGGTCCTATGCATCATCCGTCGCCAGGTGTTAGCTCGACAAGATCAATCGCTTGGTGTTCGACATTGTGCACGACAAGACGGACTCGCCAACGAGTTGTCACCGACTGGCCTTTAAGGTCGTCCAACCTTAAACACCCTAATCGACCATAACGGGCTATTTCTTGCATGAGCTCCTTCCGCATCATCAGCCTGACCAAATAGAATCACCTGCTGTTCCAAGGTGAGAACTTCCAATCGTGCTCAACTGAAACCTTAACCTCGCTATGCGCAATTATGCATAAAATTGTGAAATTCTGATATCGAAGTGTTAAAAAATAAATAAAATACGCGTAATGCGTATATATATATATATATATATTAAATATATATATTACAGCTTTTTAAATAATAACATAAGTTATTTAAAACGTAACAACTATGTTTTACTTTCAAAATAGGGTCCAAATATTTTTTAAATCATGTATGCATAATATACAATTGAATAATTTAATTTTTCTAAAATTGTTAATTATTTGATTAATTATTTACACTTTGAGGTTATTAATTACGATAGCCCGTAATATAAACGTAAAAATAATAAAGAAAATTTTAAATTATATCATGTAATCAATTTCACCTGCCTTTATGTCTTTATTATCTGTCCACCTCTTATATTACGATGAAATTTCCCTTACTAAGACTATTCGATTTGTTATATGTGTTCTAACGCATGTCGAGGTTGACTTACTGGTATGCTTTAATCAATCTTAACCGACTGCTTCTTGCCTCCGCTTCTTCCGTATCTTCAACCTGTCTACGTATGACAACCCGCTATTTCAAGGTCGCCACCTCTACAGTTAACTATATATAGATCTAACTATCATCGTTCCATGTTAACTGAATATACCAAAAACAAAAATTATTCTAAAAGTAATGTTATATTAATTTTAATAATCACTTTTTTTATTTCTCATGCATATGTGTTCATCTATAATTTTATTTTTGCAATTTATTTTCCATAAATTATTAATTTTCTTTGCACATTAATATTTCTATTATTACTCTCTAAATTTTTTGAAGTTGAATCTCACTCTAAAAAGTAAACATTCAGCCAGCCTTGAAAAAGAGTGGTTCAATCTTGAAGAGTATAAGCTTTCACTCTTAAAAGTTTTAGAGTAGATTTATGTCTTCTATTCATATTTTGTACATTGCAATTGTTTGATTAATTTGCAAAAAATTTAATGAAAACACAATGTCGTAATAAAACGTACGTTTTAGAGATGCAACAGGATGATAGAACTTTCACTGGAACTTTCAACACGTCGACGTATAAAGTTTTTTGTCATTACTAAATGCTACATTTCTTTAAACATAAATATTTACTTTACTCTCTAAAATACTTTTTACACAATATAGTCAGATTATTCAACATGCGTACGAAAAGTAAAAAGAACTTTTAGAAATGAATGTAACATGATAAACTAATTTAACTCCATCGAGTATAAATATTAACTTAACAAAAAAATTCGAATTATGTCACATAATATTTTAAATATTCTTTACAACTTGTGTGTGTATTTTCCTTTTATTCCACATTTGTCTAAAAGTATCAGGCAAGTTTTTTCTAGGAGGTTACAACGGAAGTGAAAAAAGACCTCTAACGAGGTCGAGTTTCGAGAAGCTATTTGTCAGAAGGATGCAGGCGGATCGAAGGTAAATCGATAAAAACGCCGAGAGAAACGCGAGACATAGAGGAAGAGAGAGGTGTTCTCACGCTTCGTCGGCAATTCGGCAGACGGGTTTAGAACTCTTCGTGATACTCGCAACCGTGTAAGATGTGGCCTCCGATTCTCTGTGCCGAGTGTGCCTTCGAATCGGGCTATTGGATAGTGTAAGACAAGTCGGCCATGTACGAAAGGCTAGTTTATATGAGAATTTAGTGCAATATGCTTTGATACACGCGCAAAATTTATATTATATAAAAAAACAAAATTATAACCGCTTAATTAAACTTTTGTCGGCAATTAAAAATTTTCAATTTTATCCGTAAAGCGTACATTGTAATTATTCAACTAATTTGTACATTCGTAAGAAATGTAGTAATAAAACGTACATTTTATAGAAATACAACGGGATGTCTTCAAACTTTAGTGCAGATTGCTAAATATTATTCCGGATCGTATAAAAATTTCAAAAAAATACTTTCGAAAGTTTTAATAACAAATTTTGTTATCATGAGAGAGAAAGTTGAATTGTTCCAAATGCATTTCTCAGGTTTAAATTTATCTATCAAAATTCGCCATTAAAAAATCGATTGTGTCTTTAAAATCGAATATCACCGACAGAGACATGATTATTATTTAAACGAGGATTTTACTTAGGTTCTTGCCATTTAAGTAGGAATTTTAGTTTTACGATCTTTCTCTCTCTCTCTCTCTCTCTTTCTTTCTCGCCTCGAATCTAAATCTAGCGTCTCTAAACGACGGCAATTGATCCTATACATAAACACTGTGACGAATTTAATCTAATCCGCCGTTATATATATTTCATTTACTTCGGCGCTTCCACGAAATACCTGATTGTGAAAAGAGCGCCAAGGGAATCTTTCTTTCTCCCTTCTCTCTTCTCATTTTATCCAATGTCCATTATGTGACTAAGGAAACTGTTGATTAAACCGCGACGGGAAAAAGGAAGCGGATGATTTCAGAAATCTGCCGCTGGCTACGGCCGGACACGATTAATACGAATCGCCTGTGAAACGCTTTAATCGCAACAAGAAAACGACATATTTTGCCATCGGAAATTTCGGTTCGCCGAGGGATGTATAAAGATCAAACGGATGCGTAATAATAACGGTAAAGTGGATTCGCAGCTTTTACGATATTTTATAGATTTAGATCGATCTATTTTGATTCGCGCTCGCGGATCGAATACCACGTTCCACTCCAGATGCAATACGGAGGCGAATTTAAAAGAACTCGAACGCATTGCGTGTTCGATCCCGACGTCATATTTAATTGCCAATAAACTTGTCCACTTTTACGTTCGCCACGCACTCGTACACGACGGATTTACATTTTATTTTCCAATATAAAGTTTCTATACGCGGGTAAGCGGTTTAATCGAAGCGCAGGAAATTAACCGATCCGCAAGATCGCTTAATAGAGACGTATTTCCGGTTCAAAAGAACCCGTTTGTGGCCTGCACTTTTCAGCTGCCATTGTATAAAAGTTCATTTGCCATACCTGCTTTCCGTGAAGTGGACGCAAAATAAACTGCGATGCTTATAACTGTTCCTCGTTACATTGCTCGCTTAACAGATATTTAACCGTATCATAAATCAATTTTTTCTGCAGTTAAGTCCAGTGTATTTAAAAGCGATATATAAAAATGTCATAGTTAATCAATTATCGCATTATATCACTTCTACTTATTGTGTTACGATTCGTTTTAATCGTTTATTTGTTAAATAACCGCTTTTTGTTTTTACTGAAAGTCATACTTTCAGCAACATGTTAGGCTCGAGATACAAATCACTTCTTGCGCATTATTTCACACACAGTGCCGAATGATAATTAAATCTCTCGGGCTAACAGTTAACTAAAATGTTCACCGGTAGCTCGTTAAGATTTTTCGCGCGTACCATCATTCGCGCGAGCAAAATGAAAGCATGTACAATTAATTATAATTACAAACCATAAGCGTTATTGCGGGCTGCGCCGTGTATGGCGCGTCGACATTGCATTTTTGTCCGAGAAGTGCCGATAACAACGACAACAATTAACATCGTCCTCATTCGCCGTCAGACCTTAATTTATCGCCATTGCCGAAGTACAGCGGCGACTTTCTCGCGGTTAATTCCTCGAGATTTATTGTATATGGAAGCTGTGATAAAAGCCTGTTGGAGCACAAAGTAGGGGGTTAAAACAAGTCTATACACTAACACACAGAAGTACATAGTTATACGCGTAAATAATTTCTATTTCATTATCTTTTTTCTCTGAATCGCGCTGAAGAAATCGATCAATATAAAATAAAAGTGGCAAATTTCTTACGATGACGGTTCACAGATTTCCACAGCGAAAGCATTGAACTCGATACGCTATCAAATAGAATAAGTTCATTTTTTAATCAATAAAATACTCATTGATTTGAAAAAATTATGTTACATGGAATTATTTTTTTAAATTACGTTTTATATAGAATAGAATATTTGTCTTAACACTTCACTGATTATAAACATAATTCTGTTCGAAAACAACTATCTTTAAGACGTTAAGATTTTATGGAACGATAAAATCTGTATAATTTACTTGCTACTTGCTGGTAAATCGATGTGCTAAATCTATTCTATGTAGTTAAAATTTAATTTTGAATTCATTCTCGCTGCATCGGACAAAGTCTCGGCGATCACGACGAGAATGGTGTCGGTATTGCCTTTGTTGTTGGAATGTTATTTAAATTAATTTCAACAGGAATAACCTCTCCGTGAAAACAGTCGGCCTTCGCACGCATAATAATTTCGTTAGGGGCCTTCGTGTCCGAATACCTCGACAGCTTCTGGCAAACGATTTCACATTTCGCACATCACCCACATGCGCCGTCATCGTGAGAGCAGCATAAGCCGAAAATTGGTATATGAAAACGACACCGTGCTGTTAAGTAAGACATCACCATGAAAGAAAGTTAATAACTGTTCAATTTGGCAAAAAATATTATAACATGTGTCCTTATGTTTTTAATACAAATAAAATGCTTATGTGAGAGCTTACATTTTATACTTTTAACTTTGTTTGGTAAGTACACCTTAATTCCTGGCTTGTAAATTATATCTTATTACTTACGAATATATAATTTACACGGAGATAGGTATTTTATTCGCATTTAACTCATAATTTCGAGGCAAAAATATATTTTATTTTTCATTTTAATTTTCATATTTTGTTCAACAAATTTATTACTAATCTGTTACATTTTATGTTTACACAAATCGCGTTTAATTTATTAACATGTTTGTACATGATTTAACAAACACAAATGATTCCAAACAAATTGTCTTTAAAAAAAAAAGTTTAAACTTTTTTTTCTATCACCGTTAAAAATTTAATAAATCTAATACGAGGAAGATCATCTGCTGATGATTAAATACAAAAAAAGAAGCATAGCCGATAAAAGTAGATTAATTCGAAAAGATGATCCTCGGCAATTTCCCGTAAGACGCATAACGGGAACAAGCACGTTGATCGAGCCGCTCGATCGAAGGAACAGCCGTGGATCTCTCTTTCTCTCTCGCATCCGCGAGCGGCGTCGAGCGAATAGCAGGGCGTGGGGTGGCTGACTACTCCGGAGCCCAGATCGCTCCCGCAAGGTGGCCTCAAGTGGGAAGGGGGAACGGCGGGGAAACGACGACTTAGAAAGTGAAACTGAAAACGCCAAGTCGGATGCGAGAAGACCCCACCCTGGCGTGGTCTACTCGCACACACTGTAATCCGTTGCACGCTCCCGCACACACGCGTGCGCCTCTCGCGTGTGTGCGCGCGCGCGCGCGCGCGTGGTGAACGAATTTAAAGCGGCGTCGAGAGAAAAACAGCGATCGTTGCATCGTCACGGTGCAATAACAAGAGGGGGACGTGTACTAGCAGACTACGGTTTCCGATATATCGCGTATACATGCGTTCATTTAAAGTGCGAGTAAAATTTCAAAACGACGAAGTGGATGATCGTGAAGTCTCGCAAACAGCATCGTCCAGACTATATCGATGGATGAAGGAGACATCTGCTGTGATCGATACGATAAATGTTGACGTGATCTCTTTCTTACGAAATGAGATTTATATAATATATTATATATTATAGCGGTGTACCACTTGTTATCCTTGAAACTAAAATTAATCTCACATCGACATAAAGGATTGCAAGTCTGACGTAGGTTAACAAAAACTTACTCAGATTTGTAAATCCGCCGCGACGTCGTAGGCAAAACAGTCAGAAAGCCGCATCCCGTCCGCTTCGTCTGCCGCGAAAGGAAAAAAGGAGCAGAACGAATTTCGTGAAAGGATACCGGAGGGAATCGAGAGGAGCCGGGGGGGGGCGCGGGGGGGCAGGGAAGGGAGACGCGATTTTTGTAGTCTGCCCTCTCGAGAGTAGGTGTACGTTCTCGGGACGTACACGGCCGTCGCGTATACGACAGTATCGCGAGTATCCAGGAAGAGAGGCGTGGCGCGGGCGCGGGGAGGAACGATCTTAGAAAGTAAAACCGAAGAGTTAAACTTCTCCACCGGCGCGGCCTGACGTCTGTAAACCCCACTCTGACGAGCGGCGCGCTCCGCTCCCGTTGCTCACGCTGCGCCCGTTCCGAGAGACTTGCACACGCGGCCCGCGCGTAATGCACGCGTGCACGCTACACACGCGTACGCGTGATTAGCGAGCGCTCGCCGTCAGGTATCCGTGGAAACGCGGCGCAGATAGGCTCATGAAGAGCGGAGTAAAAGTGGAGCGCTCGCTATTTCTCTCTCTCTCTCTCTCTCTTTTTTATTTGTTTCCTCTTGGTTTAAATTTCGGACCATCGTACACGGAAGGAACGGTTTTACTAAAGTATCTAAAAATTGAGCTAGATATAGAGATCTGAAAATAATATTGTCGGAGTCATCAAAATAATTGTGTAGAACGCGCGAGTTGATTGTTATAGAAGTCGAAACTTTTTGCGACATGGTTCATCTTGAGAGAGTTTCCTGTATAATTATTTTAATGATCCGATAACATTATTTTTAGATCTGTATCTTACCTAAATTTTTAGATATTCAGCAAAAATCGTTCTTCTCGTGCAAGACCGCAGCCTTGCATCCATGATTATTAAGCATTCCGATAATGTGTTTAGAATTTTTAATGAAAAAAAAAAGATGTAGTGCACTTTGGTATGAATTAATAAGACAAGATTTGTTACACTTTATAGTTAGCGTACTTTGAAGATTTCATTACCGTATCGCGTTTCATTGTAAAAAGCAACGGTCGCAAAGAAAATTGCTTAGAATACTCTGCGGACTCTCAATGTAACTTTCTTTTTCTATTCTTAATTTTTTCCCCCAAAGAGTTTACGCAGGAAAGGGAAGTGTCGTGACGTTTTACAGTATCATTGGATTGATTCTTCGAAGCGGAAAGATGGTCAGCGATGGATAGAGAATTGCCACTGGCTTTCGTCGAAGACATCCGAACAGAGCGCCGGGGAGTGAATGAAACGAGTGAAAGTGAATAAGTCGAAGCGGAGATTGTGATTATATACGTGGGTAATGCCGATACACGATAGACGCGCTTCATTGATGAAGTGACGGGATGAGATATGAGGCAATATCGACATCGAAAGCATCGCGCGCAATTTTATAAAGATTGATTCAGCTCGTAAAAAGAATCATTAACGAACTTTGACGATGCTATCAGTTAATTAAATTTCTACTCACATTATATTGAAATTTCTATTTTAACGGTGGAACTAATTAATGTAATATGGGAAAAATCATTATATCTGTAATAGCAATTGATAAAATTATGCAAAGTTGTGTACACACGCATTTTCAATATATTACGAAATTAATTTAATTATACTATATATGTCAATATAATCGATTAATAGAGCAAAGTAAATTCGTCTTGTTGAATCTCTTTATGAATTTCTTATTCCACATCAATCATTTCTAAATCATAATATTTTGTGTATATAAGAGAAATAAAACGATTGTAAATCGTGAAAATCTTATTATACCTGTAATAATAGTTGAAAGAAATTATTCAAAGTTGCATGTGTGTGTACATACAAAATATATTACAAAATACAATTGTATTTATGCGAATTATATTATGTAAAGCAGAAGTAACGAATATGCAAACTTGTAAAAATCTTATTTATGGGTGCATCTGCTTATCGAGTTGAGATTCTTTCGAAACATTTCTATGTAAATCGATTGAGACGATGACTTCCTTCGTAGGTACGAAGTAATGGGTCACCACTTTCGCACTGGCACACCTGGATTCCCCCGCAAGCTTATACTATCCTTGTATAGAATTTTGTGCGCATCTCCTGTGCCGTGAGACCACTCGCTGTTTTCACGGCTCACTCGTCGCAAAGATATTTTACCGCAAGCGTTCATTCGCCTCCCTGTTAGAAATCACTCGCTATCGCAACTCTCTAAATCCAAGTCAGAATGGATCAGTCACTGAATCGGGTAATAATCATTGGCACACTTAACACTAGGAATCAATGAAATTTAACTGGAAACGAAAAGAAGTTTGAGCGTTAAAAATACCGATATTTACAGGATGCGTCACCAAAATTCAAACAAATTTAAATTTAAATTTTCCGCTATATTGTGCCTCTGCCAAAGGATGTTGTTGGCTTTCTGAGAAAGTCTGATGCTTCTAGTAAACAGTCGTATTCTCAAAATGGCCGCGATGTTGAAATCAAGTGCGGAGTATAATCAAAAAGTTATCGCCTTCGCGCTGGGCGTTCAGCAACGGAAATAATTCGATTTTTTGGATACCCGAGATCAACCGTTTATGTTACGTTGTGGTCAAATTTACAGCTTTAGAACAGTTCAACGAAGGTTCTAGTATGCCAGTGAGGAAGAGTCACTCGAAAGAACGCACCGCGAGGACCCCCGCAGGGCTATGTGAAGTTGGCCCCCCCACTATTGCAAATCTAAAAATGACCATTACCATTCGTTTGGTGGTGTTTGGTAGTCCATTCCGGACGTTTGGTAGTCGAAATTATAATCGGAAATAACAAAAAAATGATATACGTGCGTTAAGTTAGCCCCCCCATATCTAAAACTCGGCTTTGCAGACTGCAAATGGAATAATGGCTGTAAGCATTCGTTTGGTGGTCGCTTACTGACGTTTGGTAGTCCATTCCGGACGTTTGGTAGTCAAAGATATAATGAGAAATGTCAAAAAAAGGAAAAACGCGAACTACAAAAGATAGAACCACATGCAGCAATATATATAATAAGTTCGTCATGAAAAATATTACACACCCATACACACGCACGCACGCACGCACACGCGATACTTTTATAAATGTCATAAAAATTTTATTTTTTGTTACACACTTTTATATATATATTATATTATTAAATTTTATTTTATAATTAATATTATATAATAAATAAATTTTATTTTGACGAGAAAAAATAATATGGATACACCAACACATTTTTTAATTTAATTAATTATATATGTATATTTCTAATCCACACCTCCAAAAAAATAACAATGTCCAAAAAATCACAAAATTCTTTTAATAAATTTTATTTTGGAATACAGCTAGCCTATATAATATATGTAATCGAAAAAGCTGAGTTTTAGAAATAATCAGGTAAAATACATGAGCATATGCCGTTTATTGATACACTTAGTTATAGTTCTGATTACCAATACTCGAGAATGGACTACCAAACATCAGTAAGCGACCACCAAACGAATGCTTACAGCCATTATTGCATTTGCATTCTGCAAAGCCGAGTTTTAAAAATGGGGGGGCTAACTTTGCACGCATATATCCTTTTTTTGATATTTCCGGCTATAATTTCGACTACCAATGTTTAAAGAAATTATTCGATTTGTCCGGATTTTAATGACACATCCTGTATATGTTAGTTTCAATCTTTCATTATCATATACATTGAATTCATATACAATGAAACAAGGTTAGTTAGATCAAATAATAAAGGTCAGGTATTCCGTGTTTCATTACCAGTGGCACGCTTAGGACTGCTGTCAGCGATTATCCACTGATTCAGATCTAGAGAGTAACGTTATATTATCTTACTAACGTTAATGTAGCGTAACAAATATACTTTATAATTACTACGTTATGACTTTGAGCAAACATCGTTTGATGATTTTTCCATTTCTTCTTCTATTCCCCGTCTTGCAAGTTATCTTCTGCAATTTGTATGCAAATTGCAACAGCCAATGTAAAAATAATACTATCGATATATATACATATACAATGTATACATACATGATTGATAATCGAGGTAGCAACGTTACACGACGATAAAAGAAAAAGAGAAAAAAAATACATAAATTGAATAGGTTTTATCTTTAGTAAGTTTTAAACCTGTCTTAAACTTTTTAACACTTACCTGATAAAGTACCTCTACAACATTGATATTATTATTATAATTATAAAAGTATGCACGCGAAAGAGAGAGAGAGAGAGAGATTTGCAATTTGTTCCGAGTATTGACGCGCGTTAACGGCGTGTTACGCGCACCGTAACGTTAGAAAGATCCGAACAAAACGATCATTCATTCGAAGTGCGTGAGACATATTTTATGGGAACGTCGTTTCGATTTTACTCACGTGCCTTAATGAAGCTATTTACAGTCATAATTTCAATTTGATTTAGTTGCGAATCGGGGGCGAGGCTAATTATGCGGCTCGCGTACGTCCATCGTGCATTAAAACGGCGATAAAACCCTTCCCTTACGCCCACAGCGTTACGCGGTGAAACGGGAGAAGGAGATGCATAGAACTATGAGAACGTTAAACCGTATCTCACGTGTCTCCCACCTCCCACAATCTCATCGCGGGCCCCGCATCCATCCGTCGGTGCATTTACCGCCCATTGAGAAACACCATAGACGGTGCTGCACCTTCCCGCCGACCCCCCCGTCGCCCTCCCCTCCCTCGTTTCAATCACCCGAAGTGTATCTCGTTGCGGTTAGACGACCGCGAATTTCTCGAAATTCGCAACCATTCGCAACCAGCACGTATTCGGCTGGTATATTTAGCAACGTGATCATCGCCCTTCCCAAAAATTCCTGCGAGCGCGCACCTTCTTCGTAGAATTAATAATCTCTCTGCCTTGACTTTGCACAGGCTTTCCCTCCCGCGCTGCATATTCCCAGAGTGTTTGTCGGCAGCCTTTTATGATTTCCTTATATAGAGAAGCTATACAGTTTTACTCGTGGAGGCTCACGAGGATTTACGGAAGTTCTCGTTTTACGCCGCGTATATCGAATCACGGCGTATAAGTATATTAACTAACGAAATTTAATCATTCCAAAAAGGAAACGTTGTACTTTTAATCCTCCATCGACCGTATGAAATTTCGCACCTTCCGTCAATAAATTGAATTTTTGAACTTCAGAGAGAGAGTATAGATTTTTATAATATAATATTATTATTATTATTCTTTTATATCTATCATGAAAGTCGGATTATACTTTACTTATTTTTTATACGTTGAAATTTATCGACCAGAACTCAAAAAATTCACTATGCCTTCAAAGAGTTCAAAGTCCAATTTGGCCGATAAAAGGTTGAATAAAATAAAAACTCGTTTCATGTCACAGAATATTAGATATAGGTATTTGATCTTTTTAACAACGCATCCATATTGCATCGCGTCGACAGTTTTGCAACGGCGATCCGGCAGGGATTCGTTTCTCATGCGAGCACGACGAGGAAGACGCGCGCGAGAAGCCTCCCGGTGGGACGCATCCCGGTGTGCCCCGTAAACAGTTCCGATATATTCTCTTGGTCCCCCCATAAATGGCGCGACGCGCGGTATAGGTAGTGGCGCGACCCAGCAGTTCGTATCAGAGTCAGGCATCTCGGGCACCGTGTATCTACCGATGTGTTCTTACACGTGTGGGAAGAATGTGGAATATCGCGAATGGAATGAGGCAATCCGGGACACACACCGGCGCCCATGTGCACGCGCGAGCGCTCGTATGTGCATGCTGCACTTAGACGCGCGGATGCGCTCCGGCGGGCGTGTAAGTGCATAATCACCGGGGAACAAAACGCCGCGAATTACCGCCTCTATCCTCGTAAATGGGAATCTCCCCAAGCTCGGCTTTGCTCGCGCATTAACCCCCTTGCACTCCCGAGTTGATCGATGAATATTTGCGATTTTCGTAAACTATGCGTTTTTCACTTCTCTGTATCGCGTGGAAAAATCAACGAATATTATACGGTTAGAATTAAAATAATCTTAATTTTGCATGACCTACTATAGCGGAATATTATGTGTGATCAAATATACCTATCTTTATTTAAAATATTTTTATACAGCGATACATAAAGTTAAAATGACAACCAATTAATCGAGCAAATCTGATGTTTAATAAGACAGTAATTAATAAGTAATGTATAAATATATTTTTACGTCTTGCAAAATGCAAAACGGTATAGATTCTAAAATAATGATAATACTATCATAATCATTTTGCGATACTATATGCTTCAAACTTTTTATTTTCAATCATTAAGTAATATTTTATAATAATATTATCAATATTGATACATAAACATATGTTGATCGCAGGAAAAAATATGCTGAAATATGTGAAAATTATCAGATAAAAGATAATTACTCCGCTTTGCTTGGGAGTGTAACTTGCTAAAGTGTGGCAATTAGCTACAAGCATCTCCGTAAACAATACACGTGCCCACGATCTGTTGGGTGGTGCTCACAATACGTCAATAAGAAAAACAATACATGATTTGGCGGATAATTACGGACGCGGTAATTATATTCGCGCATTTATATGTATACATCGTGAATAAACAATCTAATTGTATCCTATAATATATTTCCATTATAAAGCTTTCTCTTTTTTATATTTGCATTATCCTTGGTGTATTAACTACCACAATTATTACACTTTACACATTTAAATAATGATATATTATTAACTTGATTTAATAATTTTTTTCATTTAATAAATGACAGCACAATGTCTTAGGAAATAAAAAATGTAATAGTCTTTATTAAAAAAATTAATAGTAAAAATCAATCAATCATTTCATGTTCAGAATTCTACTTAGTATTTTGACAAAGAAGTCGTAGCTAATCAATAGTAGTTACACAGATCACGCTTGTACATGATACAAATTAGTCGATCGAAACGGCAAGTCGACATCAACATTACCAGAGTTGACGTCATCCTAAATACCGAATCGCCTGCAAGCCAGATATCGCAATAATTACGGTGAATTCGTAATCATCGAGGAGGATCGAAACACGCTGAACAAAGAGAGGAAGGGATAGTTCCAATGAGGAGAGAAATCTGATCACTGGCCTAGTTGTGATTATAAAATGAAGAATAAGTTACATTAAATGATAGATAATTTGGAAAAAATATCCCTTTCTGATAATATGATGTACTCAATGGATATGTTATTTTCATTCGTTAAAATAATGTGTAGATTTTTATTCCAAATATTTATAATATAATAATTATAGTAATAAACTAATATAAATTACAGTAATAAATATTTCAATTCATTGGCATAAAAACGTTTTATCACTAATATTTATTTAAACAGCTATTTTTAAATTATTCTTTAATATACAAATTTTATTTGAAACCGATTGTTCCATGATCATTCTGTTACACAATTCTTCTGTTACAACAAATAAAAATTTTTTATTTTACATGTTAATATTAATTAATACGCGCATTATTTGACAATTTACATTAGAGATGTTTAATATTAAATATTAATGTAAAAATCCAACGTGATCTCAGTTACAAATACATTATACATATATCAAATATTAATATCAAAATAACACAGTTATTAATAACAAAATAACAACATTTTCTATTTAGACATCTAGAGAGAGTAGGAAATGAATCCACATAACCCACTTATAGTCACAAAAGGGAGAAGACTGGGAGGAAGAAAAAGTATAATTACTGAACACGATTAGTAGATTAAGTGTGCGTGAGGTGGGTGAATACACGAAAGAACAATCCAGTTGGTTCCAATTACATCATTCTAGAGATTTTCAAAAACGTCCCTGACTGAGACCATCACATGCCGAGTGATCTAAATGACAAATAACAATTCGTAAATATTTAATTGTTCCTAATCGATAGCGATAACAATAGACAAAAAATGTAATGTTACGATGAAAAAATATTCATTTTTTAATTAAATATCGAGAATTTCCTTGATCATAACATATAGATTTATAATAATGTTTTTCATAGTTCGCAAATACTTGATGATCATTCCTGATCGGTAACGATAATAACAAAAAGAAGTTTGTAATGTCGTGTTAATGAAAATAGTCTTCAATTAAATAGCGAATTTTTTCGATCATAACATATAAATTTATAATAAAGTTTACAAAAATACAAACTAATTAAAATACAAAGATAACTTTGACCAGCATTGTAAAAGCATTGAGTGACACGATAATGTCACTCTGTAAAGACAAGAGAAGATTCCTTTGTATCTTTTAGAACGAAGACCTAGAAAGAAGACCTGCCTCATTATGTAGGCTAAAAGACAATGCGTTTTATATGTAAATCGACAATGGAATTCCGTCCGATGTACTTCCTGCGTTAAAGAGTGGTAGTTGATGTTTTGCCGAGAGTGCAACGTTCAAAGTCGAAGCTCGTGACAAGTCCAAAAGTATCCTCGCACACCTGGCAATAAATGTCCATCAGCGAAACAGTGAACATTCTTTAATGATTCACCAGTCGGAATTTTACTTACGATCGTTTATTGGATTCGATAACCATATTAGATCAATATCAACGTACGACTTAAGATTATTAAGTGCTTATCATGAGCTCATAAAAGAATCTTGGTCAAGTTTTTATCGCAGTGAACAGCAGAGAGGGTCGGCCAAATTTCTAATAAATTATTTTTTTAAACACAGTAATAGTCATGATTTTTATTGCTATTATCAAGAGACAAGATAAAAAGTGAGAGAAAGAATTTTATATAATCGCTAACGCGATAATTAAAATTGTACGTAATTCTCTAAAACAATATAATCACTTAACAATTATAAAAATGTTTTATTTTTACCCGTATTTCAAGACCAAAAAATATATATAATAATTATTGCACATAACGTTTTGCATAAAAACATTCTACGCGATTAGAAGAATAATGTAGCTCGTAGTTTCCGCATTACTATCATTTTAATAAATATATATTCACAAATACACTCAATAACTGTCGTTATAAAAATCTACTTCCGCAAAAAAAAAAAAAAAGAAAAAGAAAGAAACATGAAGTGACAGAAGAATAATGTAGCTCGTAGTTTCCGCATTACTATCATTTTAATAAATATATATTCACAAACACACTCAATAACTGTCGTTATAAAAATCTACTTCCGCAAAAAAAAAAAAAGAAAAAGAAAGAAACATGAAGTGTCGTCTTGAGAAAAATGGTAAGCACGCGGGAAAGATTTTGCAGGTCATTCCCGTCCGGTTCCGAGATCCTTATCGAATCGGGAGGACATGCCTCGATTCATCATCCGGCCGCCAGAAGTACAATTCGTGAGCGCGCGGATCGCACAAAGAAGCGTGATTGCGTGCCGCGTAACGCGAAGAGGTGTAACGAAGCCGCCCGCGGATGCCCGGCTGTATCGCTGACAGTTACGTAGGCATGCATTATGCATTTTCGCTCTACGCGCGGTCGTAAGTATACAACGCGCTCCTCCCACTGAAAACGTGACGGTGTGGTGACCAATCCAGAGAGAACAGAAATCGCGTCGCCCCTTCCGCGTCAATATCTTACCGCGGTGCATAATAAATGCACTTGCTCGTCAAACGCACGCGGACGAATCCTCGCGCTCCCCATCTTACAAATGCGCCGTGTCCTCGTCTGCAAAACATTTTAACGTTTTAAGCAATCAGTTTAATCATATTTTTATAATTTACTTTGATAATTCGATAAAATTATTTCCCGAACTCATTCAACTATATTTTCAGATTCGGCAAAGCCGTTTTTTCAATTGAAACAAATAACATTACAATTATATGAATTATCGATTTGATATTACTATAGATTACTATACATTTTAAAACAATGTAGAGAACTTTTACGATTGAATTTTTCATAAAGCTTTTCTCTCCGTTCCCTCGGTGTCCTTTTGTAATTTCCCCCGGAGCATCGGTAGAATTTAGATCGAAAATTGTGCAAGCAGCAGGATCTCACCAACAATGCCCGGGCTAACCAGGTGAGATCTTTGACTTATCTCGAACATCGTTAAAGTAAGATTTAAAGCGAGTCAGTTATAGTGTTGCGCCCACGGGAAGCAAATTGGCACGAAAATTGCAACGAGCTGACGAGAATTCGAACAGGATTCGAGCATCGACAATAAAGACGAGTTTGCGGCCGACGAGATGGTCCATGGTCGATGAAAGTCAAGAAGGTATTACGATATCTCTATTAGCACATCAAGATTTAAGTTGCCCGATGCAGTAAAGCTTTAAATCTGCCGTGTAAGAATTATCTTTGTTTCTGTGGCGCCCGAATCTCATTTCTAATTTTGATTTGCCTACCGCACGCATTTTTTTCGATATAAAAATTATTAATTACAAAACACTTTAAAAATAAATATTTTAAACACACAATGAAAAGGTAATATTTTTTAGCATATAATTTTTTTATATATAATTGCAAAAAAAAACGATTTCGTTGAAATATCTAAGAATTGAACTAGAACGCGAATCTGAAAATAATTTTGTTAGGACCATCAAAATAATTATGTGGAACGCTCCAAATAAGTTGCTAGAATGTTAAAACTTTTTGCTGCATTGTCACCAACGCTTAAGCATTCTACATAATTATTTTGATGGTTCAACAAAATTATTTCTATAATTAAATTTCTATATCTATCTAAAGCTTTTTACGCACTCTATCATAATAATCATTATTTCTATATAATAATATGATTTTTCATGTTTTCTACATATTCATGCTAGTGCGATCGCATCTCATATAGCATTTGCTCTTTACGAATATTTTTGAAGGCATTTTCAATTGAATAACATTCTCTAGTTAACAAGATGCTGAACCGAAGCAATCCTCGCCCAGTGAATCCCGGACGATCCTCGGCTAATCTCCAAGAGAGGAGCGTTTGGGACGATTAACTTTCACCACGGCACGGCAATGAGCGAGGCTTCCGGTGCACGCACGCCATTGTCAACGACGTTTCTTACTAGGACGACGTACGTTATTCAGCGTACGTTTGTCGCGACATGCACGACACCATCAGCGACATCGTGTCGTCCTGTCCTCGCCGATATTCCGCGTAGGCGTTTAATGATGAGTTCTGCAGCGGGCGCCGAGCGCACACACGTGCATGCACGCCATCAACCCCGGGAAGGTGTTGTATGAGAATAGAATGCTTCGGGAGAAGAGGAAGAGAGGAGGGAGAATCCGTCGCGACGCGGTCGCGAATTCCGACCCGCCTCCATAAGCCTCAAATATCACGATCGACGACCCTGAAGTGACACCAACACGGTGAACCTCCGTCGCGTTCATCCGGTTCTCTCGGAGAGCAACCTCGTTGAGCAACGAACCGCAGGCGCGAACGAACGTCGCGAATAAATTTCGAGCGCAGAAAATCGATACAATACTCGCGACACAACAAAGGATTCTGATAAATGGCTAAATCGCTTGTTTCTTTTTCTCCTTTTTTTTTTAAGATGGAGGTGCACACATTGTGCGCGATTTTGTGACTATGCAGAATCGCGAGAAGATCCATTGTCGGTATGCAATTCGTTGTAACGACGGTCATTCGGAGTGTCATCGAGCATTGTAACGTCGCGCGAAGAGGGCTGGCTTTCATCGTCATCAAATGACACGACGGCGGCCGCGTGCCGAAGTTGAAGGCCAAAATTTGTACAGGTTGCAACACACCGCCGAGAGAATCGCCAACGAATCGCGGACGAAACGGTACGATATTTAGTGGAGAAAAGCCGCGGCGAGGGATCGGAGAGCGTCTTTTTGTCCAGCAACAAGAGGTCACAAAAAAAGTCATCAAACCGTGAAACCGGGGAAGGCTCTTCGAGAGTGGCTTGCGTTTCTCCGCTTCTCCTTCTTCTTCTTCCTTTTTCTCTTCGTTCTTTTAAATCCCGTCGTAACGTTCTGACCAGGTAACTGTGTCAGGACCGTTGTGCCCGAGATCCCTGACGGTTGCGCAACAAGGCGGAGCGTGGAGATCCACGAGGATCCGATGATCTAAGGTCTCGGGGCGTACACCGGCCTCCTCGATTTACTCGTCGTGCTTAGTTTCAAGAGAGCAATCTAAAGCTAAGGAGCTAACTAGAAGACTGACCCAGAAACTACAGCCGCAGCGATAGTGTTATAGAGATGACCAGCGAATGAATCAGATTGCAGAAAATTGCATGAAAACTTGAATTTTTATCGTAATTAAATAAAAATTGCATTAAAAAATATCGAGAAAATATAATCGTGCTCTATTTTTTTTTACGTATTTTTTTTTTTAAATATCGTGTTACTCTAAACATATAATTCACAAAAACGAGAATCACAATTGACAAAATTCCAGTCTATTGTACGAATCAGTAATAAGAAATCAATCTCGTGAAACCAAGATCCGTAAGATCTAAAATTGTTAAAATTTCAAGCCTTTATTCAGAACATGTTTATAATGTTAATGCGCATTTAGCAAAATTCATACACTATACATTGCAGAAAAGCACGCACGTAAAAATGTGTTCTAAACCTATACTTTTAAAATATGTATATAATTGTTTCATTTTTTCTCGTAACAAAAAATTTCTTCTTTCGATGTCAAATGGAAAAATCTTACTTTGTATATATGACGAGTCTCATGATGAATCTAAATAACATAAAAAATGTGATACAAAAAGTATTTCTTCGAAGTATGACGGAACGAAGATGAATAACTTACCATGATTAATCAGATAATTAATACTCTCTGCGTAACATCTTGATTTATTGCGCTTTCAAGACAGAATTGCATGGCATGATTACGAAAAAAAACCTCGAAAAATTCCATAAAACAGGATGATATAGCACTTACAAAACCTGATCGAGTTGATCAAACTGTCAAGAAATATCACAAATATCTTACAAATTATCATCATGTACTGTGCTACATATAATTTTATTCGGACTGTAAAGGCATTATGATAATTTTTCACAAGCATACTGTATTAATTTCTAAATATTTTTTACTATCAATGCAGAGTTAGTTCTAATTATAGTTTGAGGTAATCGTTATTTTTATCTCTATCTCATCAAAGACTTCTAGTTACGATACCGATCAAAGAGGAGTCGAAAGCATTTAAGTTGAAGCAGAGTACGGTAACAACGAGCTCTGATCCGGTCCTAGGACAACCGGATTGTCATCGTGGACAGCCGGAGAATACCGGAGCAAAGTAACAGAGTCATGTGGTGGGGTTACTACACAGTTGCAGAGGCGAATTATCGTCGTCGGAAGGTGAGGGACGAAACGGGAGTATCGCGAGATGACGAGAAACGGTTTCAATCCTCGACGATGAACTCACACAGGAAATGGAAACATCGACACGCTCCCAATACAATTGCAACAACACCGAAATCGAAACGTAACGGATTGAGTAGGACGTCATTGAAACATGACGATAGGAATAACTAAGTAGGTAAGACGCGTAAATAAACCGAAGGAAGCTATAGCGACACACAATGCAGAGAAGGTCTCAGGCCTATCGGGTGTCCTTTCAGCTACAGACAATAACGATAAATTCGGAACCGATTCTACAGCCTTAGTCAAAAGTATAAAGCACCCCGACAAACTTACGCCAATGTTCTACATCTAATGAAAAAAAAAAAAAAAAGAATAGAGAGTTTTATTAAAGAATAATATTTTTTAAAACAATTTTAACATCTTATTAATTTTCCTTTGGATATCATTACCGTCTTTTTCAAGAAAAAGTATTTTTCAATAAATCGAAAATGCTTTGTACTTATTATGGCCAAGGCTGTACTTTAACAGTACTTTCCTGGCGAATCATCATGTATTTGTTAATACTTATTCGATGCAATATTGGCTCGTGAATTAAAATCTAAATATGATTTTTTAATTAACTGATAAATAATAATTCAGCATATCCACAAAATTGTTGACGATAATCCATTTTTGTTTTTTTTACAAAATCGTCAATTTTTAATAACAAAGAAAATGTCAAACGTGAAGAAGGTTTATAACAAAGCAGAACTTTACTAGAAAAACAATTATCCGAAAACACATGTAAATTATTATTAAGTATTGGTATGTACTCTCTTTTTTTCTTTTATAAACCGCCTGAATCTTATTGAGAGACGAACGCGGACGAAGAAGAAGAGAAAAAGGAAAGAATCGAGGAAGGAACGAATATACTTGCGAGCGATAGAGCGGTAGGGTGTCGATACAGTTGCAAAGGTGAATTAGTTGCCTGGGAGGTTGCACCGCGAGTAACGATAGAGAAGAGATAGTGACTGTGTTCGATACTCCTCGTTCCATCCCTTCTTCCTCTCTCCTCTCGCTCCCTCTCGCTCTTTCTTATCCGTTCTGTCCCTCTCGCTTCCGCGAGAGCACGTCGGTTGGGAGGATTCCGGTGTGTCGGTGACTATCGGGTGGGAGTGGTACACCAACACCATCCACCTCCTCTCTTCGGGATCCAGATCGCGCACGGGGAGTGGGAATAGACAGTCGGAGAAGAGTGCGGGAGGAAACCTAGCTAAGAGGAAACGTTGGCTAGAGGGAGAGACGTCCTTCGCCGGCGAAGTAGGAAAAGGAACACGACGAGAGCCGCGATGATGATGATGATAGGAGGGGGAGGGGAGCAGAGGGGGTGGGGGGAGAGGGGAGGCACAAAGGAGGAGGGAGGGGGGAGGGCAGGTCGCGTGCCGGCGTGGTGCTACTCCGGAGCTGAAAGAGAGGAGAGCACTTACCTTACCAGCGTCTCTCACGGTTAAACACGCAGGGGAGCTCCTTCGCGTATATTCCTCCGCGTGCGTCTCGCACACACATACACACAGCAGACAGCGGACGGGCTATACGTATACGACCTCGCGATTCCCCCCCCCCCCCCAACATCTCCACGGTGTGTTCTCCCGGCTGTGTGGCTCACCTACCTACCTACCTACCTACCTACTTACTAACCTACCCGCAGCCTACGGATTCAGTCTCCCCGCCCAATCGACGATACCCACGACGATACTTATACCTGCGTGTCTGTGTACATCGTGGCTGCACGTGTGTGTGTGTGTGTATACGCGACATCGCCCGCTTCACACATCGGTACACGGCTTACTCACCACCGCACGGACCACTCCGCGCTCGTCGCGTCTCTCACGAATCTCCTCCGAGAGCGCTCACGGTTCTCTCGCTGATATTCCGCCTCGTCCGAAGGAAAGACAGAGAGAGAGAGAGAGGAAGAGGGAGGGGAGGGAGATATCACACGCCTCGAGAGAGGACCTGGACAACGGAGCACGGGCACCAAACGATCGCCGGACGGTGGTGAGCAACGTGGTTGGCTCCTTCCGTCGCTCCTCCCGTGAGAGAAACCAACAGTAAGGACTCGACTGTCCTGTCGGCGCGACACACACGCGCGTCTCGATATACGCACATCCAGGGCTCCGAGATCGACAGTGTTTGATCCTTATACGGGAATCGGTCATCCGAAATTGGATCATCGCCACGAGGAACTATCAATAAGATCGCCCTTTGACATCTGATCTGGGAACACGAGGACAAACTCTAGTCAGGAAGAATAAGGGAAAGAGAGAGAGAGAGAGAGAGAGAGAGAGAGAGAGAGAACTGTTTCGAGAAGACGATAGACTGTCTGTCGTGGTGGTATCTGTGGTATACTTAAAAAAGGGACACGCGTTGTGTATAACTAGAGCGGGAACGATCGAAACCGTTATCCGAGCACGTGGTCGCGGTATCACGAGGTGCAAGATAAACGTAAAGCTTCCGGTGGTTCCTGAATGTACTATTATTGAGAAAACATTCGGTACGCGTCAACGGAATGTTCGTGCGGACGTTTTGGTATCTGACATCCTCGTAAGGGCCCACGTCTCGTGGCCGAGCACGTGGAAGGGCCCGCGAAAAGAGGGAGAGTGATCACGAGTGTGAGGATAGTGTGTTGTTGTAAAACTAGTGCTTCCTCTGTAATTATTATTCTCACTCTGTCTCATTTGACTTTCTTCCTTCTTTTTTTCCTTTTTCTCCTAACCCCCCTTTCGTCTCTCTATCTCGCTTGGATTGCCTTATGACAAGAGCAAAGGTGGAAAAGTGTCACGGAGTCAACGGAAGTGCAGGAACCCCCGCTGTGTCACCCTCGGCTTCAAGGTCGTGGCATGACGTATAAGGTAAATTTATGACGATTTATTATATTGTGTCTCTTCCCTCTTATCGTCACAGCGCTGAGACATCACGTGTCACTGAGAGTATACATTGTGATATTCCGAGCAGCGTTCTGAATATTTATAAGTCACACGACACTCATCGGTATTTTCCAGAGAAAAATAAGAGCGTCCTTACAAATCATTTCTAGTATTCTGGTTATACACTTAATTTAATCCTACATCAGTCATAATCTTGATTAAAAAAAATTGAATGAAAAATGATAAAAATATTGAAAAAGAAATTTTTTGAAAAAATATAAGAATTGTCAAACATAATAGTTTATAGTACGCGAAATGCAAAGTATTTTATAATTTAATAAAGCTATTTTTAAATCTAAATTTTTGATTTGAGTAAAATCGTTCTTTTCGTACAAGAATACGAAATTGTATCTTCAACATATAAAATAAGATCCATCCTTCGTATTTTTGCATGAAGAGAACGATTTTGTTCAAGTGTCTAAAAATTTAGATTTGAAAATAGTTTTGTTCAATTATTACAATAATTAGGTACATAGAAATCTGAAATATGATGAGCAATGTTGCAAAAAGTTTTGACATTCTAGCAGCTAGTTTGAGGGTTTTACATAATTATTTCAGTGGTCCAACAAAATAATTATTTTTTTACTTGCATCTAGCTGTTACCTATAATTCATAGATTTATAGATCAAAATAATCCTTTTCACGTCTTCTCCTCCAGATAAGATTGTAAAAGAAAAATTGTCGTGAAAGAGTAATTTATACAATCGTTTTTAAAAGTTTAGAAAAGGGAATTTTAATGTTCGTAATATTGGAATGTGCTAATATAGAAAAAGATTCTTATTGGTCGAGATATTAACGCCCTCGACACTTCTTGTTGACGCGGCGCCGCGGCGGTGCATCCGACGTCGTCGACGAAATCTCGATTCGTACTCCTGACGCCGGCGTCCCTCGCTCCCGATAATTATGGAGTTCCTGTGAAATGCAAACCACGGTGTCGCGTGCGCAGCAATCTGCGAGCAGGAGAACATTTAATAGTAGGTCTGTTCTTTTCGGCTGAACTTTTGCACCAGTTCATCTTTCTTCCTTTTCTCTCCAGGAGAAGAGAAAAGGAAAAGAAAATAAACCGGTGCAAAAGTTCAGTCAAAAAGGACAGGCCTAGCAGTAGGCAGAGAAAGAACGGTTCGGACGTGCGAGTGTGATCGCGAAAGTTGCCTGATAATTCGTCGACAAGGGTGCACATTTTACAAAAGCGAAATATGATAATAACTAAGATTAACTAACAGAGTATATAATACAATTACTGCTGCCATTGTTTTAATGTGATTTATGCAGCCATATATTTGCAAATGTCTCGATATTTTACTAGTGAAAATTAATAAATTCAATTAATACCATTGATTTATTTGGGTTATTATTTAAATATATAGGTTTTTTCGGACATTATTCAGAGGACACGGAAATGGCAGTTTTGCTGAAATATTAAAAAATTTAGTTAGATGGTAGATCTGAAAAAAGTTTTGTTAGATCGTCAAAATAATTATGTGAGGTGCTTAAAGTGGTAATTGCTACAGTGTCAAAATTTTTGCAGCACTGCTCATCATGCTTGAGATTTCTACGTGATTATTTTGATGGTCCGATAAAATGATTTTCAGATCTGTATCTTATAGATAAATTTTTAGATATTTGAAAAAAATTGCTTTTTTTTATGTGGAATTCATATGAAATTCTCGTGAGTACAGATCGCTGCACGAAATTAATACAGATTGACATGAAGAAAATCTTACGTAACACAATTAAAAGGGACGCAAAGTCACGCCTATAAATTCGCGCTCTCGTGGGTTTCACGCGCGAAAATGCGTTGGACGTCTAATTCGTTCGAGACCAGTTCTAAAGCTGCGCTTGCAATCTCGCGCAAGAGCAAATCGCCCACGTTCGTCCTTATATCACCGAACGGTTCGTTTTGCCGCCCAAGAAAGCAGACGTTGCAAAAGCTATGTTCCTGCGTCATTCCTGCCGTTTCCTCGTTCATAAATTTACGTGCCTGCAGGCGCGCGCGCGCGAGAGGGATGGAAAACAAGTGAGATTGTCCGATATGCAAGGCACGAAAGACTCTGATAAATATGTTTACGTTGGAGTAGTCAAAATAACGCATATGCATTTACATAATGCAAAACGCAAAAGTGACGGATATCGAATCGTCACGCGACATTCATATTAGTCACGAAATCTCATAAACAAAAATATCTGAGATATTTAGTTATTAAGCGCCAAACAACTGACAGTTGCGTTAAAGTACCTATAACTTACAAATTGTAATCGCTACGAATAAATTTTCTGCAAATAGGAAGAAGTACATATACTTATCCGGTGATAATCAAAATCAGATTTCGCAAAGTCCGTTCAATTTTATTTCTCTTGTCAAATTATTCTCAGAGAATAAAGACGCGGGGTCAGAATATACGATTGGAGTAGCGCGAGAGATATGCCAGCGATACATTATTCATAGGGCTCGATCGCTGCGATCGCATGTATATACGCAACTGACGCGCTACCGGGTGTACATGCAGTGACGTTAACAGTTAATTGATAACAGGTAAGTCGAGTCGCGGGACGCCGACGATTTTTGTTGCCGGCGAGCGATGCCGATCTCGATATAGACTGACCGAGACAACACCGTTAACAGTTATGTGAAACCAATGCGGCCGAGAGCGGCAGGCAGGCAGGCAGGCCGGGCTCTTGTCTCCCGTGGCCCATTATTTTCTTCCTCCTTACTCTATTGCTCCATGCTGTTGCCCGATCCATCTCTGCCTCGCTATCGGCAATTTGTTAGAATCGGCTTCGTACGTGCGCCGACGCACCCATGACTATCCGTATGCGATAAATCGCAAATTACGACGGGCGCGAACATCGCGCACATTGCACGAAAGTAATTGTAAATAATACACGCTGGATCTCTTCCTTTCGCCTTGGGAATAACGATAATTTGTACGACTTGCGCGGGCAGTAAGAAAATTTCACGAGGTAAATCTACGCGAATAACGAGTAAGATCTTCCGGACGTAATAGATCTTTCCTTCGCTACGAAATTGATTGACCGGCTACTTATATGAGATCTCGATCAGAGGTAAACAAAATTCACATGTACAGTTACCTATAAAGATCGTAATGATTCGTATTTATAGCCTCAGCGCTTTGTTCTTGAAATCAATCTGCACAACCACTAAAATCTAGTTCGGTTTTATATAATCAGACACGGAAAGAATAACTTCGTTGTGGTATCTCAAATTTTAGCCGAATACAAATCTGAAAATAATTTTGTTGGTCCATCAATAATTACATATCAAAATTTTTTACAATTATTCTCGTGCTTGAAAAAATTTCTTAGAAAATTATTTGGATGGTCCAACAGAATTATTTTCACTGTATTTAGCTAAATTTTTAGAAATTTTAACGAAATCGTTCTTTCATATATGTATTATTTTATATCTAAAAAAGTGAGCCCAAAAAATGTGATTAAACGTAGATATATGAAGACTCTAGGTAGACGGTTTAACACAAAGTCGTAATATAATGACTCCACCTACTCCATTTTTCTCTTCAATCCCATCATCCTTGCAAAACCGAACGGAACATGGCAGTGTCAAGTGATATTACGCGAACAACATCGGGATCCTACCTCTTTTTTCTCTCATTTTCATTGCTCAACAATCCTGGCAAACGTATACAAGCGACATGCCGGTATTTGAATACGCCGGCTGTT
Organism: Cyphomyrmex costatus; assembly: GCF_001594065.2. Classification (NCBI taxonomy): domain Eukaryota; kingdom Metazoa; phylum Arthropoda; class Insecta; order Hymenoptera; family Formicidae; genus Cyphomyrmex; species Cyphomyrmex costatus. The sequence goes on from NW_017276910.1 coordinate 1,126,477, forward strand.
ACGAGAATGGAGAGCACGACAATCATGAGAGACTCCCAGACGTTCGAACAATGTCCTCACCTCGATCCTGGACTGGCGCAAACGGCAATAAAACGAGCCCCGAACGACATTACCGTCACCGAGTACCGGCTATTAAGTACTTCTACCACAGTAATGTTACTGGTGTCTTCCATAATCTGCAGTGATGTGTATATGCACTGTCTTTATATTAAACCGTTTTCATGTGTAATTAAATTACATTCTTTCAAATATTATTCATATAAATTTTAGCATATTTATATAAAATAATATATATCTTACTTTAGGAATTAATTTATTTATTCCCAAATTTCAGAAGAGAGAGAATTTAATAAAAAAGTTCTAGTATCAAAAAAATATCGTTAAATAATTTTATCTCGTTTTTTGTTCTTTATCTTTCAATTTTCTTTTTAAAAAGTTCACTTTCGTGACGTTCTCGTTTAAAAAGTCCTTTCATTATTTATATATCTCTTTACGATAAACGATTCTTTAATTTTATAAAATATAAATAAAAATATTTGAAAAGTTCATAATATTCAATTTGACGTTTTTAGAAATATCGATAACCGCATATAGGTAAAAAAAATTATTGGAGTAAGCGCAATTTTTTTACGGCGCGAACGGAGATACTCACAAGAGATCACTCCGTCAAAGAACGAGCTTACATAAGAAGCCGTTTAAGAGAGGAAAATTGAAATAATTTCAATCGTCTTTTTACCTATGGCCATAAAGGTAAATTCGTTTTGTGACGAGAACGGGATCTCTTCGGTGGCATAAAGCTGTTGCGTGGGCTCGCATGCCGGGTCTATTTATACATTCTCGCGCGTACAATGGACTTGCTGCCTTTAAATTAAATTCGAGCAGTACCGCAATGCCATTGTTAAATTTCATTGCCGTTTAGAAATTCTATCTTGTACTTCGAACAATCCACATGGACCAAGAAAATTCCGATTAAACAAAATTTACTATTCACATTGAGTGACAGCGTGTAATGAGAAATTCTATAATAAATAAACATGATAAGCTGTTTTATATGTAATAGATATCTATATCTCATTAATAATATTTATCATGTGTATTGATAAGTCTAAGAACTTCAATATTATCTCATGATATGCGGACTAGTTTATGCGAGCGTAATCTCTAAAAATATCACATAGCATCAAATAACTCTCTATAAAAGATCAATCATAAAAAATGTTTATGCTTTAAGTTCACTGGGTAACGATGTTTTAAACGCTCTCAAAGATTCAAGATAGAGCTCCTTCGAGTCTGTATCTATCAGATGGTGATTCCGCGAATCACTCGCAAAGAAAATAAAACTTTATAGACTATTTTGCATAAAAGATGCATATACGCGAGGAATTTGTTGCAAGTGCGTGTTACATTCCATCGAAAGATCGTTCAACGACACATGAAAATACTGACGCTTTTACGTTCATGCTGCAATTATTGCGTACCATTATGAACGTGTGATTCTTTTTACTCTGGTCTTTATTTATATCAGAAATAGCAAAGTGCATCGCATTTAAGCAAACTGTTTATTAATTTAAAAAGAAATGCAAATTATAAACCGAGGTGTGCCGGTGGTCTTCTTAACTCACAGAAGCACAACCGAAACGCACCCGCCTTATTTGTGGAATGAACGTCTCATCCAATTTTACGCGAGGTATATTGTAACAATATCACAAAAAGCGTGCTGTTCGTTATTTAATTGTAGTGAATGGACACGACGTTAGCCTTGTGAAACTGCATCGACTGCATCTTCGAGTGGACAATGCGACGACCTTGCCGACTGGAAAGATAATTGTAGCGCCTCGAGAGATGGACGCTTAAATTTAAGGCCACAGCCTACATTCGTGATGTAAGAACGACGATAACATCATGCGGTGCGTAAAGTGGTAAACGGAGACGTAAAAAAGGGCCGAGCAGTACCTACGTGTTTTATTATTCAACGTGCGTATGTATGCGCGCCGCCACTTATCCCGTACACGCCGACCCTCTTATTTTATCTCGCGATTCACCGCAGCCTCCTTGCTATCTTGCTTAATCGAACATCTTAAAGGTATCATACAGCTAAATAAACATTAGTAATACCATCAAATGTAATATCTAATTCAATTTTGCGCAATTAAATTACGTGAAAATTTGTGTCAAAATTAATTAGTTAATGCTGGAATTAATTAAGTTAATTTAATTTAATGATTCATTAATAATGTTATACATATTCGCCAATTATGACCGAATGTCATAAAAATAAATTAATTCTCAGTATTTAGACGATATGCTGCAATACGAACAATAATTTGATATACGCTAGTTTCACTTTGAATAACCAATCAAAAATTGATATACAAAATTTAAATAAAAAATACAATAAATATAAAAGGTAGTATAATATACGATATATAAATTAATCAAAAATATATATATCTATATTATATTCGATTAAATATAAGATTTATATATAAATTTTTACAAAAAAATTAAAAATTAAAACAGATCGATGCTGAAACTCAAAATTCGATTAAATGATAGTAGAAAGAATCGATCGCATGTGCATCAGGTACATATGTTTCTGATTTGCTTAATCAGCCCTCCATCATCGCTGAAGGTTACGCACACTTGTTACTTCTTGCCCGTCATTGCGAGCCGCCTTCTACCTTCGCATTGTTACATGCGAACATAATCATGAATTGAAATCGAAACCAGCATCTTAAAGTAGTCAGTCATCTGACAAATTGAAGAGGGTATTAACGTTGTATGCGCGCTACAATTTTGGTTGCTTGTTCATTAATAATCTTTTTATACAATCGTTATCTTGAACACGAGTGATAAGTGTTTTATGAATTAAAGTACAAACCTGAGAATGCGAAAGAAAATTTGTAATAATCTTGTCGCACAAAAATGTATCTATCATCTTAAGATACTCATGTGACTCATTTCATTTGCTTATCCATCAACGGACGTAGGAATGTTGGACGTTGCGAGATCGCCGATTTATCAGGCTAAAAACGAAAATGTTCTCACGATCGATGCGGTCTATTAACGATCTACCTGCTCATTAAAAGCGCAGAAAATCTTCGTGAACGTCACGGCACCCTTCAGAAAGGCTCGTATTATCCCACGCATCCTTTCACCAATTTTCGTTTCGTGCATTATTAGGTGGCGGCGGCGACCTTGTGATACTCGAGTACGATTTCGTTCCAAAGCTGTAAGGGCATCAGTAATTTAGGCATTGGTTAAATCGTTTTTAGGCTTGTCATGACTAATTTCGCGGAAGCTACTATAGAGACTTTTAGCAAATTCTTCGAAAAATTATGGGCGATTGCATTAATATAATAACTCATAAATACGTTTGATACAAATTGTGACAAAATTTTAATCAACATTTTTCTGTATTTAAATTTTCGATCAAAAAAATTTGTATGAATTTAAATGCGAATGTATGTACAATAAATGAAAAAAAAACAAATAATATTCGATAGTAATTTTAACATACTGAGCATTTAATCCAGACTCAAGTACAATGTAGAAATTATTGTTAGTGTTATTAGACACACATAAAAAACAAATGTTTCATGCAATGAGTTTTACTATAGCTAATTTTTAAATAATTTTATAAATCCCAATACTAACAATTAATTAGCACATTAAATTTTAATTATAATTAAAAACAATTATACCATTATTCAATATATCGCCTAAAATTATTTTTATATTCTTATCAGTCTTTCGGGCGTTTTTATAATCTTTATGAAATTATTAACATTTACAAACATGAAAACGAAATTTCTAATCATTTTTATGATAAATTGAAGATATTCTACATGTATATAAAACCATGTTATATACTTGAAATGCTATGTATTGTCTCTTCGCAAATATATCGCGAGAAAAGAAATGTTGACGCGGTAACTAAGAGATCGCCGGAGCGCGGAAAGAAATGGGCCACGAGGCTGACAATGTCCGACAGTGTAAGGCCCTCGCGCTCTTCTGAGAGAGAAGGAGAGAGAAGGAGAAGAAAGAGGAGAGAGATGGTGTTGACTAACAAACGATGATTTCGTCGTACTGCGTGAATATTTCATGAGGAAACGGTCGAAGATGCCGCGTAGAAGTTGGGCGGTACGATCGTCGAGATCGGCGGATCAGCAGACGATCGAGCGTGGAGAGAAGATGAGATAGATGCGTTATGTCGAGGGAGACGACGAAGGGGAACGGGACGATCGCGGAAGAGGACAGATCAGGGAAAGAGAGATGGCAGTGGTGGGGAGTTTAAAGAAAGGGAATCAGGCCAACGGCTGGGCAATAACCGGCCCCGGAGGAAAATTCATGAAAATCTATTCCTGATTTCGTGGCCGATTGCTGTATATATTTATGCGCAATATGGAAGAGCCCGTGTAATACTGTTGGCGATTTGAAGCGATCGAGGAGATTCCCCTGCTTTCGTTATACGCCCAGCGAAAAAAGTGCAACCGATGTCCGTTTTTCGGCATAGAGATTTGACTTCGCGATAATTATCCTGGAAAATTAGAAACATAATTAGAACCCGAGAATAATTCATTCTTTGATTTCGCAAACAGATATCACATATACAAAAGTAAAACTGTAAATACAATGTTCGGATTTGATAAATAAATGTTAACGCATTTTTTAGTAATCCATTTAAATAAAAATTATTATTTCTTTTTGTTATACAAGTGTATGAAATATACATATTCTTGATATTGATGAAGTCAATTACGCATTTATTTATTATATTATATAATACATATTACAATACTATAATTTAATAATATTAATGTTACATTTTTTTTAACTTCAAAAATTAGCACAATTTTGATGAATAATTTTGAAAAGATACTTTTCGAACAGGGAGACGTAATGAATATATACTAACCATCAGAAGAGTTCATGTTAATGGAGAAAATCTTTTCTCATTAGTAATCATTATGGAAAGTGATTGGCAAGCTGAAGCGTAATATTAAATTAAATGTTTAATTACGCGCTTCCTGATTTGCCTTCGTTCGATACACGAACTAATAATGTGCTAATCGATTAATTAGGAATGCACTTTCTAGAGCGTCCAATTAAATTACGTTCAGTCCATTCGGACCCCATGTGCCATCACTCACGGGCGTTCCCCATTTATTTTCTGCACTGTCGCGCTTCTCGTTTTCTTATTCGTGGTCGATTTCACTCCTTTTAAATCACAATTGCTCGTTAAAGATGAAACTTTATTTTCTCAATTGCGAACCGGATCGAACGGTCGTGAAATGCTTAAAAACAAAATTCGAGCCTTGCGCAAGCTAATATCACGTTACCGTAATAACAGTATAACACTTCATCATGCGAATTATATGTTATCGATAATTATTATCATTATTTTGGTATACTTTAGTATATCAAAGAGCATAAAGAGGGTCGATATTATTTTTATAGTGATGTTGAAAAAAACTCTAGTTTTTCTAATATAATAATTTAGTTTTAATAGATAGTTGTTATACAATATATATATGTTAAAAGTTCAGAGTAATTTACTTTTGAAATCTTCAATTATAAGCTTGTTGAAATAAATGTTAACAATTTGAATGCAACATTTTTTATTTAACAAATAAAAAATTTATACTAAAAGATATTGTCAAAAATAAATATTCCGTTTAAATGTTCAACGATTTTTTTTTTAATCGTATTTATGAGTTACAACTGTTAAAATTATTTAAATGAACGTCTCGATAATATTTAAAAAAAAAAGGAAAGAGAAACTTTATGTAGTAATTTAGCTATAGATATCAAAACAAACATTAAAGATCTAGCAGATCTAAATCAAATCAACCGTAAATCACTATATTGTCCCTATTGTTCTGATAACGGAAACCCGATGCTGCTGAAACTGTTAATAACGCCAATCAGCAAATGCTCAGCGAGAGTTGTGGAACAAAACGCGACTTTGTACTCGCCGCGTTAGCTTTCCATCGGCACTAACGGCCAGTTTCGCAAACTCGGATATCCGCCAGCGGGTAGAAACCATTTTCAGCGTGGCTAACAGAACTGAGAAAATTGTTGTGCCTGATGATGATCGTATTTAATGGCGGAACCAATTGTTTGATATCTCTGTTACGCCAGAACCCCCTTCATCGCTTGTCTCCCCCCCCCCCCACGGTTCTTCCTTCTTACTTCTTCATTCTAATCCGCGATTTCCTGACGAAAGGCTAAATGCAGTGGAAAGATGCTTGCGGAATTCATGAGAAAGGCTCGTATACTGTTTGCGACGAATCTTGATGTTGCACCTGGCTCTTATATGTATAGCCGCAGGTTGTACTAATACTTTCACAGTTGATTTTTATCGTACTTGACTTTTTATCAAATGTGAAACTATGTTATAAGCAAAACTAAGCAGATATTTATTGCCTCTGGATATTTGCATACCCATCTTTATGGTACTTACTATAAGAATTTGTACAAAAATGAATAATAAAATATTTATACTCGAAAATATATTTTATGAAATAATTGCATTTACTATTCCCCACTAATAAGTGGAATAGGTAACGTACTGACTGTTTAAAACTTCTCACTTTTCTTTTATGTGTCGTGGTTTGTAAAGGCACTTAAATACTATCACTCCGTCCACCGCAAAAAAATTGTCCGAAGTTATTATAAGAGTAATACAAATTTAATCAATATTATATTGGAGAAAATACATTAAAAGAATTTACTTTCAATTATGGAGCCCTGTAAATTCCATCAATTACTGAATCGACAAGTGAAATCTCAATAAAGTTGAAATGAGATATAACGAAACGAAAGCAAAAGCGAGGCACGTGCACGAATTATTAAAATCTCGAGGAGACAGTTGAAAAATTGCAATATACGATGCACCAAGTTATTAGTTCTGTTCGCCATCATAAATATTTTCTTCATTTGCAATATATGCAAGCACTTGTCAGACTTTAATTTCAAAACCGGTCTATCTGCAGTCGCGTAAAAGTGATTTCTTAAAAATTGACGATACTGCAATGTGGAAGGGGGATCGATATAGTGATCATCCTTTTTATTATATAATCGACTTCACTTATATGAGTTACGCGGAATTCGACGGAGCTGTCCGTTACGGTGAGAGCACGGATCGAGATTCCAGCGGCTTGCTTTACACTTTAGTTTCATAAGGAAACGTCCGAAGCGAGTCGCTATTTAACTAAATCACAGTGCTCACCTATAGAGAAAACTATCGAACAGCATATCGCATGCCACGCCAAGATACGTCCGTGCGTCTGAACGGTCCGAGTGATCTAAAATTCTCCGCGGACAAAAATAGGAAATCCCTCGGCGAGAATAGTCGCTCTTCGCGCGATCGCACAATCCCTGCATTAAAATCACTGCGGCAAATCCGAAATACCGATCAGTTTTCTTTCTCTCGATCTATCCCCGCGATATCGGCCAATTGTCGGGCTCGCCGGGCCGGAAAAGCAAGTAAAAAACCACGAGGTGGAAGTTAGTTTCGCTTGATCAGATCCGAACACCGCGTCTCGTTACTCAATTCCGAAACGACCACCGATCTTGATGTAACAGTGACGGAACTGTATACCGATTACGTAACAGTTCCTCGACAGTTTTTGCGGGGTGATAATAAATTGCTTCTCGCCGCAGCACCTTTCGCGATGCCCCTCTAATTCTTCGTAAACGCGAACGTCTCGGCCACGTTTCTCGAAAATCACGAGAAAGGATAAATATTTGTAGCGTTCTTATGACAATAATAATCATTGATCCTTTTTGACGATTTTGAGTCTATTAGAGTCGCGGACTGTAGAGAAGTAACCGTTCGAATAAATCTTAATCCCTCCGTTTTCAGCTGAAAAAGTCGAGAAAGATAGCCCTATTAGCCGTTAAGACCGTTGATGCGCTTTATATACAAGCGCGCTTCCGAGTAAATGAGACGACAGATCCCGAAGATTAATGATCGCGATTGGTTGCGAGGTCTCCGCGAGACGTGATGAATCATGAAATTTGAAATGTTTCTCTACGAGTCACAATATCGTCTTATTGCTCAGCTGTCATTTGACTCTTCAATTAAGGAAGATTGTTTTCGCGTTAATCGATTCGGAAAGGTGGATTTTAATTTCCCGTTGAGATAACACACATCAAAAATAAAAAGTAGGGTAAAACGACACTCTCTCGCTTGCGTGTTGCATGAAAATTGTTTGGAGGATACCGTGAAGTGCTTCGCATAAAAATAGGCATGCTGTTACCTTCAAACGTGATTTGACCTGAGCCTGCCGGTTTCCACTTCCAAGAAGCTGCCGCGCGATTAGAACCGATTTACACGGATTGACTGCGATCGTCTCGCGCTGTCTTTCAACTGTCGGTTTATGCGTAACGTCGCTAGTGAATTAAAGAGCCATTAATTTACTCTGGTGGAAAAAAAAAAAACAATCCTCCGACACATGGCGCGTATACATAATTCATTCTAACACGTCGGGACATCCACAAATCTCAGCCGAGACAGAGACACGTAAAAAAAGGCACAAGATAGATTTTAACTGCCTATTAAAGGGCTCTCTATTAACCGTAGCGAATAAGAATACACTTGATGAGGATGTACATGTATTATAGTCGTAAATTATCAATCACTAGTGAATTAATGTGTTCGTTAATGCGACAAAGATGTATTTATATTTTACAATTTATTAGCTCGATCAATTTCTAGTCGTATTGAAGGGAGAAAATTATTATATTAAAAATATTAATGTATTTTATGAGAATAAATGACAACTACACAGAAAGATATACAGTTTGTTGAATCCATAGATCTTCAGAGAGTTTACAAAGTAAAATCATAAATCTGCAAATTGATGAAAGTGCGGTTTCTTCCATTTTCGAACAAACGCGCAGCTTGTATTATAATATTATTGTATTATAATATTCAAATCATAAAAAAACGTTTATGTAATCACGTTATCTGGCAAATCGTGTAGAGAGAGATATATGATATTCGATCTAACTGTAGTTTTCAAGTGATCTACGAAAGAAAGATAGAACGCGTTATAGTCCATATATATATAATATCTTATATATCTATGTTTTCTAAATGTATCTAACGTTTTATGATCGCTCAGGAAACGTTGATAAAACCAACATGCGCTACTTGAGAATCGTCACGCGGAAGATCGATCGCATGCAAAAAGTCGATCTGCGCGCGGCGCGAGTAACGCGGGATCTTCTGAGGGTAACGAATCGCTGCCGAAGAAGGAGGAGTGTATTTATGGGCGGACAACAGGGATATACGATATCGGACGACAATGCCGACGTTTGCACGCGTTATTGACAAGGCTCCGACCACGATAATGTCTGTAAAGGTATATGAGTCAAGCGGGGAAACGCGCGTGGGCGCCGCACATGTCAGCTCCCGGAGTACAAGCCCCAAGACACATTCAGCCTTTTACGTCGCGGTGCCAAGCGGAATCATAAATAATAATTGTCGGATTATCGGCGGATGCACGCGCGTACCTCTCGATGTAAGTTGTCGGCGAATTAATTTTCGCGGTGCGGCACGGCGCTGCGCCGCGCCGCGCCGCGCCGCGCCGCGCCTCATATATCGCGCGAGATCCGTGAATAATGAATAACGCCGACGACTGCCAGCCGAACCGAGAAAGCGACGTGTTTAAAAGTTTTAAACGCTACGCATTCGATGCGTGCGGAGTCTTTGAAAGCACACCGGCGAGACCTTTCACCATGCGTTCCCCTTCGCGGATTATTTACCACCTGTTACTCATTGGGTGCGCGGTTAATCAGACCGCGAATCCAAAACGAAGACGCAACAGAAGCAACAGGGTCTTCCCTTTGAGAGTCTTTAAATTAATCTCTGTAAAAGGTTGGATCTCTGATTTGTATAATCATTTGTACAAGTTATTTATATAATCATCACGGTCTACTGTACTTTAATAACATCGCTCTCTGCAACAACTCAAACAGGATGATTTTTAAGAAAATATTCTTAACGCCGATGTTACTTGATCAATCCTTTTTCTGTCAATTTGAAAAATAGTTTCTTCCCATTTCTGAGATACTCAATTTGTTGAATTTTCATCTTTTAATGTAGAAAAGAGAGATATGTTTTATGTTTAAAACATAAAAAATATTTTTAAATAGAGAGAATTTATTTTCTTTATTTATATTGAGGATTTATTATAAATAATAAGTCAATTTTTTAGTATTGTTTAGTATTGCAGTGTACAATAGATTTATCAGACGTTAGCGCCACATTTTCTAAGAATTAAAATTAACGTTCTTGTGATTATCGCTGGGAAATATTCTCAATTTGTTCCCGGCTTTAATAGCGGTAAAATGGTCCACGATTTGCATGCATATCTCCTTTGTATCCTTTGTTTACACCCTTTCACCGTGAGACGCCGAACGGCGCGTCGCGCACGCGTTCCGATGAATCATAGCGGCTAATGAGCCCGATAAACTTCGCGTAAGTATAATGATTTTTCTTTATGATGAAGAAGACGTTCTGCGCGTTACGTGATCGCGCCACGTCATATCTCCGGTCTTTATAATGCTGTCAGAGGGGCAATGCTCGTCGTCGTCACTAACACGGTAATGAGATAAACACGGGACGAAGCGGAGAGAAATTATTTGCTTGTACACTTCGCTCTCTTTCAGCAGTTTCAGCGTAATGAATACATTTCTTTGGAGCCGAGCGGTCAGTTTTTCGCATTACGCGTGTCGTTACACGCTGTATTTCCCAAGCTTAGAAGAGCCGATACGCATTTCTAGTAGTATAGTAATAAGGTAATTGGACGAGACTCTCCGTAACGAGAACGCACCCTTCTTTAAGTCACTTCTCAGGAGCAGAGAAACATGCGATTAAAGTGTACTACTTTCTGGAGAGAGTTTTTTGAAATAAGCTATTAATCGATGATATAAATCAAAAGAATTGTGACATTTTTATTTTATGTGATACAAAAAATTGTTTTATTTTATTTTAATTCAACTACTCGTAATTAAAAATACATATTTTTGATAATGACATTGTTAAATACCCACTTATATTATCAGTGTTATCTGATATAATAGATATATAACCTTTTTTAGAGAACTGTATAAAAATTTAATGAAAATTCTATTAATTAAATTAATTAAATTAAAGTAATCACAGAGACATATTTTAATTTCAAATATTAAAAGCAATATTAAAAACCACATTTGCTTAATTATTTTAGAGGTTTAAATAAAAATATATATATAATATCTTTCTCTCTCGCGGAAGAGAATCTTGAAGCCTTTAAAAAAAAGTTTGTGTCAGTATTTATGCAACTTTCTACGAAAACCTCCGTCTGCATTCGTTTGCAGCAACACTATTAAAATAATTATGTGTCTCCGTTTAGGGGCAGAGGAATCATGAAAATATTCAAGCCCCCTCCCTCCCCACAAGACTAATTTGATCGTGACCGTTCGTCGCACACAGCGAGTAATATTTTCGCGTCGCGCAATGTATCAATTTAGCTGCGTATGTCGCACTTTATCTCCGACAAGTGCCGTGCTTAAAGCGGCCCGCACCGTAATTAAATGCCAGCACTTCTTAACCGGCTTATCGGTAGGAACGATCGCGGGCCCCATACGCGGGTCCCACGCGCGGAGAGCAAGGAAGGATACGCGAATCGATACTTTTATTTTTTCCTCTTCTTTAATTCTGCCCGTGCAACCTTAGAGCGTAGACGGAAGAGACTGCAGAGAGAAATTGTGTCGGCGAAAAAAAAAAAAAAAGAAAACGGCCGATTGAAATCTTGCGCGCGATCCGACAACGCGAGCGAGCGACTTATATCTCGTTAGGATAACGAGTGACGAATTCGTTGAACGGACTGTAAATTTCAAAGTACGAGTATATGCGCGTGAATTTATCGCGCATTTGTGCAAAATATGAATCTTTCTCCAAGGTATCTTAAAAAGCATATAAAAGGCACACTTGTTTGTAAGTTAAAGCGGAATTTATTTACTACTCTGAGAAATATTACTCTTGAGTGTTATTTGAATAGTACACTTTTACATATGAAAGAGGCAATCGTAACCCAATCCCTCGAGTTAAATGATATTTTGTTATTTTTGTTGATTTTTTTGAGATTAACTGCTTAGTCTCAAAGTAAACAACATTTATATTAACTGTATATACTTAATAAATAATAAACTAAATATGAATTCAATTTATAAAACACATTTCGTAAGTTAAATTGTTTAACTCTTCATTGTTTTAGTTAAATTAACGACATATTGAGCAGGAACGGTATATAATGATCCATAGAAATGATGAAACAAAAATTTTAATTGAATTAAACAGCGTAATGCAAAAATTATTTAGAATATTTGCAAATTATAAATAATCTAATAATACCATGAGTAAAGCGCAGAAATTTTTGCAAATAAAAAAAGTAAGTAACGAAAAATCACAATGGTGAAGTTAAAGTCAGATAATACTTCAGCAATCTGAAAATGTTATAGAGGGGAGTGATTCAATGAAGATTTCGCTGCCGCGAAATGCATTAAGATCCGCCTATTATGCACGCGAAGAAAATTGGCGCTTCTTTTTTTTTTTTTGATCCCGCTCTCTTCTTTCTTTGCGACCGAAGAAAGAGGAATTACGTCACGCGAGAAAAAACGGCCGATTAAAATCGTCTTCGTGCTCGACAAGCGACCAGGGACGTGTCTCGTTTGGATAACAAGTAGTGGATAAATATGCGTTACATGACCGGCATTTATAGCGTCACACATACGGGAATTAATTAAAGTGAAAATAATTCTCGCAAAGGGACGATTATATACCGGTGCTGCGGGATGTAACTTTGGTTCGATAAAAATATGAATAACTTGTGAATATCGCCAATAAAGACATGCCAAACGTCACATTTGTTTATGCGCGTGCATTCATAAATTCTTATATTATAACAATTAGTAAGAAGGGAGATTTAAATATTTATACAATTATTAAAATTTAGCGTCTATATATAATTTATCTCGAATTATTTACTGTATATCTAAATCTTTTCATATAAAATTATTTTGAGAAACGCGAAAGATCTCTATCGTATTGTATGATATACCTATATGTGGTTAAGGTTATATAGTTTACATTTGCATCGAGACGTATAGAATTCCGCGCAATACGTACCAAGATACATGCGGCCCTGGAAGAGCACTTATCGCACACGTAGGTGAATGTCGGCAGAGAAATCATACCAGCAAGGACGACGTAGTGAGAGAAAGAGCAGGACAGGGTGAGCGGACTGAGCGCGAAAGAGATACAAACCACGCCCGGGCTCATCCCGACTTTCTAGAAACCGAAAACTGGATCGCGACTGCCAACATCTCGGGAGATCTCGAGAAACGTCAGTCCTGGTTGATTCACGTAACAGACATCAGTCCTCGCCGCGACCGCGCTCCTCTTTCTTTTGCACTCTTCTTATTTCTCCTCCCGTTCCGCGTAACCGGCTACCATTTCCCGTGGACGTTACTCACTCTCGGAGAAACTCCGTTCGACAAAGAAAATATCTGAGATTTTTAAAAATATGTATTTAATTACAAGATGAGAGATTAGGGAGTACTCTGAATCACAGAGATATATCTGTCAATAATCTGTTTCTGATGAGTTATTTCATATTGCGTATTATTGTTTAGCTAAAGTCAAGTTTAATTTTTGAAATTTAAATATTTGAAATTATATCGCACAACTGTTGTAAATGCAAAATAAAATATTTCATTAAAACATTATTAACAAACATTGGATTTTAGGATCTATAAAGTTAGCACATTTATTATATTTCCGCAAAAATGCGAAACTCTTTTTTTATTTTTATGTAGAATTGTAGAACTATAAAAAGTGTTACTGGAACTTTTAAAAAAAAGATAAGATTTAAAAAAAAAGATGTACAATTCCAGTAGCACTTTTCACGATTTTATAACAATTATACATAAAATTAAAAGAAATTTTATACTAAAAAATCTAAAAATGAAAAAAAAGATGCTAACTTCGATACTCTAAAATAATTTTTAGATAGATTTTCGGCTGTATATTTTTAATAGATCTTATATTAGTACAATGTCATGCTAATTTCACCAATACTGAATTCTCGAGATAATGACTGCATTCTCGGAAAAAAAAAAACGGTTTTGCAACTACTAATTTTGTAATATAATTAATTCATATGTTTAAATTCAGTGAGAAACTAAGATCAGATCAATCATATTAAAGAATTTTACAACAGTTGCAAAATTTCTTCTACTGAACGCAACTATACTGTATAATAGAACATTATATCCATTATTAACAATTGAAGAGAATTATAGCAATAATGTGCACCTAAAAGCGACTCGACTTGTTCGTTTAATCTCAAAAGTTTAAATCAAGCAACTCGGGGTCCAAGATCGCCAGGTTATTATCCTTTCAAATTCGACAGGGCGTCGCCCGAGGATGCGTTCGCGCTCGAGTCGCGCGAAAGTTTCTCCTCGCGGAATATTATTACAGGGAACAAGGGAAAGTACATGTAAATAGAGCTTAATCGACCGCATCTCTCGCCGGACAACACACACGCTCCATTACTATCACTTTCCGCGCGTGAAAACACTGGGCGGCGACGACAGCGGTAACATAGAAAAATCGATCGTCGTGCTGCACATCTTACGCGTTTTACTTTCGACTTCGAAACCCAGGTCGCGAGGAATTCTTCTCGACGTTCATAATTAACGCTTTTCACTGTTATCGTTGAACGACCGAGATTTTTACGCTCGTCCGCACCTTTTACGCCTTCGTGTCGCCGTTCTTTTTCCGCCTCACCTTCCCGGCCGCGCTGACAGCACAACGAGCAGATTTCTCTTTCGCCGAAGTGGACAACCGAAGAGCAGATTAGAGTTTCTGGTTTGTAACTGGATCAGTTCGAGCGCGACGAGCGCAACGTATACACGATCATTGAACGATCGCGATCTTCGAGATATAGATGTATTTACGGCTCGGTGGAGGCCATTAAATCATTGCATTAATTGCTTACATCTGCGACATAAGAGATTTTCCATATCATGTTTGCATATTAAGAGCTCATAAGTAAAAGCAATTAATAAATATCTCATCATAAAATACTCTCTCTTTCTCTGTTTCTCTCCATTCGCTTCTTTTTCTTTTTCTATAAAGAATATAATTACTTATTTGTGTAACTTTTATTTTGGAAATTTTTAATTTTTAGCTTTTACGGAATAATTTATAAATAATTGCTCAAACAGATCTATTTATAGTACACACATTGATTTTTTATTTTTTGTATAACATTATTATTTACGTACTTTAAAAGTAAGAAAATAACACGTACATATTGTAATAATTATATCCCTAATTCTTGTATTAATTGTATTGATAATTTATATTTGGAATTGATTTTGTCTTATTAGACTTCATTTTATGACATTTCCACTACATACTAATTATTATTGTTATTTATATTATGTGCTTTATCATATACTTTATATTTATTTATCAGTATTGTTGAAAAATTAATAAATACACAGTCACGTGAGATACAATTGCGATATACAATAGAACCTTTCGTGTTTCTACGTCTCAGTAGCACGTGGCGATTAAAGATAAAATATACTCGACTTCTCGCCATGCGCGAATAGAGACATCAATGCTCGCAAGAACGTGCGGAAAGCGGTGATCCCGACATAGCTGCGTCACTTTCAATCGACGAATCGACTTATCACATTAGAACGATCTCTCTGCAGGATATAGCAAACAAAAAACTCATTTTTTCTCTTTATAAATTCAAAATATTCCGCGAAGAAGCATAGATAATTATTATACAATTAGCAAATAATTACGACAGAATGATAAAACAGAAAGAAAAAAATTAATAACTATTCCTTGCGTGATTTATGAAATTACACGTCGAATTTTTAACATATTTGCTTTTTAATTTAATCTGTATTCTAGCAATATAAAGTATATCATATGTAGTGTATATGTAGTATACCACATACATTAACATTCAACTTAATATACATTTCTTTTTTTTACTTATCTATGTATTCATTATATTATGTCCTTTTTATGTACTTATCTCATGTTTTATTTGTTCCCCAAGACGTGAACTAATTGATAATCTGTGTATATATTTAATCGACAAGTTGTACAAACACGATATTCCTTTCGGATTGTTACAGATATCGTTATACTTTATTACATCGCGGAAGAACTTACGGTATCCATTCGCTGACGAGCGAAACGGAAAAAATCCGAGCAAAATTAACTGCGCGTATGATCACGATCCATTAATAAAATTCTGTCAATTAGCGGGCGCTACGGCGTCCAAAGCACGTGCCAGAGTGAAACAGTGCAGCGTTTAGAAACAAGGCATAAAATAGGAGGGAGAGAGAGAGAGAGAGAGAGAGAAGGGGAGAAAGAGAAAGAGAGAGAGAAAGGCTCGACTGAATGATCCATAATACGGGATTGTAAAAATCTGATAGACACATCTTACGTATCTGGCAGGTGTTCCTACTTCATCTATATTTTTTTCCATCCCCGACGTCTGACGTCAAATAGTAAAAACGCGAGCAGGTCGATTTGCCCGGAAGATCGATTTCTTCGGCTTCTAAAATCTTCGCCGTAGCCTTAGGCCGAAGACACATTTATCATAACACGATTGATGCCTTGATTTATCGAATCCCATTGCATTCCCCCTCTTTGCCTTTCTATCTTTTTTTCACTCTCTCTTTCTCTCGCTATCTTTCCCTGCCTATTTCGCGCTACGATTGGCAACGAGTCACAATTATGTCGATCAAGAAAGAAGAGAGAGAGAGGAGAAGGAGATCCTTTCACTAATGTTTCCAAATAGCGTCGTTTTCTAGCGACCTTATAACGCTTCTCTATTCTGCTATTCTAGCTCGCTAATCTAGTTCTATCGTTCTATAAGAAAGAAAGTTCGGCACGATGGAGGTTTTTGATTTATTGACGCGCTAGCGGTGAGTCGCTCGTCAACTGATTGATGTTACGCGATACGTATCTCTAATAATCGGTTATGTCTATCTAGAGATGCTATAAATTATATTCAATTACTTTTGACTGACGTTTCGAGTGTCGTAATTGGATATGACCTTAAAATTTGTTTAATACCTCATGTCTACGTTGCTCAACATATTTTTCATTTTTATTATCTGATCAATTTGAAATTCTACTTTTCCTTATGAGATTTGTATATATGTACTCGTATTTTATATATTTATATAAAATATAGATCTCGAAATAAAAGAAAAGGACTTAACTTAATTTTTTAACTTGATGGAAAAAAGTTATCATTTTTTCAAAATTCGTCATCTAATTGTAAGCACATAATATATCGCATGTTTTAGATTATCCCAAACGGAGAGCAGGAGCAAGGCCGAGTGACAGAGGCAGTGTGATGAGCGGATACTTCGGTAGCATCACCCTGCCCCCGACGTTGCTGCACGACCCGAAGTATCCTCCAGCCATGCGGGAGAAGGATTCGAGTCCGAGAAAGATGCCGGGCCATATAAGCCCAAAGCAAGCCAGCATTTATCCCCTGAGCGTCCGTGTGCCGGACGTTGAGGAGCTGCCATACGATCTCAGTCATGGTCACGGCCGCGGCCTGTCGAGCCCGACGAATCAGCAACAGCAACAGCCGCATATGAGCCCCGCGGCCAGACCACCCCAGTCGCATCACCAGGATGAGCTCGACTGCGAGCCGCTCGATCTCCGTGTCGATCACAAGAAGGAGCGGCTCAGGGATGAGAATCAGAATGAAATCGAGGTACTTAATCAGAACAGTCTGAGCGGCGGTTTACCTTATCACACGGTGCTCTTCCCTCAACATCACGCGATGCACCCGCTGGTTCTGGAGGCGATGTACAGATCACATCATCACAGCTCGCCGGTGCCCGATCTGCCAAAGATCCAAGTTAGAGCGCTCCCCACGATGGTACCTCTGCCGCCTAACAGATTCTCCTCGACTTCATCATCCACATCCTCTTCGTCCTCATCGCAACCGACTGCGAGAGCCGTCAGTCCGGCCATTGGTCCACAGTCTCAGCATCAACAGAATCATCCCTCGCAACAGCAGCAGCAGCAGCAGCAGCAACAACAACAACAGCAACCGCCGCAACAGCAAAGCTCAAGTCTGCCACCTTATTCGATCAGTGTGCAAGCCGGTCTCAAGCCCAAGGACAGATACTCCTGCAAATTCTGCGGCAAAGTCTTTCCTAGATCGGCGAATCTGACGCGACACTTGAGGACGCACACCGGCGAACAGCCATACAAATGCAAATACTGCGAGAGGAGCTTCAGTATCTCCAGCAATCTTCAGCGTCATGTCAGAAATATCCACAACAAAGAGAAACCATTTAAGTGTCCGCTCTGCGAAAGATGCTTCGGCCAACAAACCAATCTGGACCGTCATCTAAAGAAGCATGACGCGGATGGGCCGACGATACTAGACGAGGTCAGATCGAGGTATCACGGTCAACTGCCACGGGCCGACGATTCCTACTTCGAGGAGATTCGCAGCTTTATGGGAAAGATCACTTCGCAACGACAGGGTATACCGTATTTTCCTAGTCTGCTGGGTCACGCAACCGATGACTATAGAAATGATAAACAACAACTGCAGCTGGAGGAAAAACGAGGGGACTCGTCGTATTTCAGCGATCGAGACAATCTCAGTTCAAGGTCGAGCAGTACGGCCAGCAGGCCAGAGAGCGTTCAGGAAGAACAAAGGGAAGTCAACTCGCCGCCACTCTCTCCTGGCAACAACACCTGAACCTTAGAGCGCGACCATCAGCATGGTAATCCAGTTAAGAATGATTTTCGTCGGTTCGTCAGAGCCCAGTGGAATCAACAAAGGAAAATCGGATATTCTCCGCAGGCGAAATCAATTTAGAAAAATCTTGAAAGAATTCAATTTCCAAGTGATTCCACAACAATATCAAAGTTGCGAAGAACTATTTTGTTTACGGTGATCCTAGATTAGTTTATAACTTCATTACAACTATGGAGATAAACCATTCTTCGTAGAAATTCCTGTAAGCTGAAATGCAAAACTAAACCGACCGGATCTGTGAAGAAAAAGGAAGAAGTGATCTATATTCATAAAGATAAATCCTAAAGACGAAATCTTTGCTCAAGATGGCGAGCAACAGTCGAATCAGTTTTTTTTATTCTAGGTTTTAATAATTACGGACTTTGAAACAAATTTGCGCGCAGAATGTTACAGTTGAAACATTAACACGTAGATTCGATCTGCTATGAGAAAAACTGAAAATTAAAACGTGGTGCCTTTTGAAGAAACATGTGCCTAATATACTAGAATATATCGTCCTTTGATCCTGAAGAATAGATCCAATCGGATCGACATAAAAAGCCTTAATAATAAAGATAGATAAACAATTAACTTACACTAAATATCGTACAATACTAGAATCTTAGACTTTAACGCGTGCTTGAGTGAGCCGGAAAGTCATAGAGAAATAGAAGGAATTGACCGTAATTTATAGATCGATTTATGAAAATGAAAGAAAAATAACGAAAATATCTTATTAGACTTTCACTTTGTAAGAGAAGATATAAATATATCTCTCATGTTTTGATCTGTAAAAAATTTGGTGTTTTATTTTGTTAATTATTCATTCAATTCAATTTTATTGAAATAATTCTGTGTGATGGAATATGAAGTGCGTAAGAAATTATTATACGTGTTACATTTTTATGTTTTTTAAATAAAATGAAAGTTGTATCTGGTATATTACAAATTTACACTTTATAAATTAAGATCTTTCATAGACTTCTGTTTTACTTCAAATATATCCCAGTATTTGTATCTTCTCTTTTATATTTCTCACATACAAGCTCAATATTAATTATAAGGAGCATTTTGTCGATTCTACTCTCTTTTATAGATCGAACTATCAACAGAATGACGTATATGGACATAATTCATTTATGCTTGAAGGCTGTCGCAATCTTTTCATTTACTTATCGAGGATTATAATAGATGAATTTTTGATCGCCGTCTCATCACTATAAGTTTGAATCGCTATAACACAAAGTTTTTTTTATTAATACAGAGTAAAAATTTGAATTACATCAGCTGACCAATATTATTCGCAAATGTTAAGAAGATCCTATAAAAAAACGACATTGTTCTTAAATTACATTAAGCCGCACTGCAAATTACGATGGTATAATGCATGACTAATTTGCAAAGAAGAAAGGATAGCACGGAAAAAAGTGCCAGCACTGTAATTAAGGCCGTTGCAATCCTTTCGATCGTCCCTACACTTTTCCACCTTTCACGACGCATTCCACTCGCGCGCGACGGGTTCAGCTCGAAGTTACAGAAAACCGATTTCGAGATCAACACAAAGTATCATCCGAAAAAATTGTGCGCGGACCATATTTTTCGATCATAGAATAAATGTTATGAATCGACTTTTACAGATACAAATAAATAGTATAAAAATTTTGCAATAGGCTGACATACAATAAGTCTTTTTAATAACAATAATATATTCATCGCTACTGTAAAATCAACAAATTGCGTACTTGCGAGAAATACGAGAAAAGTGATCGTATCTATATTGAAAAATATGGTCTCGATTTAATATTTATTTTTGCGTCCGCATCAAAATATGCGGAGCCGCGAGTTTAAATCACGAGAAATCTTGGCGTCACGTGTCGCAGGATTCGCGAATACCAAGTACGGATCGAAGGGATTCGCGACCGGAAAAAAGATTGATGGTAGAAAAAATTCAGGAGAACGCGGGACAATTCGCTTCGGCAGAAAACGAGCCGCTGATGGGCTCGATTTTACGACCTAGAAAGTAAATTTCAGCGCTCGGGCGACTCGGGTGCCTTCGAGCGTAATCCGCGAATCGTGAAATTGTCGGGCCCAATGATCCGCCGAGGAAGGCTGGATAATAAAATAGTGTTTAGAAATCGATGGGTGGACTCCGTGCGCCTCGGTCTTGCTGCCGATCGACGGCGCGTTGGGAAATCCGAGCGGAAGAGCTCGGAAAGTTCGTCGCACTCCGCGCACCAACGGATCATTAAGTCTTCAATCGGGGAAGTCGGTGACGTGTCGTGGAGATATACCGGGTATTATCGCCACGAAATGAAACGCAAGTACCCAGAGCACGTTTCCCAATCTTCTTTCAACATCGCGATACCCTCTAATAGACAAACTGGCACATCCGCGAACGTGTATAATTGTCGTCGTTAATCGAATGAGAATATAATTGAAGTTTGTTTTAAGAATTATCAAAGCGACATAATTGTCGTTTACTTTCCAATTGAAATTCTGAAGAAGTAGAGGTAGATAATGAAATGTCGCTGCTCTGAAGAAGCGGAAGAGAGCTAAAAGGCTCTATATTTCTTCATCTCTGAAACTAATTCGCAGCGGGAAAAGAAATCGATAGCAGCAGTCATTTAACATGTAATTATCACGCCGGTAGAGAGACGCAATCATTACACGATCCCGTCCGGACTTAAATCACGAACTTAACGAACTTCACGATACGCACGGTTTGAGATTGTAATCTGTATATTACATCACGCGGTTTTTAAATCATTTAATCTTGTCGCTCGGGAATTAAATAAGAACACAAATGAGAATTTATTGATATTAATTTCCGCGCGCGCGCGTTAACGTTTTCCTTATTACGCTTTAAATGCTTAAGCTCGAAAAGAAATTAACGGGGAAATATATATGTAAGATATACCGCCGTATAATAAATATAATGATCTGATCGCATTAACGTAGATTGCTGCTGACACATCTAGTTAGGCGGCTTTTTTTTCGCAGCCGGCAAATGACAGCGGGATGTGGCCCAGGCGTTTCTGCTCCGCTTGTCGACCGTAATGCTTTGTTTGCGGCTAACGTGTCGGGAAACGATATCCGCCGATATACAGCGTGTTCGCGGCAAAAACTCACGGTGCAGCGAACGGGTATCATTCCGGCCGGCGAGAAACGGTGCGAAATCTCTCGTGGTTCTCATCGTACCGCGGAAACGTCTACGATGAAGAAAGGACCCGATCTGAAACTGACGCGCCGCGGAATCTCCGTGGCGTGGAAAAGCCGCGTGCTTCCTGCCGGCGATGATCGGCAAGAAGAGGCGAGTAAACGAGCGGAGTGCCTGGTAAATCCCACCGCGCGGGCAATTCCACACGATGATGATATATCCCCTCGTTTCCTGCGGACGGTCGCTGAGGATCGCACCTTGGGTGAAACGATGTAATCGTCTTCCGCTCCTCGAGTCAGGTGCAAATTTATCGGCGCTTTCTATATAGCAAGCGCCGGTATATCGCCAGGTGCTGCAGGTTCTTCCAGAAGGATCCCTTGATCTTCGGGATTAACCCAATCAATTCCTAGTAGCGGGAGCGTAACGCGGGGAGGTTAAAGGTATAATGGAAGCTAAGGCGTAAGGGGAACTGTATGACTGTCTATCCGTCTTGCGTATGCGCAAGATAGATTTATGTGCGAGAGTGCTTCGTGTGAGGGCAGATCTTAAGGACCTCACGTGTCCAGTATCTTTCACGTATAGAGAAAACGCAAGAGCTTGTATGCGTGAATGCTCTGCGTGTGTTAGGTCCTTATCGTACGTGTACTATCATCATGTGTGAGCAAAGATCTTCGTGTGGACGATTGTGGAAGATTGAGTGTGCAAACCTCCGCTAAATCATATTACTAAATTAGAAGGCTTGTAGCTTTTACATTGGATGGATACATTCTGTCTTAGAGTCATCATTGCGTGGCGCACCTTTATTAAAGTTGCTTATTAATACACTGAAAGAATAGATTGACTGGCTGCAACCAATTAAAATATGCTCTGCCAATCTCTTTTTTCAGTGTATTCTACTCGTATAATATATCTTTAGATATTTTTTTTTTAACAAAAAAGATTGGTTTACTTCATTGAAATTTTTTTTCTTCTATTTTTTCTTCTTTTATATAAAATCTAAAATAATAAAAATATGTAGAATATTTTAAATAATTTTTTTGCTAAATTATTGTAAATCAGGTATTACTGATTTAAATTTATAAATTTGTGGACAGATTTAACTACCAAACAGTCAAAATGATTTGTAATTTCTCTTTAATGATGCTAGTAATGAGTATAACATTTCTGTTGTGATTTCTAAATCGATTTACTTTTCTCTTTTGTTTGTTAATACATTTAAAATTTAAACAAGAAATAGGTATTTTAATTGTTGGTAATTTTAGTGTTAAAGCTTCGCCCAGAAAAATTAATCGAGTCATGACAATCTTTAAAACTCACACTGCCGTTCGCGAAATCTTTATATTCCGATCATTAAAGTCGTGGAATTGACTGAAAAATGTTTTATAGTTACGGATTGCTTTCATCGTTGGAATAATCTCACATGACACGCGATATAACTATCACAAGTGCGCGTTCGATTTTCTCGAGTTCTACGGAACGCAATTGAAAATTCTGACGAATCTTAAAAACGGATTAATCACTTCCCGGCTCCTCGGGTGCGAGTTTACTGCACTTTCTAGATCGTGCCGACACCATCGAAGCGGAAAACAAACAGCACGTCAGTTTCGTGACTGAAAGTGTTATCTCGAGCGACTCCGATTAATTGATTTACGTTTATGTAGCTGCGATGCTGATATAATGTATCATTTTTTAAATCCAAGTCTTATTTATACAATCGTGGGTATAGCTCGCCTTTTATAGCAATTTACGGACTTAAATTGTTTTAGATCAGCTTAAAGACAGCGTCTTCAGATAGAATCATAATAAGATCAAGATGACGTTAAGTAGAAATTATTTTAGGAAAAATCATAATAAAGTCATCTGATGTACGATGACTCTGTGATGAATTCTTGACATAAAATAATTTCAACTTGATATCATATCTTAGTATAATTATATGTTCTACCTGGGTTATTAGTTGTTATCGCAAACTCCGCCCGCGCGACTGCGGCGGCAATCTCAAATGAGTCATCATGTAGCATTCGCTCGCTGTGAAGCGATTTAATCGTTGCTTCCGGTAGGATATTGGGTGCAAATTTATTAGCGCTTTCTAAGCAACGGCGTGGAGGTAGTGCGCGTAAATCCGACCTTGATTAACCCGATCAGTGATTCGTAACATTGTAATGAGGGCCCGGAGATGACGTGAGCTACGGAGTAGCTCAAGGTGCTCCCGCGGTGCATCTCGCATCTGTTGAATGCGTTTTTTTTTTTTCCACGCTCTTCCCACTTCATCGCGCGAGCTCCGCGAAAAAAAAAAAACGACCCACACTTTCTAAGACGCGCGGATGCAAACGCGCAGAAAGATCCCGGCGTGCGATAGGGCCGACAATGACTCGTAAACCGCAACATTTTAACGGTGCGCTTCCCCGAAGCGATCCACTTTTGCACCGCGGCTCGTAGGGAAGGATCTAATAAATACCTACCGGATTATTATTCGAATTGCCGTGGCGGAAAGTGCTGCCGTCTTCCCCGACGATAAGTACTACGCCGACGAGAATTTAATATCGCCGGATCAAAATTATTGCGCTTTCTATATCAATGATAGTATCTGCGCAGATGCTTTTGAGATAGGAGGAACCTTGAGTCCGGTCTCGTTGGACGATAAACATCGAAGAATTCGCATTGATTGAGACATCAAAATTAGATCTTGAAGCAATTTGAGTTTTAAATTTTAGCTAGCTTTTTTGCGGAAAATCTTTTTTTTTTATAAGAAAATTAATACATCAAACGCAATAAATGAATACTTGCTAATATGAATACTTTCTAATCTAATTTCTTTTTGTCCAACTTACGATACAGTTAACTGTTATTTAACTCGAGGGCTTCATTGATCGATATTTTCCATTCTTCCGTTTTCTCTATCACATTACTATTTATTCTATACATATTTTTATATTTATTTTATTTATATATTCCTATACATTTTTATATTTTTTCTTTTTTCTTTATTTTTTATTCTATATGTTTTATCTTCTGTTTTTTTTCTGACACCTGTCTGTGTGTGTGTGTAGGTTTTAAAATTTTCAGTCTGTCCTCCGATGTATATTTGTTCGTAATTGTACTAAAAGGAACTTTCTTATACTTACTAATGATCTTACTAATATCTTCACTTTTTCCCCGAAAATAATCGATCCGATATTTTTATGCTCAAATTTCTACTCGTCTTTTCTATCCTTTCTTGTTTTGATCCCGCCGGCGAATTCCTCATTTTACTCTTATTATTGTCGTTTCGTAACACGGCCTTGCGAACGCTCAGTGACTAAGCTCGCACAATGCAGATCTCGGGTGAAGCCCTGGCGCGCACGGGCCCTGTTTCTCTCCTTCACACGCGTACCGATCGCAACCGATGGCCTCGGACCTCTCTTGCGTTACACTTTTGCCACGCCCCGATCGAACGGGTAAGCTCATCGCGAAAGTGAAACGCAATAAAGGAGCCACGCCGAGCGAGAGTCTCACAGTCCTCGCG
The DNA here is from genome assembly GCF_001594065.2 of Cyphomyrmex costatus. Taxonomy (NCBI): domain Eukaryota; kingdom Metazoa; phylum Arthropoda; class Insecta; order Hymenoptera; family Formicidae; genus Cyphomyrmex; species Cyphomyrmex costatus. The sequence continues at coordinate 1,152,008 of NW_017276910.1, forward strand.
AAGGCGGAAGAGAGAAGGAAAAGGGGGCTCGACGGGAGAGAGAAAGAGAGACAGAGCAATGGGGAAAGAGAGATGTGAGAGATCCTATCGATCAGAACTTCGAGACCTGGAAATCGGTTTTCTCGCAGCATCCCGCAGTTATCGACGCGCAAACAGATACTCTTATAATCTCGAGAGTTTTCTTTTAAATTACTACATCTGATAAATATACAATAATTTAATATAAATATAAATCATACATCCTACACCACAATCACGTATTTTATATTATAGCAAGAAATTTGTGATAAGAAGGTGCTTGTAAAACTTCTTGGAAGTCTTTCGACGATTAAGCCATTCAAGAGTTAATATACGCTTATTTTTTAATTGTGGTACAAAAGCTTATGTATCCCTATGACTACACAGAAAGAACAGTTCTGCTGAAGTATCAATTTAGCTAAATACAGATTTAAAAATAATTTTGACGAACTATTGAAATAATTAAATATGCTTAAACTGGTTGCCAGAATGTCCAAATTTTTTTACAGCAATGCTCATCGTGCTTGAGCTTTGAATGATGAAAATGTTGTGGTGGTTCAACGAAATTATTTTCTGCGAATCTGTATCTGCCTAAATTTTTAGATATTTGAACAAAATCAGGTAATTCTTTCCATGTAATTTTAGATGTATCTCCAGGTAACAAACTATATTTTAATATTATAAGCTCCAGAAAATGTTTTGCGTTCAAGTATGTTTCGTCAAAAATAATACCGGCTGCGTGAAGTCGATCACGGGAGATCCGTACCATTTTCGTAATTTAATCAGAGGATTTTAATCGAGCGATTTTCGAGAACTCTCTCATCTCCCACACCGTCTTCGTCGCCGTGTCTCTACCCGACTAAATTGCGTCAGGTTCTCGTGGTACAAGACACGCCTCGCACTTCTCGATCTCATCTCGGGGCTTCTCGTTCCAGTTCGCGTGCGTGATTTCACCGGTCACTTACGTCCACTTGCGACACTCTCGGTCATCCGATCTCCGCCGAATTGCGACAGCTGGCAGAGTAAAGTAAAGGAAAAAAAAAGGGGAGTGGAAGAAAAAAATAGCAAAGGAGAGTAGAAAAGAGTATACTTGATCGTCGTTAGGAAACTGTAACGTTTGTTCGAGCGTGCGTGAGTTGCGGTGCTCCTCAACACGCGAGCCTTATGTTACCTTCGTCAGTCGCGAATCATAAAAAATTCCGACGACTATACGTATAAGTGCGTATCGTAACATTAATGATAAGGATATGTAGAGTGTACGGCACTGTGCCTATGCGAACGTTTTTCACGTAAGAGCGATGTATACATACCTAGAATTCGTTTTCGAGGCTCAATCTTAGTTAGACAAAGCCGTAAGAGTAATGCTGCGATGAGCGATGTGCAATAAGCGTCGAACCTTTTGAGTATTTCTGAAATCTTTTTTTACAAGATTACATCTCTTTATGCCACGATCGCGTTTCATGTCATTGATATTAGATACTCTCAAAAATATGAATATAGATTTAACATCATACGGTTTCTATAGCTCTTACTATTGATATAAATACCAATATGGTGAGAAGTTAACACATCGCAGATGTGGATTTAATACTCAAGTAGAACGCAAGTTATTATGACATCAAAACGACGTATTTTTAAACTTATAACTTTTTCTTAAATATAAGATTTGTTACGAGAGGAGATAATCATTAACTGTAAAATATTGACCTACAGATTAGTTGATTTTATACGATTTTATCTGGTCACAAATAATTTTTTCATTACATATAAAGTCATTTGATGAAATAAACGATTTTACTAATAATAAATTAATCTACACTTATATTTTTCAAAGTGTATACTTCTAGTGGTCAATAATTTATGATTAGTGAAGAATTGTTAACTTCGATAACACACCTAAATGTTATCTTGACAGTAAATGCTATTCAAGAAACAGTAACTTTAAGCCAACGTTTATATAAGTAAAAGAGAAAATTCCGCGATACGTGGACCAAAATTAGTCTAATCTCGCAGCTGTGCGTATGCCATCACAACGACGCAACGTTCGATTAATTTAAGTCCGGCTTAGATTTTTATTATTTTAATAACAAGAGAGAAAGAGAGAGAGAGAGAGAGAGAGAGAGAGAGAGAGATTTAAATTTAGCCTGCAGCCATCTTTGGGCCCTACCACGATCTCGATCGTCGCTATTCGTCGAATTCTAATAGAATTGTCAATCTGATTCGCACGTGTGTTCGTACCACCATCCTGTAATTATATATAGTCAACCGCGCGCGGTATGTATTAAGATAAACTGTATAAATACTATCTCTAATTTTTATATGAGGTATACAGATATAAAAAAAAATATATATATATATACAGATTTTTATGTGCCCGTGTGTATGTATGTATGTGTGTATGTGTGTATGAGTGTGTGTATATATATAATATATATAGATTTGACCGAGGTTACCGAGTTATACGTACTGTTACTATTAGCCACGGAAATTGGCGCCGTGTGCCGAGGAAGCTATAAAGCGCTCGTTACCTTTAGAAGTAATATTTAAGGCTACACATATACGTACACGAACACATACACAAGTTTTCAAGCTCAGTTCAATCCCACAGATTCTTCTTATATCTATAGTCAAATATTGAAAAACATGGAAAAGTGCCTTCAATCGGACGAGCGATCGTAGTATTGTTTTATTGTTGCAAAGGAGGTGATACTCTCTTTTAATAAACTGTTTGTATGCTGCATGAAAGATGAACGACGCGCCTTCGCTTACATTTTAATGATTTGTTCCTAAAAATAGCGTGTGTTAAAAAAATTTCTCTTTTTATATTAAAGAAAATTTATTTTTATAACTCCGAAATTCTGTAAAATAGCTTTATAAACACCTCAATTATTTCCTCATTTTAATTAACGTCTTAAGAACATAACGTAGTATCCATATATATCAGAAAAAGTTATTACCCGAATAAAAACTAATAATTAAAAATTTCTTCACAAATTATGTAACCTGCGTTTGTTTGGATTGCCAATAAGAACTTTCCAGAATGATCCATTGAATCGTTTATCCTTGCTATGGCATGAGGATGCGGTTGGCTTATCGAATGGGATGATCGAGTAAAGATGACGTTTGTGAACGATCCTATAATTGTTCGTCGCTCCTATTTTCCATATGACATTTATAGTTACGTAGTCACGCCTTTGTGTGTGCAGCACAATGATGACTGTATATATGTCAATATGTAATATTTGATGCAAATATATATATATAATGATTCAATATATATATATAAGAAAGACTTATTTGTGTATTTTGGATTTACTCTCCACCAAATCCTTTCGAAACTTCCAACAGAAACAAACTAGATTTTAAGCACCAATAGCATTAGCTATCCCTTTTAAAGACACATTTTAGTTCTCACAGTTATACTTTAACTCCTATTACTATAATCTCTTTTTTCGTATATTTATTTATTTTGTATACATTTCGAAAACTTTTTTAGACACATATTTATTTCTTCTAAAAATTAACAATTAACGATTATTATGTCAGTTTAATTTTCTTCAACGACATTTACTCTTGAAATTTTTGTAAGTTGCAAATTAATGTATATCACAGTATAGTTCCATAAACGATATAAACTAGAACAATTGAAACAAGTATAAGCTGCATCCTAGCTTTTAGTTTATAATATTGTTTAAAATTTTAATTATTTAATTTTAATTATTTTAAACAAATAATATTCAAATCGTGCGGTGTTTTCTTTCACACGTTCATGTACTTTTTTTACAGCTACGTCAAAGGGGTCAATGGTGGGTTCAACCGAAAACAAGCCCGTTTTCAGGAAATTAAGTTCTTTTTTTCCCTTCATTAAGAAGAAGAACCGCAATTTAAGGTGGGAAACGAGGACTTGACCAGGGTCATAGGTGTATGAGAACCGGAACACTTGCATTACCAGTCAACAAGTTGGCGACGTGACTTGATGATAAATTTCGAAAATTATAAGACATCCTAAACTACATCCGTTTTATTCTTGTGCTATGTGGTTTTCACGACTGAAATTAAACTAAAGACATTACAAGATGCGCCATCCAGAATCTCTGGAATTAATTATATCGACTTATATAGACTTATTATATAGACTTTATTAAACGTAGATGATAATTAACTATTTTCGTCTCTTATAAAATCACAGTCCTGCTTATATTAAAAATTACTGAAAGTACATATACAAGCACACATTTGAATACGTGATCTTAAATAAATAATATGCGGATAAGAGTAAATAATATTAGACATTTGATTTATTAACTAACGCCTATTAATTAACGCCAGCCATGATATCACTTTTTAAATTAAATAATTATATTATATTTTATACTTTATATAAAATGAACTCTCGAAATCTCTTTCTAATTAAAGAATAAACTTAATTAGAACTTTGTGCAAAATGCATGGTATCTTGTGCTGTTCCGATTATATTTATCGACGGGGAAAAAATTGTTCGTTTCGGAGACGACGTGAATCCATAAATAAAAATCTCACTCATCTCGACCAAACTTGGCCTGGAGGTGATCAGATCCAAAGGCACGGGCGGAATAGTGCGCTTCGGGCTAAGTGCCTTCTCTGCAGCCTCACCGAGGACGTGACTTTGACCTAGATATCGGTAAACTGTGCCAAGTAGCCCGCGGATGCAACTCGTTTGTATCGTCTGGCTCGAAATCAAGCCGAAACGACATGACAGAGATCGATCTCCTATCGCGCGTCGACGCGACGTGATATAATAAATGTTCCTCCTTTCCAATCAATTCTCCAGTTGACCTTGAGACATCAGATTTCGATAAATAATTTATCCAAAATTGTTAATCGACGTTGCGTTTGGATTATTGTGCGCAATTGTGCCAATTGTATAATATTTATACATACGTTTTTATCATAATTGCAATTGTAGAATACGGTAAAGCAATGTAGTGAAGTAACATTAAAACGTATAAGCTGTTCATCTTTAATTGTTATTTTATAAACGGATATATTAGTATTTAAACAATTTTAACACAAATATTGCGTTTATGATGTATTATTGAAGTCATTTTGGAGTCTTGATGATGACTTGTATTCGTTTCGCTTGGGAATTTTAGAATAAAAAGAGATAACAGAAATAACATAAACATGTAAAAAAACTTTTTAGACTATTATATTGTATGTTAGAATGCATACGTATGATTACTTTAAACCTTGTTCATATGATGCAGATTGAATGATCGAAATAATCATCAAGAATGCAGAAATAATAATACATTCTGGAATAAATGTTGCCGAGGGGAGAAACTTTATACATTGTGTTAACCTTCTACAAACATATTTGCCTACTATAATTAATCAGGATGGAATGAAAGGAATTTAAATCCTTGAGACATTATATATACTTTTAATTAGAAACGTTAATGTACTATATGTGTGTGCGACGACATATCGCAGTTAAATTGAATGTTTAAAATAAAAAAATGTGCAAAATAAAAACGTTAGATAAATTTGTAGATAAATTTAATATAGAACTTATAATCATCAAATTTGACAAGTTGAATATATTTTAAAACTCTGTATTCGCATTTCTTTTATACATAATATTGCATATTTGATATATGAATAGTTTTTTTGGTAGCAGTAGCATGCTTTTAAAGGAAATTATTTCTGCATTTTTGATTTTTTTCGAAAATCTATAAATAAAATATATATTAACAAATTTATACAATTTTAGAATTTAAATAATACTAGAAGAAATATTTATTTATACATATCATAAAACACAAACGAGCTTGTAAATAACGTCCATTGTTAATATTACAACGAAACGACTTCAAATTGAAGCATTTTCGATTTAGCCTTGACGACGATGACAATAAAGATGACTCGTCGACAGGGCCTTAACTAGCAATGAATCATTAACAATACGCATCTTCTTTGGAATTACGACAGCGGAGGATTACCTATTTAAGGCAATGCCAAATCAGTCTAAAGAACGTGTCCCTGCAATCCACGTGCATTTATTTAAAATATTTCCAAACTAGTTATCCAGCTTGACGTTTGTAAGCCGTTACTTTGAAGGATAACGTTAATAGGAAATTATATAGCAAAACGATGCTCACGTATACGTTCGCAATAATTATCGACGTATTCTTATTCTCGAAGCACACCATTCATGTTCAGATTATTAACTGTGATCAAGCACAGTCATCTCATCCATTAGATGGTGAAACGAGATCTAATTACCAGATGAAAAGCACACACAATGTAAAAAAGTATTATGTTCTTGTGCTTATTTTTTAAATATACTACTTATGTTATAAAATATTAAATGCAATTTTATAGAAATGAATTAGAAAAACGAGATTAGAAGAAACAATAAATGAATTACATTGCAAATATGAAAAGAAAAGATAGTTCAAGAAATTTTGATGATGTAGAATTAAAGGTCAAAAAGTATAATATAGAAGTTATAGTACATATTTTTTTATTCAAACTTTGTTGCAGAGCAAAGGTATAAATACATCCTATTTGAATTCGTCGGTATAAAAGTAAAAAAAAAATATTAATTCGTCATTGAAATGAAATTTATGACAATTGTCGCACAGAGTTAGTGTAACAGTAAAAATATAATTAGTTATAGGTAGACAGCTCATTAAGGCACTGCTTTTTCTGTTCTTTTTTGTTAAGAACATATTGACATTATGATTATTACTTCCAAGGAACTGGTTCCAAGGTCCATTGTTGATCGAGATTCTTAGTACAAGCCGCTATTATAGGCGTGTCATCGTCCGTTGTTGCTTGAAGACACATCTCAGAAGGCACGTGCAAAATTACTTTCGTCTAGAAATAATTATTGATATTGTAAAAATCGCTAAAAGAAGCACATCATAGTTAATATTCCATCAGTTAGAAATACAGTACTTGTTCATTATATTTCCATTTCTGTCTTTCGCGACCGCTACATGCCATTATTTTTACTTTTGGCGTCTTTTGTTGCATATCTCGTTCCGGTGCGTCCAAACATACACTTTCATCGGTCATTATCACTCCATTTTTGGTCATCACGAACATCTGGCTGAGCATCGGACGCGGTATACATGAATGTAAGACTGCGTTTCCTGAAGGTTGTCCATAAGAACCTTTCGCAGTTGGTCGCATAATGCACTTCTTTGTCCCAGCATGCACTATCTGATATGAAAAGTCTCAATTTATAAAATTATTTAAAAGTTAAATATTTTATATATATATATATAAACACATACATATATATACACTATATACATATGGTAGTTTATATCATATGACATATACAATAGAATCAACGATACCCTGCCGAAGAATCGGTCATCTGTAGGAAAGAAATGCTCCGGCCACACATTCTCCAAGTACCACTCGAAACTCTTACACTGCAGTTTCTCGCGTAAAGCTAGTCTCGAACGAATTTGCTGCTTATATCTCAGTCTAGCTGCCTCTAATGAAATTCGAGATATGAGAATCCGCTCATCCATGAAATTTAAGATCTAACTAAATAGATAAAATATAAATTCGTAATATATGATGATAAAATGTATCACTATTAATAGTAATCTCACCAGGATTGAACTTGAAATAGAACTCCGCCCATTGATCCATCCATACCAAAGCGACTCTAGCAAGGTTGCCATATAATATATCTCCAACGCCGCCCGGAAAAGTATAAGGTGAAGATTTTCGAAAAAGATGACCAACATGAGAACACGGAGCAATCTCGATACTGCCTCCACATTGCCAAGCTCGGAAAGATAGTTCCAAATTTTCACCACCCCAAATTTTCATGTCATCATCGTAGCTTCCCAACTCGAAAAAGTAATCTTTGTTTATTGAAAACAGCCCACCTGCCATTGCAGGTGTTCGAAATGGTTCAACAATGTTATCGCGTCTTTCCTTCAACAGACGGCCATTTAAAGTTAGCCAACGAAAATGTAAGTCCCAATTAAATGCACCCCAATGAAGTTCAAACGATCTTGTATAACTGAATGTATTATCATTTATTATATCAATCACAGGAGCGACTATTCTTGTTGCGTTTTTACTAACCACTTCAAGTAATGGTTCCAACCATCCTACAAATATTACATTGTGGATAATAAACTGTTTCAAATGTTATTATAAAATAATATAGTTTACTTACCAATAGTACATTCGCAGTGAGCATCAAGAAAAGTGAGAACTTCACCTTTAGCATCGTTCGCACCTAATAATCTCGCTTTTATCAATCCTATTCTTTCGGTAGATCTTAAAACTCTTGTAGAAACGCTCAAATTCTTCACGTAATCATCCAAAGATTTTTTCAGGAATTCTAGCAATAAAAAGATAACAGAAGATGAATTTGTTACAAATAATAAAGTTGATATTATGATTTGTAATTAATTAAATATTCACACCTCTTTCACTGTTATCATCTACAAGAATAATTTCTTCTAGCAGTTCTTTCGGAGATCTATTGATGACACTATGTACTGTTCGCAATAGTGTACTCCAAGCTTCGTTATGAAAAACTATGATGATAGACGTTTTCGGCAATTTACCTAAGTTTGCATATCGCGAAATACACCTGTAAAATTTTTTAAATAGAACTATTTAAAAGACATTTTACAACTAAATAGTATTAAAAATTTATCTGACAAATTAGACAATAATACTCTTACTTTTTTTTTCTAACATCTGGTAGAGATCGATTTAACGGTATTTTATCGCTAGCCATTAAATTAAATCGGTTAATTTGATACAATTGCTGCATTTTATAAAAGTCTTTTGGATGTATTACTACAGGGTCTCCATTTTTGCCTTCAAATGGCAGTGGATTGAACAAATTTTGGTTAATAACATCTAAAAAAAAAAATGTAATATATCTATTCACAGAATTCTTCTAATATTAATATTTATTACCTTTTGTAATGTTTGGAATTTTCAAGGAATCCACAGAATCTCCTATATAATGACCAACCACTACATGAATTCCTCGTTGATCAATGTAATCTTTCTGGTTTCCATGTGATCTGTAACAGAAGCACATATGCTGAATTTAAATCAATATTTAACTCAATTTAAATAAAAAGTAATTGTTAATTTATACCGAATAAGGTTATTTTGTAAATTAACACTCTTCTCTTTCCTCCTATACCAAAGCAAAAATTCACATAAGAATATAATGATCAAGAAAACGATTAACACCGTTCGACATTGTCGTAAACGTCTTATTAATCTAGGCAACATTCTGCTACTCATTAATCCATAATATCAATCTTGTTCACTTGTTTATATCCTCCACATATATCAGAGGATTAATTCATGTATAACTGATCAATTTTGAGAAGTTCCACTTCATTTTATTTTATTAAGTTGCCTATTATCATGCAGATTCAATCTCTGTTATCACTAGTTCTTCGTGATCGATAGGTCAGGTCATTGCGACAAAAAAGAAAGATTCCAAGAAACTTCTGAAGTGGACTCTGGAAGAAAAATTGTTTGTTATTATTTCGATTATGAAAGACTGATTTTTAAAACTTATAATTTTGTTTTTTTTTAGTATGCCTTTTTATACCAATAGTAAAATTTATTTGTAAATAAATTTAGATTTGCATTATATATTAGTATTTTATTAATTAATATACATTTTTATGTACTATATATATATATATATATAATATAATAAAAATATAATAAAAAAATTTATTTATTATATTAATATAAAAAATAAGTTTTTATATCAATGACATTATTTTATAATTGCA
>NW_017276910.1:1161833-1165170 GCF_001594065.2 Cyphomyrmex costatus
AATCGCAAAGGACATAATTTAAAGATTTATGAGACAAAATGTAATAGTAGTAGTATTTATTTAGAAGTATCTAGTAGTATCTAGTAGTAGTATTTATTTAGAAGTATTTAGTAGTAGTATTTACTTCAGCTTTACAAAGAGACAAAATTTAATATAAAAAAATATAGTATTATAATATTAAGAATAAATATATAATTATATATCTATACATAATAACTGCTCTTGAATCAAAGCTATTCTGTAGCATTTAAATTAAACACAGAAGCAGATATTTTAAAAATTTATATCAAATTTAAAAAAAAACTACACAAAATACAGCACAACAATTTTAATCACGGTATCGTATAAAATATCAATTGTTCTGAATTCTTGAGTCAAGTAAGTTATAATTCTCAGTTTTAAGTAAAAGTAGACATTGAACTTTCATAAAATAATGAACAATTTATCACGAGACGCGTAGAAACCGGTGATGCAATGCAATGTCTCATGCAATGTAACTCCATAAATGTAGCTTCGAACTTCGAAGCGAGAGAACGAAAGGAGTTACAATCATACTAAAAACAATAGACAAGCAGACTTAAATGGATATTCTGTCAGCCGACAACATCGTGAAAAGCGAATGTGTGATATTACTTTACTAATATTACCTTGTCTTGAAGCAACGTTCTAACTCTCTTCAGTAGCGGAAGCAAACGCTCTGACGCTGAGCGACTTGGAGCAATTCGCCATTCGCTGTTTTGTAGCACAATTTACAGCAATTGCAGCAGCCGACGCACGGAAACACAGTCGAGGGATGTCGTAATGCGCTGACGTTACCAAGGGAGGGCGGCACCGCAGATGTTCGCATGCAGCACGCCACCATACGCCACGTTGGAAGACTCGACGGGTTGTCGTATTTCGCCGGATTCTCGTTCGTTATTTTGCTCGAGTTTTGACGAATTTCCCTGTTTACGGCCGCCCGGACACAAATCAAGGTGAGAGAACGTATCATCAATCAAAACGTCTATCGTCGCTCATCCCAACGATCGCGTCTTGCTCGAACGACGGGACGCAGTTGGTTCTCCACGTAGTGTCAGTAATGTCGATTACATTTTTTGACACTATTTGTCCCACTGTGTTTCCGAGTTAATTAACTGCTCTCGTCTGGATATTCATGCTTCGGTACCATTGTGTTACTCGCGAAAGAATTTCTTTTCTAATTTATTAACGCAAAATGTATGGGACATTAAGAGCAGATTTTTCTCTTCTATCATATACAGATGAAAGTCAAAGAACTGCTGAAGACAGTAAATGTAGCATGGTCTCCACCAACTCAACATCCCATCATGTTGGCTGCTGGGACAGCGGCACAGCAGTTGGATGCCAGTTTCAGTACTTCTGCCAGTTTAGATCTGTATTCGCTGAATTTACAGCAGCCTGGATATGAAATGGAACTCCAGGCTAGTGTCCCTAGTGATCATAGGTCAGTTACTTATATAAAATTAAATTTAATCTAGCAGAGGCTGAATAATAAATTGATATTGTTGAGATATTGTCTAGATTTCACAAAATTATCTGGGGATCCTATGGAAATAATTCAGCAGGTATAATTGTTGGCGGTTGTGAAGATGGAACTATAAAAATCTATTCTGCTGCAAAGTTATTGGCTAAAGACAATAACTGCCTAATAAACAGTCCTCATAGGCACACTGGTCCTGTTAGAGCAATGGATTTTAATCCCTTTCGAGAAGAAAATCAACTAGCTACAGGTGCTACAGAAAGCGAGATTTATATTTGGGATATTAATACAAACATGCCGACAACCCTTTCTAGAAGCCAGCAGTCAGAAGATGTTCAACATATTGCTTGGAATAAACAAGGTATTTATATCAAATTATGTCAAATTATATCAAATTATATCAAATTATATCAAAGAAGTTACATGACAAATTTAATTATTTATACGAATCTGATCTATCAATAACCAATATCATTCTCATTTTATTTTACAGTACATTTAAAAGATATTCTTGCTTCTACATTTTCACAATGCTGTATTATATGGAATGTGAAAGAAAAGAAACCAATATTCAAACTGACAGATGCAAATTCCAGGGTATAATCTTTTTTTATATTGATGTAATACACTGTGATGCAACATATACATAATCTTGTTTAGAAATCATCTCACAATTGTTATGTTCCAATTAGGTTCGCTGGAAAGTTGCTCAGTGGCATCCAGATATTGGAACACAATTATGTTTGGCATCTGAAGATGATCAAACACCTATCATTGAATTATGGGATGTGAGATTTCCAACATCGCCTTTAAAAACTCTACAAGGTCATCAGCGTGGTGTTCTTTCAATCGCATGGAATCCACAGGATGCTGATTTACTCCTGAGTTGTGCTAAGGATAATAGAATTTTGTGTTGGAATCCCAATTCAAATGCATTGGTAATGTTTTGAATATGCATTTAAATAAATCAATGAAATTTTAAGTATTATCATTTTTTAATGACAGAATGGTGAGGTGATATGTGAATTAGCCCAAACAGCTCAGTGGAACTTTGATGTGTCTTGGTGCCCAAGAAATCCAGGTTTAATTGTTGGCAGTAGCTTTGATGGACATGCTGTTGTTTATTCTTTGTTAGGTGGACAACAGCAAGAAACATCTAACAAAATAGGAGATTCATTCCCAGGAATGGATCCTTTCACTCAATCTACAATACAAACAGGAACGATGGCAGTATTAACAAAAGCTCCTAAATGGTTAAAAAGACCATTTGGAGCATCATTTGGAGTAAGTTTTTAATTCTGCTTTATATCATACAATTTTTTATATTAAACAGAATATTCCTTTATAATAAAGTATAATTATTTAATATAAAAATAATATGATCTTCAGTTTGGTGGTAAATTAGTGAGGTTCGAGAATCAGTCTGCTGATCCGAATTTAGCAAACAAAAAAGCGACTAGGAAAGTTATTATATCACAAGTAAATATACAAGCCAATCTTATTCAACGTTCCAACAAATTAAAAACAACACTGGAAACTAAGCAATTCAACGAGTTTTGTAAAGAAAAGATGGATATGTCTCCAGATGAACATACCAAAAAAATCTGGAGATGTGTACGTGCTTATTTTGATGAAAATGTGATAAAAAGCATATTGGAGATATTGGGCTACAATACTGAGACAATGAATAATAAACTGAATCAGTTTGTGCCTCAAGATGACATAAACAACATTATAGAAGGTGTCTCTAATCTCAATAATGTAAGGTTTTGACTAATATTTATATATTTTTTCTAGAGATTGTTTTAACTATAATTATAAATTTTTTAAATTTGATTT
>NW_017276911.1:0-461 GCF_001594065.2 Cyphomyrmex costatus
GCGACGATTCGCTCTGTACAGCGCCTGTATGCGCTTGGCCTCGCGCACCCAATCCCCGCCGTCCATTGGAGACGGGCCAGAGTCGGCTGTCGCCGGCCCCGGCCTATCGGCGCCCTCTCTCACCGCGCGCTCACCTCCCCTCGCCACCCGACGCGCACCGGCCCCCCGCGGACGAACCGGACGATCACGAGCGCGACCCGCAGCACCGGGAGCCGATGCATCCTCCCTGAAGAAGTCCGCGACCGAAGTCGCGAATTCCTCCAGGTCCGCAATCGAAGCAACGGCTTCGGCCCGCGAAACGAGCGCGTCGCGCGCAGCCACCCGCTCGCGCCTGCGCTGTCTCGCGACAGTCGCAGGCGCCGGTTGGCCGCGCGACGGCCCGCCACGCGCATCCTCCACTCGCTGCCGGCCACGGCGCTGCCTATCGCCCTCCTCACGCGCGACTCGCGGCGGCACGACGG
>NW_017276911.1:2255-24336 GCF_001594065.2 Cyphomyrmex costatus
TGTCCCCGCTCAGGCGCCGATGTCGGTGGCCTTGGTGACATCCGCGGGGACCCCTGGTAGCCGCCTGTAGGTGAAAAAGTGGCCGCCACGCACGGCGACGATACTTCCTCCCCTATAGTAGGGAGGAAATTTAGGGGGAGGCTCGGTGATGTTGAGTGCCTCCCCCTGCCACCCGCGAAGCCCGTCGATGGTATAGAGCCTCCGCAGGTGGTCGTCGTCACCGTGCAGGTGGTCAGCGTCGTCGGTAGCGACGTCGCGGGTGATACGTAGCCCCCCGATGGACTGCCCCTGGTAGTCGGTGGCAGGCTGAGGGGCTGCGCAGGGGGTATCCTCAGAGGGGGGCTTCTCAGTGTGACGTTTTGCCCCCCTGCGCGTCGCGACGTCGCGTTGCCTGACGCACTGGACGATGGCCTGTCCAGTGCCGACAGGCGTGCTTGCAGGGCACTGTTCTCGATGGGAGCGCTCGTCGACCTGCGTGACCGCGTCGTCACCCCCGCGTAGTTGGTAGATGCGGGGGGTGGAGCGGTCACCTTCCTCCTCAGTCTCCCCGCGCCGCCGATGTTCCTTGGCGTGCCCTCCTCCGAATCCGATGACAAATTGACAAGCGGAGGAGGGTGCGGGGAGACGCGCTCCCGCCTTGCGGTGCCCTCTCTGTGTTCTATCGGCACGCTAGTTGCCCGCCTTGTCCTCGCGGAGACCGGTGGTGATGTCCTGGCGGGCAACTTCCTCGTTGCTCCCTCTCCGCATCTCGTTCTCATAGCCCCCGCTGTAGGTGGTGTAATTTGCGGGGGGTGAGAGGGAGCGCGTGCCGATGTATTGTTTCGCACGCCTATCCTCCGCAGTTGACTGTCAGGCAACCTAGTTATATTTACCGAGACGACGCGCGGACCACTCACCGCGGCGGTCGCAGGCGGCATCCTCGTTGCAGCGGCATCGCCGGATTGTCTGGCTGCAGTCGTTGCCGTCGTCCTATTGGGCGCGGCGCGCGATGCGGCGGTACCGCGGGCGGCGGTGGATGTCATCGTACCTCTCGATGTACCCGCGGTAACCGCCGCGAATGAGGGGGACAGGGACGGACTCCGCGCCTCCACCGATGACGTAGAGGGTGGCGTGGCTCTGAACGGCAGCGTGGGTTGCCGCAGATGTGCACTCGGCCGCCTGTTCGCAGTGTTCGTGGTCTCCGCCAATCGCGTGGCCGCACGGTGGACAGCGGACGACGCTGATTGGTCCCCACTATTCCGAACGCCGAGGGTGCCGCGAGTGCCTGTACACGGCGCATTTCGTGCGGGGGACTTGTGGCTCTGCTCGTAGTGAGCCTTGACTGACTTAAGGGGGTATCTACTTACCCCCTTGAAGCTACATCGCGAACACGCATAACTTATGAAGTCCCCCGCATGGCATTTCTTCAGATGCTTTGCCAAATGCGCCGTGTCGCTGAATACTCCTCTACTCGCTGCCCCCGCAACACCGAAGCAATGCTTGCATTGAACCTGCGTGGGCAGCGGGTAGAGGAAATTATGCTCACGCGGGTCGGCCATTTGCACGACTATGCCACGAACTGGCCAATCCGCGCGAAGCTACTATTGAAAAATCGAATGCACTCGCAGCACTTTCGCAGAGCGCTTTAATTGCCTGCGCGACTGTATAGCGAGCGGGGCTTATTATTCAAGCTATTATCCCCGCTCGATTAATAAATTTTATCACAAAAGTACTGCTTGCGAGCGGGGCTTAACTCAGTATGCTCGCGCGCCAACCCTTAACCCCGCTCCAACGGAAGACTTTTAGTTTTGCAGTTTGGCTGCTTATGAGCGGGGCTTAATGCGCGCGCGCTTACGAGTCTAACCTTAATCCCCGCTCTAGTTATTTTGCAGTGACTTTTGTCGAGAGAACATTTTACACACTCGCGGACTATAGAAACGAACAAACTAATGACTTAGAATTTCCGCGAGTGTGTTGACAGCCGCGCAAGCAATACACTGACTTTAACCTTTGTCTATACTTAAAAATTTAACTGACACTTGACGGTTAAAAGTCACGACGCGTATACTTACTTTTTCGGAAAATCGCTTCTCGGCAAATTAATCCGCGACGTTCACACTCGGAAACTACCTACCTAACTCCGAGCCAGATCTATCTGATACAGCACCCCGTATACCGTCGTCACGACAGCTGATGCACCGCGTGCATGTGCAGTGACGAACGAGCGGCGGAGTGCACGCGCCGGTCTTTCGTGCGATGACCGGCACGTTGTCGCTTACCTTTAGCACGAAATAAATATAGAATCCGCGACTATGTGCTGCACTCCGCTCACTCACTCGTCGACACACGCGGCACATAACCTGCTCCTGCCACGTGCATGCACCCGTGTCGACCTACAGCAAGAAAGTGGAGAAATAAAGACACGAGGAATAAATGGATGTTTTTTCTCTTTATTTATTGTTAGGATCTTATAGAAATAAGTTTAATGGCAGGCAGGGATCCCAGGATGCTGTCGCCGACGACGATACTTCACGCAGCAGTCTGATGCACCGGCGGCAGTCACCGTCACTCGCGGGCCTTTGCACGCGCACGAGGCACTTTCTGTAACAATAAAAAGAACAAAATATATATCAAATTAAAGCTAAGAGATCAATCTATACAGCTAAACTATACTCGGTGACCGCCGACGGCGCGGGGGGGCTCAGCGCGCAACGGGAGTGACACCGCGCGCGCCCGTGAAGCGGAGTCGCGCGCGGTCGCGGAGGGGGGGCGCACCCGACACTATACACGCACTATGCACTCGCGATCACTCCCGCTACCTCTTGGGATCAGGCAGGTGAATTATTTGATGTTAAAACAATTCACTGGGCCGCACTCCGCTGTAATGCAGTGCGGAGTCGACCCGTGGTGAGGTCGGAGCAAGCTCCGAGCACCCGCCTGGTCCCAAAAAATAGATTAATATACTGAGCCCCCTATGGGGACTGTATCAGATATTAAGCTGATAAGAACAGATACTACACTTTGATCTTAGCTCAGAGAGCCGAGAAGCGATGCTATTCGTTGCCTCGCGGTCCATTTTATAGCCGCTTCGTCAATTTTCATGCACGGGTTCGCGTTGCGTCTCATGCGCGACTCCGCGGCGGACGCCGATACTGCGTTGCCTCTCATATGCCTACCGTCAGTCCTAACCTCTCAGTTTTATATACAATCCACCAAGAGTAAATATAGCATGTTGGATTTGTTTATTGTGCACCTTTATTTTCAAAAAATTTACCATCTCCGAAATTTATCTTTTGCCATAACAAGATTCTTCGCCTAAAATTTTCGCATTGTCCCATTGAAATTCCTGATAAAATTTGAGTAGAACGAGTAAATGTGTAAATATCAAGAGACAAAACAATAGTTTAAACCTTGAAACAGATACAGAAGGCCTCCATAAAGGTTATATACCGATTATAACAACATAAGACTTTGCAGTACCAAACAAACAAAAAGAAAATAAAAAACATTGTTACTTGAATACCCACAGTTGTTATTAGACATTAGAACCGTATAGTTTTTAATCGTTAATGTTAGTAACAAATTGACTTCCTTGGTGCTTATTAAAAATATTATACATCACCGATGACACATGAGATGCATAATTAATTTTATCAATTTTTGTAATGAGTAATTGTTGTTTCAGAAGTGTATCATACTTGTCATCGTTGTGATAACCACATAATTTTCCGAAATTAACATTGTAAGACACACAGCATAAGTATACTGTCATGGTGTGTCAATCTTCAATGTAAGAATGATTTGAATACTTATCTATTACAATCAAATGTAATAGTCTTTATAGAATATCAAATCTGCAAACACTCGATCTGTCAATCCAGAATTAGTTTGTTAATTCAGAATTTTTTACATACAGGAAAATTTAAATTGTAAGTTTTGTTGCCTCTCAGATTTGCCCTTGTTAATATCCTCTATTCTGTCAATATTGATTATTATACATGCTGCTTTTATTTTACTATATAAATGTTATTGCTTTCTGTTCAGGTGTAGTACGAAGTCCACTTGTCAATTAAATATTGTTACTTACAAAATACTATTTTTACGTATCCATAAATGTTTCTGTGTACCACAAAAAAATTATAAGATACATTTGCCCGAATTATTCTACATACCATTAATACATGTTTGTCAACCATAAACTTGGTTAAATATATTTTGACAAAGTTCTCAAACTTTTACTGAGGATTAAAGCACAACTGAGAAAATCTAATTCCAATTGATAGAATGAGACAAAGATTTCTACTAATTTTTGTAAGACTCCTAACATGGTCCAAAAATATCAAATCAAATGGTTCACAATTTACATTCATTAATGGGCTAACTGATAAGTTTTGTGGGTAAACTAAATGTTATGACTGCGAATGACACTACATTTTTAATACATTCATAAATTAAATGGTTTCTTTCTCGTATTCTAACGTACTCCAGCATGCTCCTATCTCCGTTCCCATTTACTTCCTATTCACTTTGGATAAGCATGTCAAATGTATACTACATGATATCGAGTACAACTTTCTTCGGAGAGACATTATATACATACATTTCTATTTATGTACGCTTTTTCATTCTTTGTGAGTGCAGAAAGTGTAACTTAAAGCAGCTATTAGGAACAACATCCAACTATAAATACGTTTATAAGGTGAAGGCTGCACACGAAAGACGTGAAACGTGTAAATAATTATAGTAGCCCATCTAAAATTATTTTAATGTATAAAATTTTACCGATTAATTAAATATTTAGGAGTACTTATAATCTGATACATTAGCGTGTAATACTGCAGATAAAATGTGTCATATAGGTTGATAACCTCACATATTAATACACTAATGATTTCAATTTTTCATTCGTCTGAAAAGTGTATTTATTTCTATTTTTGATTAAAAATGGACAAATTAAGGAGAGCTTTGAACGGTAATGAACGATGCGATGAAGAAAGTGGTATTATAACCCAGGTAATTATATCCACAGTTATATAAAATATGTCACTAATTAATAGGTGTATTATAATCTCATTTCGCTTGTAAATTGAAATTATCACTTTAATAAATGTTCACATGCGGTCGACAATGGAAGGTTGATGCAGATTTCATGGTAAATTGTTAAAGAATTATACAGATTTATTATATACATTTATAGCATCTTTATTGTTATGTATACTGTTACGTTATGTATAATGTCTAATTTGTTTATTTCAAAAAGATTATTGACAATTTTTATATTTAACAGGTTATGGATCAGACAACCTTAAGTTGGTCTACCAGGATAAAAGGTTTTGCAATTTGTTTCATCGTTGGCATATTATGTTCATTCCTTGGATCATTTGCCTTGTTTTTACAGAAAGGTCTTACCGTATTTGCTGTATTTTATACTTTAGGCAACATTATCTCTTTAGCCAGGTAAAATAGAAGCTAACTGTCAATAACATTGTTTTTAATTATTTTGCTGAAATTTGCTATATGTGAAATTTTTCGCAAAAATACTGAAATTGGTTCGAATCCAATCAAACCATGGATGCTGTCTTATTTTTCTTCTAAAAAATTTTTCTAGAAAATCTTCAATACAGGCTGAATTTATATACATGAAAACGAACAAAATTTTACCTCAAAAATAGACGAGGGATTACATTATGCTTATTATCATTCTTACAGTTATATCCAAAATAACATGTTATAAATACAATTGCAAAATATTAAAATAATTAGTAACCTGTACGTTTCAGTACGTGTTTCTTGATGGGTCCATTTCATCAGTTTAAGAAAATGTTTGCATCGACAAGAATAATTGCAACAATATTAGTATTTGCATCAATTGCTTTGACACTTTTTGCAGCTTTACACGTAAGTACTCAATATTTCTTATTTTTATTTTATTCTTCATATTTTGAAGTATTTATTACTCTTTTGTTTTCAGTTGCATAATCCTGGTCTAGCTCTTTTATTTATAATTATTCAGTCATTAGCTATGACATGGTATTCTCTATCATATATACCATATGCTCGTGATGCTGTCAAAAAAACAGTAGAAGCATGTATTACATAAAAGAGCAATTATCTTTGTTTTTCGTTGTATTAAAATTTATTATAGGATCATTTAATTTTTTCGATTCTTTGACACTTCTGTTATTTTACAATAATTAATATTGATTATATTCTGTTTTCTAACAAAGAAAAAATGAAAAATATAAGTAATATAAATAATTATTTATTTCAAAACTTGATTTGTAGAACAGTGTCAAATTTATTTTGAAACATAAAATACTTTGTGATTTCTAAACCACATGATGTCGTGAAAAACGCGCACACGCGCCTCCCACACGTGCACAGGAAGAAAAAAGAGGGGAAATAAGATGTCAGTCATGACTTTGAGTAACATCTAGAAGGTTTCAGCCATCAGTCGGACACATTGAAAAGTGCAAATGCCGGCAAACCATTACTTTCGAACTTAATAACTCGAAATGTGCTTAACAATAAAGTACTTTATAATAGCGTTTTGGAAAGATTTTGAAATAAGTTACATGAATACGTAATAATAAATGGAGGGTTTCGTTTACAAAATTCTATTTAACATAGACCTGACCTTAATATATAAAATTAATAACATCTCAAGATAAAACAAGGTCGCTGTCTTTTTTCTCCCTTGAAATCATAGAACTTTTGTCTGAAACATTTTTTGAAAAAATTTCTCTTTTTCGAGATATTTTCGTGTTATTGATTAAAATGACCTACTCTGTATATGAGAACAGTTTTCGAAAACTTATTAATTTTTCTTTGTTGCCTTCTATTGCCGCTTGTGTTTATTTAGAAATGAATTCAGTAAAGCATCTCAAAATGATTCTTTAATTGATTATTATTATTAATTCTTACAATTAATAGAAAATCTAAGATTAATATTCGTAATCTGTTTTTATTTCAAGACCATCTTAAATAACGTCTTAAATTACTAATAGTATTGTGATTGGTTTACAAGTCAAGGCTATATTAATTCTTAAATAACAAAAGTCCTATAAATAAAAAATTATCTCGGAAAAAAAGGGCACTAGAAGTTAAGGGTAGATAACTTCACGCAACGCCGATATATGTATATCTGGCAATTCCATCTAATACAAAAAATTATCAAATAAATAAGCTTACATGTTTCGACTCATTTTTTAGCCTTCTTCAGGGACAATAAAATTTTCATAAATAAATAATTTAAAAAATAACAAAAATAAAAGATATTTAATCGTAATGAGCTCACTTACAACCGAAAAATAAATTTGAAAGACAATTTCATCCTACACAGAAAAATAATCATTTCCAAATTAAATTTATCAAATTACAACTACCTCTCGGGAATGAGGAGAATCACCATGTTCACCACGATACTGCATCTAGAATGTAATTGTTTTTTGAATCTATTAATTTTTAAATTAAGGCTATATAGTGTTATCCGTTATCTAATTAAAATTATTTAGATAATCATCTAGATGAAAAAATGGCTTTATCTTATTTTAGATTCAAAGAGTCTTATTTTTTTCAATTTATCTAAGATTGTGGAAGAATAAGAAATTTCTGTGTAAACAATCAACCTCCAGTAGTAATAGTGAGGATTTTTTTCGCGATAAGGATAAAAACAATAGGATTCAACACTAATTATTCTAAACACTGAAATACCTTTATATTTAAAAAGTAAATCAAAAGAATTAGATATTTTGAATTTATATTCACACATTAAACAATTTTTTTTAAATACAACACGTCATTGCCATCATTAACGCCAGTAGAACATCTTTTTATTTATAGACAACAAATATTCGTTCACGTAGAAACCATTTATTAGATGATACATTCGAAAAACTTATTTTTAAAAAATGAAGATTTATAAAATATGATATGTATGTAAAATATTTATAAAAATATGAGTATATTTTTGTATCTTAAATCATTTTACTATTTAATAATTTCTCAAAAAAAAATTATTTTAAAAATTATCTAGATGAAAATTTTTTTAATTTTATCTTTTATCTAGATTAATATAAAATCAATTATCTTTATCTTATCTAAAATACATTTTTGTGTCATTTATTTTATCTATATCTAGATTATTTTTAATTTTCTAAGCGCAACACTGGCTATAAATAAAATAATTTTAAATATAAGAACGATTGTGTGGAATATGTAATGTAAATATACCAGTTCGTGAACACGACCAAATTGTTGGACAAATTGTGACAATTTTAAATATTAAATTTTTGATGATATGGGTTACTCTAAATAAATTTTTAAACAATTTTTCATATTATTTGGGAATTAAGTATTATATAACTTATTCATATTAAAAATATTTTTGTAAAAAAAATTTCGTGTATGGACAATCGCCCATTTATTAGGACATTTACACATGCGTGTATCAATTATTGGACATTCCTTAGCATACCTGTCTACTGCAAACATGTTTTGCATATATTACATATAAAACTATATAAAACTTCACTAATTACAATTTCGATACTTTTTTGAATAATCTTGATTGATAAGTAAGTAAAATGCGATTCTCTTCTATAATAAGAAAATTGCTTATTATTTATCCAATAATTGAGTCATACTTTTGTGGACACAGAGACACGTCACATTTTTTGTCCAATAATTAGGACATTTGAATTATATTATATTTGACTAAATACAATTTATAATAAACGCAAATAACATTTGAAATGAATTTCGTTTCAGAAAATATCCATTCTTACTAAGCATGTGTAATAAACTAAATAAGATCAATTATTTAGGCTTAACAATTATCATGAATAATAATTTTTTGGAATTTGATTGGTTTCGGAAACCTACATATTCAGGCAGAATTCTTAATTTTTATCTATGCATCCTCTTACTCATAAGAAAGGTGTTATTATTGGAATGGTAGTTAGAGCATTTAAGTTATCACATCCGAAATATCAACAAAAAAACATAGAACATGTTATTGACACTTTGATCAATGATTATACATTAAATTTAATTTTCAATACAATTAACACAAGATTAAATTATTTAATAAAAAAATCGTGGCGATCCATAATATTTAAATTTTAAATTTATTTGTATTTTCCTAGTTGGATATCGTTAAGTGAGTCACTTGGTTTTTTTATTATAAATAAGAACATATTAAATTATTGGTTATTCCATTTCACAGACATAAGAACATCAAATCAACCAATTCGATGTGACTTACTCGGTATTCAATTGGGTTATATTATTTAGCTGAAGATGACTCCAAAAAGAGTCGAAACGTACTCATTATAATTCTGAATAAAGGATTTAATATATCCAAGTATATTATTTGACGTACCAACAGCAACGTGGCACTCTCATTCGCCTCCTAATATAGGAAAATTTACTGGATACGTTCATAAACTAGAATTTTAATGTTTCTAAAGTTTAAATAAATGATTTTGTCGTGCAATTCCTTAACTGTCCAATAACCGGTACATTTACCTTATGTATAATAAATCTTTTTAATAAAATACTAGAGATTTAAGAAATTGTATTGTAATAACAAATTTACTTTTTGAATAAAAGAACTCAATGCATTCCATTTTTTTAAATTAATATATTCAATTTAAAACTATATTTCAAAAACTTATAAACTATAAGAAAGCAATTACAAAAACGTAATAAATATTTGTCTTCAATTATAAATATTTTATTCATGTTAAGTAGCATATTTATTTATATATATTTATAAAATAAAATTTTAGGTTTTAAAAAATATTTATAAAAATAATATACTTAAATTAATAAAAATACTTTTTTGTTCAAAAAACATAAAAATTAAATAATTAAAATATTTACTTAAAATAATTTTTTCCCGTTTACTAATACAGTCTGGTTTGTGTTTCTCATATTTAGATTATAATTGGGGGGTATTATATAAGTTTTAGTCAATACTATATAAGAACATAAGGTAAACAATAATTACAAAATTTTTTTTAATACTTTCATAAATTGTACTTTGATGTTTTCATGTAATGTAAAATATGATGTAAACTATTTATTGTTTAAAACTATACCTTAATTCTTTGCACAGTATAATAAAATAAATTAATATACTATCAAAATTTCTTGGAGTGACATTTTACTCTAAAAGACAAAATACCAAGAAATGTGCACTTTTAAAGACTCATTCTTTTTTTTTAGTGAGATTTGTTCTAGAGGAAATAATCTTATTTCTCATTTAGAATAAATTCTAAAAAAAATGTGTCAGTCTTATTCAACAGTATACATTTTTTTCTGTGTTTCGGTAGTTAGTTATTTCAACTTTTTTAAAGAGATTTCACTCCAAGTTTGAGAGTAAAGAAACAGTTATTATTTAAATAGTATATGTAATAAGTTGGAAATTACTTAATTTTTTTTAAAAGTAAACGTTTTTTGTACTAATTCAATTATTTTATTATTTTGTACATAAAACTAAATTACAAACAGAAAAATGAACAATTTGCGAAAGATTTTCACTTATTTTAAAATAATCCTAATATAAAATGTATGAAAAAAATATCTTGTAAATTATTAATTTTTATTATTTTATTTTAAAAATAGCAGAGACCTTTTTGTAACTTCGAAATGTCAATTCTTCGAAAATTTATTTTATCATTACTTGTCCTCTTAATCAAAAAATTATATGGATTTAAGAATATAATAATTTTTTTAATTTTTATTAAATTTGTCACATTACACATGCTCGCGTGCGTTTATACGCACGTATGCATATATTAAAGTATACGATATTTAATAGTAACGCAGTGTGCAAAGGATATAACGTATTTAATGCTAAAAAATTAAATAAAGAAAAATTATGTCTTGAACAGTCTGGTAAATGTCATGATTCATTACAATATACTGAAAAGGCGCGATCGATATAGCGGCGCGCACGGTAAAACATATATTATCCGCGAGAGATACTCGAGCGGATGACAAAACGTGTGCGATGTGGCGTCGCACCGCGATAATCCCACGTTCGATAAACTGGAGACGCGATAAATTGACATGTAGGAATAAGCATGTGGGGTAGTACTACGACATCAAGGGGATACATCAAGGGAGTGGACGTCATGTACAGCGAAAAAGGATGGAATGATCTGCGGATATAGAAAAATGAGAGAGAAACGTGATGTAAACGCGTTGCCGGAAGTGTCAGGAGGGGTTTCGAACGCAAAGAGGGAGGTTTGTCTGATGGTGCGAACGGTGAAACGCGAAATACGAGGTGAACGAGTGAGCAAAGGATGGTAAGAGGTTATAACCGACGGTGGGGGAGAACTCGATGAGGTGGCGGAAGAGAAGGGGTTTGATACGGACTTTAGACAGCTAGCAATGGCTCAGTTTGCTTCCGTTCCGTGCTGTGCGAGGTTCTCGTACATTTTCAATTGCAGTTATCATTTCGCACACTGATCCATTTGAGAGAAGCTCGCTCCCTACTGTTCGCGTAACCCCTTGTTTCGCCTGCGGAAGTTCGAAACGAAATAGTTCATGCACGGTGTATATTATTACAGGAAGTGTTTATAAGAGCGTGTATGAGGTGCCTGGTATTTCGTCGAGTGCTTTGTGCTTTCGGGATAAACTTCACGCGTGACTACGGATAGAAGATCATGTTGACGAGAAACTACTGCTGTTTTCTTGCGTCATTATTGCTTCTCTTTGGATGTATCCAAGGTAAATAATCAAATCCTATTATTGATACTATGTAGCAAAAATTTGCATGTTATCTCTGTTAATTATACCTTATTAATTTATGTTTAAATGATCGAGTTAATTGTTATGGAATTTTTTCCTCATATGCTTAAAAACAAATAATCTGTACCACATTCAGTTTAAACCATAGACAAAATTACGAAAAAATTGACGTTACATATATATACAAAATTTTGAACATCAAATTATGCATTGCAAAGATCAACGATATTAACAACTAATGTTTAATGTACTTTAATGCATAGTACATACATCAATGGTTATTTTACTTATACGACCTTCGAAGTTACAATTATGAAACTGTAATTTTTCGGAAATATTTATATTACACTCTGATATTTTTTGTCTACTAAGGTTTATGTTTATTTGTTTATGAATACAGTAAAAGTATTTGAAATGAATAGCATAAAAAATGACATTAGTACCATAACAATTTTTTGACTGATATTACTAATAAAATATAAAAAATGGTTATAATTGAATCATAATTATAATTTTTTCTTTTTCTTTGACGTTTAAACAAGTAATGAAAATACCTTTTTTATAGCAAAGAATTCATATCAGAAAAAATAATACAATATAAAGAGACAAAGACTCATGGATAATAAATATGAAATTTATAAAATTAAAATTTTGAAGTATTTCATACATAAAGTATAATACAAATTATCTACTTTTGCATTAAGATTAGTGTTTTACAAATGTATGAATACCGCTTTACTCATTTTTGTGCATTTTCAAGGTATTCACGAATACATAGAATGTGCGGTATGCAGACGCAGTCTCCTGGAATATTTAAAGTACTATTAAATGTTTTTGGATACTTATATAAAAACTTGATTTTATCATATATAAACGTTACTTAAACAATGGATGTGTGAAATGTTGAAATGCATGTTTTATGCAATTACAATATTGTTTTACAAAAGAGTGCAAAGATATTTTCCCAACACATTATAAGATGCGATTATGCAAAATATTAAATATTTAATATCTCAAATGTAATATTTTCGAGATATTATTATTGTATTTTTAAAAAATATAAAAACTCATATTTACTTTCACTGAAATAAAAATAAAATAATTATTCTTCGACTTATAGCATTTATTTATTAATCCTATTATACAGGCAATATATTATGCATAATTAAATAACATTTTGCAATAGAACACAAAACTTAAAACTAAAATTGTCATTTTCTTTTGCATAATTAGATCTAATGCATTTTTATTTAAAATATAATCGTACACTTTTATTTTTATTATTCGTATTAATCTAATATTGTTTCTTAATTTCATGATTCCTGAGGTATTAGTTTTTAATATTTTGAAATGCTTAATATTAACATTGACCTATATTTAAATTATACAATAATATTATATAATTTAAAATAACATTGTGAGAAGCAAAAATGAAAAGAATAATTAGGAAAAAAAATAAAAACTAATGCAAATCGATTCATGATGTTTCGAATTCCGTGCGTTACTTGCAGCGCTTATAAATATTTTGTCACTAAATTTATTTCTTTGACTTTCAAAATAAATTATGTAACAGATTTCACAATGACAGAAATTTTGTACATTAGAACTCATTGGATGAAACACGCTTGGACATGCATCAACTTATTTTTTATGCTGATTTTGTAAAGATATAACAAAGTTGGTGGATAATCAACTGTGACTTTACCTTGTTATTTCCAAAGAATTAATTTTTTATTTTATTTTTATATTATTTTTATTGTATATCATAAACATGTGTCTTTCTCGTAATATATTCTATCGTTTCTAAGTTGGTTGAAAAAAGTTTTTAAATAAAAAAAAAACGTAATATAAAACTTTCATCTAGAAAGAATTAAAATCATTTGAATCGGAATGTGAAGATCCTTCAATAGAAATACAAAGATATATATTTAGGTATATATTATATTATATATATGTATGTATTTCACTGTATAAAAATAAAAATTGACCACTTGGATTATATTCTTTATTTAATTTAATGTGATTGGTATGATATTTAACTTAGCGCCAATTGTTATATCATCTCTTTTATACAAATGATATATGTCAATAGAATTAAGAGAATAACAAAAATAGTATCACATGGATTTTACTTTTTGATTTGATGGAATTAAATTTGATTAGTTAACAGAGATTGCAGCATTTAAGTTTCAATTTTTAATTCAATTTAGTACATTAATCTTTTCAAGGAATGATTTTTGAAAGAGAATTAAAACTACTATTACTTGGATTGGAATGTAATTTTCAATATGAATATCTGAGGAAAATTAAAACTACTATTTTACTTGGATAAGACACTCAGGTTTTGTTCAAGAAACACGTGTATTCTTAGTGCCCTATTTTACATTTTTTAAAAAATAAGGTTGTTTAACAAAAACATCAAGTTACTTTAAAGAGATGTGGCGGAACTCAAATTCTGACTTCAAGACACTATATTTTTCTATTTGTTGATCTTATGTAAATGTGGCAATAGACATTTGTTTAGAATCATAAGAAGTGTTTCAAAACGGACCAATTTGACAGGGATTATTTTATCATATGAAACGTGTAGAATCCTTCGTAGTTTTAATAAAAAAATTTGATATTACAAAAATCATATCAATTTTTGAAAAACCGTTTTAAAGGTTAGAAAGCGTAATTTAAAATACTTTTTTGGTCATTTACATTCTGTGATTTTTCATTAAGCTATAACGCTTCAAAGTAAAACAACCATATTAAAAAAAAATTTTATGTTTATAAATTCAAGAATAGAGTATAAAAAAATAAAGTTGCAACTATTTTTTTTTTTAAGATGTATCTTTGAAAATGTCTGATTTTTTTCATTAAAATATTTAGCTTTTTGTGCGATACAAAAAAATCGCTAGTAATCGTTAATTTATGCATGATAAAATATATATAATATATATGTAATATATATAAAGTAATTTCACTGTTCGACAAGAAGTGAACTTTTCCATACGCTGGAACAAGATAGTTATTTTTTATAGTTTTTACGTATTAAATATGCGCGCGCGCGCACACACACACGTACGTACGTATTTTCCAAACTGCTCCATCATGTTGCAATTTTGAGAAATTTTCCACTTAATATTTGTAGAAAAAGATTATTTTTATATACTAAAAAAGTTTCATTGCAATTAACATTAATATTATACAACAATATATTATTCTGACTTTTAACTTTCAAAGAGATATTTTGGTGTTTGCTACATAAAGTTAATAATGATTAGGAAACTATAATTGCATATTCTAAAATAAATATGATTGATAAATAAAATAATAGTAGAGACTAAATAATTTAATTATATTTATAGTAACATACTTATAAGTTTTATTTAGGAGGGGGATATTTCAGATTATTAGAGTTACGTTGCTAGACCGAAAATCTTTCGGCGCGCAATAATTAAGAAGAGAGGACATTTAAAAATCAGATTATTAGATTTGCGTTGCAAAACCGACAATTGCTCGATGCGCAATTTGGGGGGACTACATATATTAATAGAACGTTATTTCTTACTTTGGATAAATATTGCGAATATTACTACGTCGACCCACCATCAGAGGTCTATCGATATTCGCAAATTCTCGCAAGTGCTGAGACACGCGTATATCTCTATATAGCATCTCGATTTAATAACTTACACAGGCGTCTAAGGTAGGCTTCCATTACAATACCTTACTGATGAATCCAGAAGTGGAAGCCGGGACGAAACGCCAAAAAAAATTACGTGATATTCTTCGCAATATAGAATATTAAAATAAATTATCAGATTCAGATTTTAAATTATAATTTGACTCTTATTCGCCATTTTTAACGTATTATTATACTTATAAGTCATAGATCATTAAATTGCTGCAGAATGACAATACTCCAACGTGAAAATTAATAAAAGACTTATTTAAAAAATTTTTACAAATTTGGATATAAGGAAGAACTTGAAGCCTATACTTTTCTTTGCTGCTATAAATCTTTAAATGTTACAAATTGCATTTTAATCTCGAGCATATGGTCTTCCAAAATTGCTATTAGATTGTTTTTTCATACTCATTGTCTCCTGATTAGACAACTTATAAATTTGCACTCTTTCGAATAACATTATATACAAAAGTATTTCTAAAGCCTTAAGTCATTTACCACAATAGTTCCGATTCGATTAATAAGCTAAATAATTAAAAAAATGAAAATTATTGTTTGATCTCATTATAAACGCGCTCACACGTTATTTTTTGCTAAACATCTATAAAATTAGAAATGAGGAGTGTCTAAACGATGGAACTTTTAAAAAGCTTTAAATGTTACAAATTGCATTTTAATCTCGAGCATATGGTCTTCCAAAATTGCTATTAGATTGTTTTTTCATACTCATTGTCTCCTGATTAGACAACTTATAAATTTGCACTCTTTCGAATAACATTATATACAAAAGTATTTCTAAAGCCTTAAGTCATTTACCACAATAGTTCCGATTCGATTAATAAGCTAAATAATTAAAAAAATGAAAATTATTGTTTGATCTCATTATAAACGCGCTCACACGTTATTTTTTGCTAAACATCTATAAAATTAGAAATGAGGAGTGTCTAAACGATGGAACTTTTAAAAAGCTGCAGAATATCAAAAGACAAATTTTTGAAAAAAATATTCAATTTGTGCTTAATACAACTTTTTTCTTTTTCGATAATTGTACATGTATATACCAACAAAAAATTTAGATCAATAGGTTTTTTGTTGTCCCCGGTCGTCGTGAATATAGTAATGCAAGATTTCGAGATGCTGAACATTTCACAATTTAGCAAATAGCTTTCTTTTTACAAATATAGACAGTTTTACAAATATATATGACAGTTATTAGACGGCTGTTCCATTTTCGAAGAAACACGTTCTAAATAAATTAAATCAACTCCATTTTAGATTACAATTATTTATGTTAAAAATAGGTAACCATCTATCCAATGATTCCATCTGATGATTAAGGCATCCTACAGACAATTAATCATATTGGAAATAGCACTTATACACAGATGATTACGTGTCATTGACACATCATTACATCAATATCTCCCGTTTGCCACATATATACATAAATTTTCATAACATAATTACGTTTTAATTAGACATCTAAATCCAATTTTAAGAACTCCATGCTGTTTCTTTATACAAACTACTTGCCTATGAACTACTATTTCGTAAGTACAGATCGCACAGCTTTTATATCAAGTGAATGTTGTCACGGTTGTAACAACGTGACAGCTCTGGAGCGTCATATTAAACTAAAAAATGATAAACTAGAACTCAATTTCGAAATTTCTAGTTATTTTCAGCATAATTCTTACAAGCACATATTAATGCATATACTTTAATCCTGGAAAAAGATTTTCGAATTTGTGAATGATAAAAGAGTATTTTGCGAAATATTAAAAAAATTATATAGTTTAGTCGGTAATACAGACAACCTTAGGATCCTCCCTTAAGGGAATGCTGAAGTTACCAACGGAACACTCATTTCGTATCCTTCATACCGTTATATTTTCCTTATACAGAATAAAATTCCTCCAGAATAAAAGGAAAAACACAAATAAATGCAATAAAGTACAAATCAGTATAAGAATCCTCCAAAAATTGTAAATTACAGTTTTCTGTTACTATATAGGTTCTTTCCACACACACACGCACACGCACGCACGCACACACACACGCACACACGAATGCAAGCATACATCCAAACAAAAAATACTTTCACACATTTGACTAATTTATAAGATTATTATGACCTTCAAATTATGATGTTTTACTTAATATATGAAAATATTTTCTTGATGTGTGTAATATTTTAATTGGAATTAAAAATCTGTTTTATCGACATCGATTAAATTCGGCCGTCTCTCCAGCATCGCCTGAAACATTTAATTACTCATTATTTTTATTCGAATCTAAGCCACATCTAAATAAAGTTTTGAAATAAATTTTTCCAGAATGAGAGGTTAGCCCAATGTTCGATCCCTAACGTGGAAAAAAGCATATATCTTCTAATATACGTGTCGTTTTAGCCAGTGACGCCTGCATAAAGATAGAATCACTCTACGGGTTGGGAGTTCTATTGCTATTAAGGATACAGTAGAATGTTGAAAACTAACCAATCAGAGCAGAGTAGTTCACTGGTTAGGTTGCAGGATACAATTTAAACCAAAATCTTTTTTTTAACTTTTCCATTACAACTGTAGCCAATAAGATTACAAGAATTTGAAATGTCCATACATATCGCTGCACCACGTCGAAATGACGGATTTTTTAATTATCTATAGTCGTTAACTTTAATGTTAATATCTTGTTTCCCTGGACCGTTCTTATTTTTCTTAGATTCTTTCGTTTTGTGCAAAAATGTGGATAATGCTCTTGTATAATTATTTCAATAATTGTTGAAATTCTTATAGGTTAGCAATCACGTCAGTATATCCAATCTGTAGTGTGATTGAACAATCCACAACCATAATGCCAACCGCAATGGAGCTCACAACCCGTATAGTGTGATTACGCCTTAAGCTTGTCGCAAGCGTTTGGCCTCACGTGCTTTCCCGAAATTTTCGGTATCGAGAACCGTGGTCGAAAGATATGTATCTCTGCAGTTGTGCAAGTTAAATAACTTGAAGCCACAATCCGTGTGACTTGTGAACGAAGAAAGTATTCTCCGAAAAAAGAATACAAGTGTTGATGCACTTATCGAGACTTTATTGCCACGCACGTTGCCTTTTACAAAAGCGTCCGTTGATGAACGCGACCGCACAAGTTCTCTCGTTATGGCGCTCGAAATTCTATGAAGTACTATTAAGAGCGACCGAAGCGCTCCGAAACCGATTGTTGCGGCGGTTGATTGATCCACGAGTCAAAACATATGTCGCGGTCGGTAATGAAGTACGCACTAACCGCTACAATTATGAACAAGATAGAATCTATAGTTTAATGCCAGATCCGAACGGTGCTAATAAACAAAAGTACTTAGTTACTGGATGGAGCCGGATGTATATCAATTGCACACGAGCCAGTTGCACACAAGCCAATCACAGCAGTAGAAAAAAAAAAATTCCCTACACAGAAGTTGCTGTGATAGGCAGTGGGCAATTGCTACAGTGAGCAAGTGAAACACTCCCATGCAGCCATTTTCGGCTCCTTAAACACGAAAAATCGCGTATGTGGGCGCAGATTGAACTGAATCCGGATCTAGAGATCACAAGTCAATGACACCAAGCACTTAGAAATAGATAACAACAAAATTAAATTTTTAAAATATCGTTATTATAATTTTAGACACAATAAAGTAACTTTTATTGGGGTATCAAAAACCTACCATTTCCGGGAGGTCGAATTATCTATCTCCTCTTTCTCAAAAAAGGTACAATTATCAAATTAGTAGAATCTTTTGTTTGTTGAATTCTAAGTTTTATAAAATATCTTGAATGCGTCATTTTATTGACGAAAGATTATACAAAAGTATGGGAACCCCGGAAAATCTCAGAGGGTTGGTCATAAAAAAAATTGTTAAGGTCAGGTCTTATGTAACATTCAATGAGGAATCCAGTGATGACCTTGGATTTGACCTTGGACCTCGCCTTCAAGGTCATTTCAAGGTCAACTTTTTTTTTAAATGGGAACCCATACTTTTGATATCGGCAATCAAAAGAGCGTGAAATTTTACGTTAAAATATGCCTTGAGGTCCAAGGGCGACGTGACCTCTAGAGGTCAAACAAAGGTCAAATTATGCTTGCAAGAAAATCACGCATAACAAGTGGTTAGAAAAGAAGGTTAATGACAGGTCATAAGTAACTTTCAACGAGGAATTCAATCATGACCTTAGACCTTGGACCTCGCCTTCAAGGTCATTTTAAGATTAATTTTCTTTTTTTTAGTAGGAAAAACCTATTTTTACGTAAAACACATACTTTTAACATCGGCAATCAAAAGATGTACAAGATTTACGATAAAATATGCCTTGAGGTCCAAGATCGACGTGACCTCTAGAGGTCAAATAAAGATTAAGAGTAGATTTTTATCGAAACTCCAAAAAACGTGTCTATTTTGGTTATAAAACCAAGAAATCTAGCTTATTATTCCAGAATCCTTTTTTTAGCGCTATCCAGGAACAACGACGTGGACGTAGAAGGATTCTGTTCCCTTCGGGGTGCTTTTTTAGAAAGAGTTCCCCTTGCCTCTAACTATTAAGAATTCTATTCCTTTCGGGATGCTTTTTTAGAGTGAGTTCCCCTTGCCTCTCACTATTAAGAATTCTATTCCCTTCGGGGTGCTTTTTTAGAGTGAGTTCCCCTTGCCTCTCACTTGTAGGGATAATTTTATACGGCTTCATGAGGTGATATTTCTTCGCGCACTAGTATCGAAAACTCCTATTTTATTTTATTATTTTAACCACTAGTTTTGCATATTTTCCTATTAAAAAAAGAAAATTAACCTTAAAATAACCTTCAAATGACCTTGAAGGCGAGGTCCAAGGTCTAAGGTCATGATTGAATTCCTCGTTGAAAGTTACTTATGACCTGTCATTAACGTTCTTTTCTAACCACTTGTTATGCGTGATTTTCTTGCAAGCATAATTTGACCTTTGACCTCTAGAGGTCACGTCGCCCTTGGACCTCAAGGCATATTTTAACGTAAAATTTCACGCTCTTTCGATTGCCGATATCAAAAGTATGGGTTCCCATTTAAAAAAAAGTTGACCTTGAAATGACCTTGAAGGCGAGGTTCAAGGTCAAATCCAAGGTCATCACTGGATTCCTCATTGAAAGTTACATAAGACCTGACCTTAACAATTTTTTTTTATAACCAACCCTCTGAGATTTTCCGGGGTTTCCATACTTTTTCCTCACCCTGTATATTGTACATTGTGAGATTTATGTTTGATACATTCAGAAAGAATTAAGAGCTTTACACATTTTTAAGTCTTTTACAGGTATTATCTTCAATTATACCAGAAGGTTTACGGGTTATCACCGTGTCTTTTTTCATTTTTGATGCCGACGTTTCGTGAACTATACCGTTCACTTCATCATAAGCGCTGATATTGAGCTGCTTCCAGGGAACTCCCTTTATATAAACGCTGTTGGGAAAGATACATCTTTGGACTATCGAGAGGACAGTCTTCCATATCCTGCTTATATGTTGTCGGCATGAACGATGAAGAAAGACACGGCGATAACCCACAACTTTCTGGTATAATTAAGAGCTTTGTTAACAATAAATTGTTACAATGACTGAAAATAAGATTTTAAATACGGTTAACATAAATTAAAAAAATATAATTTACAATTCTACATATTCTTATTTTTGTAACACATTCAAAAGCATCATTACAAAATTTAAGGCTTTCTTTAGTATTAATAAACTTGTAACGATGCACTCCCCCATACATCGTTCCCGGCGCTAACAGCTAGCCGGGCGCCGCTGCATCGCTATGCGGTGCAACGATAAGGGGGCATCGCGCCCGATAAAAAATCCAAAAATAATTCACAGGTGACAGTAACCAATACGCAACGCCGAATACCGCCAAACACCAACGAGCTCATTCGGCTATCGCTGGCTCCCACCACTTGACGTCTCACATACCGCGAACCTCAAGCGGCGGGAAAAGGCGAGACTAGCCGGAACAAAACGAGCGCATTTTACAATATAAAATACCGCGCTGGTAACTAACAAACGATTCCGATCCTGATTCTGCTACCAGCACCAGTTCCGGAGATTCCTGGCCTTCGAAAGAGAGAAAACGGGTCAGAGTGCTCCGAGAGTTCTCGGTAGCCAACAATGCAACCTTCGCACCGTTTGACGAGAAACAGGGAGTAAAGAGTACTCTACCTCCGCCGAGAGTTCTCGGCAGTCACTCGGTGCCGACTTGCGACTCCACCGACGCCCGAGGTAGAGTACTCTACTTCTGTTGAGAGTTCTCCACCATCGGCCAAAACCGCCGCCTCCTTTCGCACTCTCCTACGGCCGGTTGGCAGCAGACATGAGGTGGAGAGTTCTCCACCTTCACCGAGAGTTCTCGGTCGCCAACCGACGCTATTAACATCGCGCTTCCGCGAACGCGACGCGCCCAATACCGCGTACCGAGAGGCGTATGCTATATTAGCATAGCGATACGATAGAAAAAAAGGGTATACAATGTCTAGACTGCACGCGGCAAAAAACCGTATACACAGCGGCTTTTCGAGCGGCCTATCGAAACGTCGCCGACACACACACACACACACACACACACACACACACACACGCACGCACGCACGCACGCAAGCACGCACGCA
>NW_017276911.1:29040-86169 GCF_001594065.2 Cyphomyrmex costatus
ATACATGACAATCCCTACCTGTCTTCAATCACTATCACACACACCCGCCCACTCATGCACGGAAGCACCCACCCACCCACCCACGCACGCACGCACACACGCACGCACACGAACACCATAGACACACCGCCGTGTCCAACTACGGCTCTATATTCGTACATACATATACAAACATACAGAAATATTGTACTAACTCTCACTCACTCACTCACCATTTACATTGTACATACAAAATAAAGTTCTGTTCTTTTCTAATTCCATATTTGAGATTACTCGCTGCACTTTCTCTCCGCCTTGAACTTCTTTCGAATCCTGCACCACGAATAACCGACGAGTTACATCCGCGCGCATTTCAAAAGTTAGATCGTTACAAACTCAATGGATTCATTAAAGTTTACAAAGATCCCCTTCTAAACTTGCGAAAAGAATGTTGTTTACAAGACATGTAAACATTGTGATGCAACTTTTGTATACCAGATCTGTAAACAGTTAAAAACCGAATTATTAGAACATAAAAGTCATCAACTGAACTATGTCTACTTATTCAATAGTTGCTTTTCATTTACTCCGATTCTCAGATAATTCTCACTTGTAACGTCATAACTCAGTTGAATGCGCGTTCCTTTTGCATTCTGAGAAGTGAGATTCAACTAAGTTTTTACCTACAAATTGCACAAGTCGAGACCGTGTGCTTTATTGAGTCTTGCAAACTCACTTTAAAAGTAAAGTTATAAAAATCTGTGTTGTTATTTGTTAATTTTACCAAAGTAAGCAAGTAGTGACGTCGTTAATCTGAGTATTTTATACTCAGCTCACTTCAGACTCATTGTCAGTTTCACTTATATGTAAATGGAAAGCAGCTAATATAACTATAACTATAGGTTGCATTACAATAATGAATTTGAAAGAATGGCAATTTTAGATTCACGACGTACATAATTATTCCCTGATAGCAAAATGTTGCTAATTTGCGTGCAAATTAACAGCAAACTCAATCAAATTTTGACTACAAAACCGTAGCCATCTGCGTCCGCACTTGACTATGGATTTGACAACATTTGCTGACATGTTTTGCAGTAGATTGGTAGCAAAAACCGAACAAAGTTTGCTGAAATGATCTGATAGCAGATTGCGTGCAGATTGTGAGCAGAGCCTGCTGACAGAAGTTGACGACAGATTGTACAGGTTAACAGCAGAAACCGCGCAGTCTGCGCTTAGCCATTTAAAATTTAAATTCCTATTCGAACCGCATATGCGTCTCTCTCTCTCTCTCTCTCTCTCTCTCTCTCTCTCTCTCTCTCTCTCTCTCTCTCTCTCTCTCCTATATCCATAAATAGATATATATGTAAGTTGTATACCTACGAAATGCGGATTTTCCTAAGTAGCGCCACGCATACGTTCTTACGCGTGATGATTTGACATATATAGTATTTTATTTGGCTATTCCTAGTCCTAGATATCAGAGAAACGCAACCGGGTTAAGTCAGTATCGCAAAATTACTAAGAAAAGTACTAAAAATAGCGGCGATTGCAGACGAAATATGAAATCCACCAATCGTCTATTAGTCAGCCATTTTTAGTACTAATGAATGAATGTCATGATTGGCTGACAGTCAGCGAATCAGAATGCGGCACACCGGTTGCGCTTCTCTAATATCTAGAACTCTAGCTATTCCTAACCTACAAAACCATATATGTATATGGAAAATTGTGAGTGTAAATATTATAGTTTTTTTCTGCTTCGAAAATGTCGAATTTCGTACGAAAAGACCATTTAAGGAAAGTTTTAATTCATTACTTCATTTTGAAGGAAACTATTGCTCAAACTTATTGAATATTTATAGAAGCTAACGACGAACATGCTTATCTCAAGACACTTGTGAACGTTAGTTCAATCGATTCAAAACTGATGAATATGATGTGAAAGACAAGGCTAAGGAAAAACCACTGAAAAAATTTGAAGTTGCAAGCATTGTTGGACGAAGACTCCACTCAAACTCAATCATAATTGAGAGAAGTATCAAATGTGACTCAAAATATTGTTAGCGAGCGTTTGCACACAATGGAAAAGATTAACATGTGTTTTTCCTCAAAATTCTGCATTTCATAGGTATACACCTAATATACATACAATGATGGAAAAAAATTCCGTAACTACTTTCCGTAATTACTTTCCAAGATATTTGACTGTTACGATCAAATATCTTGGAAAGTAATGATTATGGAAGAAAATGTTTAATACAAAAGTTTTAGTATATCAAGTGGTCTATTATCAGGAGACGCGGTAGTGTCTCCGGCCATGTTCAAAAACTGAGAGACGCTACAAGTCTCTTATCCCGAGCCACCAAAGTCCATTTTTGGGAGGTGCATAACTAGTAAAATATAAAAAATTTTGAATTAAACGTTATATATGCCCTAAAAGGCGGCATCACCACGAGTAATTTGAGACAAAAAAATTTTAAATCGGTCAAGCCGTTCTGCTGATATAAGCGGTCGAAAAGTAATAATTTTAATGAAAAATTAAGAATATGGTTATATTGAAGTAACTTTCATGTGACCTTAAAAAACACCGTGAAGGTCAACTTTTAAATGGAAACTCCTAGTTTCTATTACATATTCTCAAAACTGGTGTCAAGACGTTTCTGGAACATTGATTACGAACCCTTATTGCTTGACATCTTCCTGAGTTACGAACTTTCAAAGTTTTAGTATCGCGTTATCTAAGGTGTACCACGTGGTACGGTCGGATATTCACCTCTTTGAGATGCTTGATCAAAGTGAGTCCTTGCGTGAGTGCGTGCACATATATGTATGTGTGAATACAATCAGAGATAAGGACCTCGTGGTTCGTCAGTCCCTCGATATTTTACGACTCCAAACCCTCTCTGCTGTGTGCACATGTTGGACGTAATTAAAAAATTAATGAATTAAATGTTCAAATTGTTATCCGTTTACTGCTTGACAATGTGCCAATCGGATGTAGATACTTTGCAGTATATTTTCTAGCATTTCCTGTCCAATTGAATTTGAAACGTCTAATATTCTTGCTCATAATTCATTAATGGTTGCCGGTTTTGTTTCATATACTTTGCCCTTAAAATATGCCCAATAAAAATAATCAAATGAGGTTAGATCTGGTAATCTAGGTGGTCACTCGATTTGATCTCTTCTACTAATCCATTAGGAAATGTTTCATTGAGAAAGTTACGAGTCATTATGGCAAAATGAGTTGGGGCCCCATCCTGCTGGAACCAAACATTTTCAAAAGCATTTCCTGTAATGTTTTAAATACATGGCACAGTTTTAGTAAGTGCACGTAATTGTGTTCATTTATATTCCCTTCGATAAAAAACGGACCTACAATACGATGACCTATTGTTCCAGCCCAAACATTTAGTTTGTGGGGATATTGAATGTGACAATCTCTCATCCAATGAGGATTATTGTCAGCCCAATATCTTAAATTTTGACGATTGACAGATCCATTCAACTCAAAGGTGGCTTCGTCAGAAAAACAAATTCAATTAAAAAATTGATGGTTTTCATCACATCGTCTCATCATTTCCTCACAAAACTCAATACTTCTGTCGAAATCATCTTCAGACAGTTCCTGAACGAGTCTCATTTTATACGGGCGGCAATAATGTTTTTTCAAAATTTTCACTTTTTCGTATACTATATTATAATTTAATTATTTTTTATATTTATACTGAGGAAGATTAAAAAAGTTGTCGAAACGTTTACAAATATGTATATTATATAAGAATAAACATCTATTTTCTTGCGCACTTATATCGCACTTATATCTGTGTTGGCTCATTACAGCTATTCTTTCTCTTACATTTATTTTTAAATTCTGAGCCTTAATTATTTTTACTTATTTTTAAGATGGTAAAAGTGGGATCGCAACAAGAGGAAGAGAGAACGCGAATATGATTGTAAGTATAGGACCACAACAAAAAGGAAGAGAGCACGAGTAAGATGGTAAGTAGAGAATCGTAATGGATGAGAGAGAGAGAGAGAGAGAGAGAGAGAGAGAGAGAGAGAGAGAGAGAAAAAATAAATATATAAATAAATGATCTTTATTAACTTTCTCAGCTATTTCAAGAGTATACGAAAGCAAATCAATAAGTACCCGTGTTAGTAATAAAGACACACAAAACAAGAAGACAATTTTACAAAATTTTTTATTTTTTAACGTAAAATGGACTTGTTTCGGCGACGATCTCCTTATTCGATGTGAATCTCTTTCCATCGAACCATTTTTTAAGTTTAAAAATAAAAAGAAGTCGCAGAGAACCAAATCTGGAGAGGTAGATGTGGCAACGATTCATAGAACAGTTCGACTAATTTGACTGTGGTGACTGCAGAGGAGTGAGCCGATACATTTTAGTGGAACAACACCTTTTTTCGCCAAATAAAGTCTTTTCTTCAATTCAACATCGAATCGGCCCAATAAATCAGCATAGTACTTGCAAGGTAATAGTTTTTTCCTTCTCCACATAGTCATTGAAGATCAAGCTTTGCACATTCCAAAAAAACAGTGGCCATTACCTTTTCGATGGTATCGTCTCGGCCTTCGGAGCACGTTCGCCGAGTGAAGTCCACTGTTTTGACTGTTCCTTGGTCTCCGGTATGTAGTAATGAATTCATGTTTCATGAACGGTTACGTCTCAACGCAAACACTACTACGGATTGTGCTTAAACAAGCTTCAAACACAGCTCCGAAATTGATAGCCGTATCTGCTTGTTGTCCACCGTGAGCAATTGGGCCGACAGCTTTTTCATTCCCAAGTTATCATACAAAATATTGAATGCCGTTCCGTACGACAGGCTTACGACGGCTTCTGCTATTTCACGCACTTTCGTTCGGCGATCAGCGAGAATCATGTCGCGAATCTTTTCAACGATTTCCTCAGTCTACGTCTGCCGAGCGGTCTGCGCGCTCCTCATAAAAAATAAATGAACGATCACGTTTGAATTTGTTGAACCAATATCTGACAGTTGTCATAGATGGTGAAGAGTTCTCATAGACAGCATCCTTCGTTTCTATTTTTTCGCACGTTCTATACAAAAATAAAAATCATATCACGTATCGATATTGCTCTTTTTTCATTGTATCAAAAAATACCAAACGCACTCAATACAAATGTCAAATCAAAACTATCGCATGAATCACTCTGAAATTTTGTATGGCGTCGTTTGAAAGATAACAGTTTACGATGATAATGCCAACTTGTATTGGCTACGTTGCCTATCTTCAAACATGGGTACTTATTGTCCTCATAATAAAATAATATATATAATCTTAAATCTAAATGAATAAAACATTAAATACATATTCTTTTAACAATCTCTTAAATGGTTCAAATCTCTCATAGTGTTTTAGCTTATATGGTAAAGCATTACAGATTTTTACTCTTTCATAAAACATACTCTTTTGTGCACATTTTGTTTTGCAGAATTGTATTGCAATATCTTTATCTTTTATTTTCAATATCCACAATTTCTAACTTATTTCTTAGTTGTTTTGACAACATGTCATGTAATATTTTAAATATATAGATGTACATATATCATAATATAACCCCTATTTTATGGACATAACTGCAGTGCTTGCAGTATGTCCTGCTTTGAAGTATCTGTTACATTACAATATGTTTCTCATAGCTCGATTTTATAACTTTTGTAATTTGCATAGCTATATTTTTCCCATATCAATCAACAACGTTGCATAATATTCAAAATAAGGTACTATGATTGTCTTGTAGTTAATACATCAAGTATAAACCGATATAGAATTATCTATTTTCTTTATCATGTAATCACAATGGTCTTTAAACCGAAATTTATCATTTACCATATTATATTAGATGTATAAATTAATTCTCGGCCTTTTTTGATCAACATTGACATTTATTTATAAAAACATGAATACAAACTCAATCTTCAAAGTAATCTCCCTCTATCTATATATTTTTTCCATCTTTCAGGCAATTGCCGAATTCCAGATCGGAAAAATGATGGTGGCTTTGAATTAATGAATTTATCGAGGCTATTTTTGATCTTTTAAACTGACTTAAATCGAGAATCAATTAGGTGATGTTGTAAGGCTTGAAATAGGTGATAATCCGAAGGAGCTAAATCTGGAGAATACGCCGCATGAGAAAGAATTTTCCAGCCTAAATCGAAGATGGTTACCAAAGTGTTTTTTGCTGTATGGGAGCTGGCGTTATCCTGCAACAGTATCACCTTCCTTCTTCCACTGCAGTAAATGACCTTTTTTCTTCAAGAGCGTCATTTACACGAATCAATTGTTGTTGATAGAGCTCAAAAGTCACGGTCTGACATTGATGGAGCAACTCATAATGGATCACGCTTTTCTAAGCCCACCAAATGCATAGCAACAACTTTTTAGCATGGATGTTCGGTTTTGCGATGCTCGTTGACGGCTCATCTGGACGGACCCATGATTTTCGCCTCTTAGGATTCTCGTACAATATCCACTTTTCATCGCAAGTAACAATTTTGTGCAAAAATTCTCTTTCTTGGACCTAGAAAGCAAGGAGAGAGCTGTATCGTGATGTCTGCTTTTGTTTTCGGGAATGCGCTCATGAGGGATCCATCGGGATTCTTTGTAAATCCTCCCCAGCTGTTTTTAGGGGATAACAAACGTCTTGCTGGGTTACTACTCCAAACGTATTTGCAAGTTCTAATTGCGTTTAGCAAGAATTCTCGTTCAAAATTTCCTGCAACTCCACGTCTACCACTTCTTTTTAGTTGATCAGGGCGTTCACGATCCTCAAAGTCGAAATTGTTCACTCGAAACTGTCGGAACCATTTTTTACACATACTATACGATATAGTATTCTCGCCAAAGCCGAACAAATCATTTCTTTTGTCTCAGCTGCGTTTTTTTTAAGTTGAAACGCGAAAAGAAGGTCAATTTTCGATTTCTGCGAAAGAAGTGAACCGATGACTTGCCAAATCGTGCTGCATCCTTCGGAACAATCAGTAATCAAGAGGAGCCATGTTCGGAGAATACGGCGGGTACGGTAAAACATGCCATTTGAGCGTTTTTAAATAATTTTTTACGACTTTTGCGACATGAGGCCGAGCGTTGTCGTGAAGAAAAATAACTTTATCATGTCTTTGCTCGTATTCCGGCCGTTTTTCTCGCAATGCACGGTTCGAACGAATCAATTGTAGCCGATACCGATCACCCGTAATAATGGAATCGCCAGGTTTCAGCAGCTCATGGTAAACAACACCCTTTTGGTCCCACCAGATACAGAGCATGATCTTTGAGCCATGAATGTTCGGCTTTGGTGTTGATGTTGAGGTCGATGGCAACGATTGACCGGGCTTAGCATAGTATTTTTTTTCTTGGGATTATCGTAGAATATCCAATTTTCATCTCCAGTCACAATCCGATGCATAAAACCTTTTCTTTGTTGCCTTTGAATCAGCTGTTCGCAAGTGAAAAATCACCTTTCAACGTCTGGGTTTCAGTTCATAAGGCACCCAATTTCCTTGTTTTTGAATCATTCCAATGGCTCGCAAACAGAACGACTTGTTGAGATACTCCCAATGTTTCTGCAAGCTCCTCATGCGTTTGACTTTGATCTTCTTCGAGTAATGCCTCTAATTCTTTGTCTTCAACGCTGAAATCTCCATCCTTGAAACGTCGAAAACATTCCCTACATAATTTATCAGTTGGAGCAGTGTCACCATAAACTTTGATAAGCATTCGATGGGCTTCAGTTGCACTTTTTTTCCAATTAAAGCAAAAAATTAAAACCTCCCGCAAATACTGCTTGGTTAACACGAAATTCGACATTTCAAACAGTAAAAATTAAGGTTTTTGTATGAAACTCAAAGCGAAATAAACTGAATATTATTAGCAGATGCCTAACCTTTATGAAACCGCCAAAATCAGATGTCACTATGAACCATTCATAATAGCCGAAGCCATCTTTTGGAAAACGGACCGAACTAATTTGAACTCCCAATATTTTCGGAATAACTATAACGAAATACGAGTGAATAAAGAATAATTTAATTCTGATATCTCCTGGTATGACGTAGTAGCAAACTGCAATACAACACTGTGAGAAATGGGCGGAGATTTGCGCAAAACAGACGAGTTTTTAGCCGATCCGAGGTCATTCTCTCGTTAAACGAAATATACAATTTCGCGTTATGAAGGAAATCTCAAGCATTGCTAAAAAAAAAAACATGGTTCGCACTTTCTAGTACCTCGCAAGCAGGACAATTCGGTGAGTCCACGATGTTCAACCTATGATAACTAGCTCAAGCAATGAGTGATCACACTTCAGTCTATTCATAAACGTAACCTATCGAGATTTAAACTGTGAAATCACGTATTCCTTGAATTAGAGAAATAATTCTGTTGTCGAGTCAGTGTCCCACTCCATCAAGTCCTCAAAAATTTAGTTTTTTACAGATTACGAAGGTAACTAAGAAAAACATTGTACTCCCCTGATAACAAAACCGACTACAAAACCGTAGCCATCTGCGTCCGCATTTGGCTATGGATTTGGCGACAACATTTGCTGACAGTGACATGTTTTGCAGCAGATTGGTTGTAAAAACCGAGCAGAGTTTGTTGACAATTTTTGATTGCAGAAAGGCAACAAATTGTAGACAGAGTCTGTGTATTACCAAATATTGTCAGCAGACTCTGTTCGGTTTTTGCTACCAATCTGCTGTTAGATCATGTCGGCAAATGTTGTCGCCAAATCCATAGCCAAATGCGGACGCAGATGGCTACGGTTTTGTAGTCAAGATCTGATCGAGTATGCTGCCAATTTGAGCGCAATTTGGCATCATTTTGCTATCAGAGTAGTAAACTGCTGCCAAATTGCTGTCAACGTCTGCTGACATGTTTTTGTCAGCATACGTTGACAGCATGTCAGCAAATTGGTAGCAAAAACCGAACAGAGTCTGCTGACAATACAGACTCTGTCTACAATTTGTTGCCAATTTGCAATCGAACATTGTCAGCAGGTTCTGCTCCAAATCTGTTTCCGCAGGCTTTGCTATCAGAGTCCGAATCTACGTTCAACGAAAACACCACTTTGGCCTTGCCATCCGCTCTCTCGTTACTCACAATCTCGCAGTAGCCCAGTGTTTTGTGTAAACTCTGGATGTAATTCTGCCACATCTTCCACTACCTCCTTCACTATTGGGTACCACTTCCTGTTCCGGACGATTAAATATT
Organism: Cyphomyrmex costatus; assembly: GCF_001594065.2. Classification (NCBI taxonomy): domain Eukaryota; kingdom Metazoa; phylum Arthropoda; class Insecta; order Hymenoptera; family Formicidae; genus Cyphomyrmex; species Cyphomyrmex costatus. The sequence goes on from NW_017276911.1 coordinate 38,285, forward strand.
GAGAATGATTTTAGATGTTGAGAACTTATAATTACTATTTATTTTTTAATTGTGTATTAATATTGTTTATGTTCAACAGAACATTTTGCACCAGAAATGTGAGAACGGCTACGAGTTGACGGCAAAAAGAAATTAAAAAGCTGTGCTATTCCAATGATTTTTTCGTGGAAAATAGTTATAAATATAGCTCAAATGGATTCTATCTCTACAAATGTAAGTTTTTATCATAGTTAGAAATAATACATATGTGTGTCTGATTTTTACAATTTGTGTCACTAATGTATAATTCATAGTTAATAATAGTATTATTTATCAATTTTAGGATGATGTCAACAGTAGAACATTAAGTAAAGTAAAGGAAAAGTTGATAAATTAGATGGAACAGAATGTATCAGAAAAAAATGGTAACATTGCTGTGTTAACAAGAAACATTCTAAATGAAGAATAAGTAACTGCAAATTCAATAATCTAACATCAATGCGAAAGAAACTATACGTATATCATTAAATATAATTGATATGACGGAAATGTTGGAACAAGCAAAGAAAAGAACTATATTAGAAGTTAGAGAAGCACAATCAAAAGAAAGACACAAAATTGAAATTGCAAGGGCGCATAAAATAATTGTAAAATTAGATATGTCAAAAAGAAAAACAAAATCAACAGAACAAATAGATCCTCTCAGCAACAGCATTAGAAAGGTACTAAATAACGATCAAATCGAAATTCTGTATTTACCATCTGAACGATGTGGCAGATAGTGTAATGATGTTCTATAATAAAAACAACTCTTAGATTGAAATTATCTTGTGATAATAGTGGCTACAAAGAAATTTTACGGCAAGAATTTTCTTTTCTATACTCTAAGCATACACTTAAAGGAAAACTAAAAAAAGTCAACTCCCACTTGGCATTTTTAAACAAATGTTCGACTTATTAAGTGTACAAGTATCACTCTTTACTAATGATCGAAAAAAAAACTTGTAACTAATGAAATGAGTATTATCAAAGAAAAATAGATCGATCAAAATACAATGTCACAAGTCTGGCCTCTCGATACTGTCCGATAAACTTGAAATATATATATATAGGGCTAGGTAATATTTAAAATAGTTCCACTTTAAATATGTATTTAGAATAGAAATGACATTTTGCATTTTCTATTTTAAACGGTTTTTTTGAAAATCATTTCTATTTTACATTTGAATTAGAATCATGTCTATCAATTAACCATTTATAAAATAGGTAAATAGTTTTTCTATGCGTGTTCATAAATTTTCCCTAGTCATTGGATGCATCTAGAAGCACGACCGTCCACTGAGTGTTTAGTGAACTTTTTTATCTGATTGGCATATTCCACATTAGACCTAAAAATATAAACCAAACAGATACATACAAGAACTCACTGAACGCTCAGTGAGCGGTCATGCTTCTGGATGCACCTATTAACGCATAAGAAAAACGAAGTCCCGTGATTGGTCAAAACAGTTTCTTTTATGGCGATGTTGACTTTAACGCATTTGAGGCTTTCACGGGTATTAACTACAATTATACCAGAAGATTTACGGGTTATCGTCGTATTTTTCTTTATTCTTTATGCCGACGTTTCGTGAACCATGCATATATGTAATACTCCTGTATTGCTAGTGCCCCATCTTGACAATGAGTTGGAGCGGTGCCAATATCACGGTGACGACATAATATTCACGTCTCTTTCTTCTGGTGTGCTGCAATGTTCTGCGCATGCGGTAACGAGTAACGTATGCGCGCAAGGCTGTCACACACCAGGGGGTTAATCACGTAACTTTTTCTCTAGGGCGGAAACGTGAAAAGTGAAAACTTTTATGAATGTATGTATGAACATATACACACATACATGCAAAAAATTTTCACGTTTCCGCCCTAGAGGAAAAAGTACATGATTGACCCCCAGAAGAAAGAGACGTGAATATTATGTCGGCACCGTGATATTGGCACCGCCGTCGGACCTCTACTAGCAATATAAGAGTATTACATATATGGAATCATACCGTTTACTTCATCAGGACGAGGGATGCGCTAATACAGTATATGAAACGTCGGCATCAAGAGTGAAGAAAGACACGGCGATAACCCGTAAATCTTCTGATATAGTTGAACTTTAACGTTTGCGATCATTCGTGACTCGAGAGCAGTGATGCACATTTAACTCCAAACGCCACAGAAAATTCGCCTCCTCACTTTTGTTCCACCAACTGACTCCGCACTCGCAACTAGCTTAGCACCACCGAATGTCAATTAACAAAAGATGAAAGATTTTCTGTGGCGCTGGCGCTCGAAACCAAATAGGAGGCGAAATATGCATCACTGTTCGCGATATTATTTGTGTATTTGTGTCACCGCGACGATGTTACGTAATCTGTAATACGTTACATAATAAATAGTGTACATATACCATAATCTTATTCATTGATTATGCAGTACAAGAGACTATTCTCTAATGATCTTCACCTTGACATATATTGTCAAGATCATAATCCCGAATGACCTTGAATAAATTTTAGCTATTGCTCGTTATTCGTTAAAAAGTTATTTAACAATAAAGCAGGGAATGGAAGTAACTCGTTACTTGTAACGAAGTTACAGTTACAAGTTACTTTTTTGGTAACTTTACTGGTAACTGCGTTACTTTCTTTTTTTGGTAACTGTAACGGTAACGAGTTACATTTTTTGGGTAACGGTAACGAAATTTACAGTTACTTTTGTCGTTACTTTGCACACGATTGAACACGGTTCGATTGGATACATGCTATTTAGCGCTTATCAATATGACTTGAAAGCCCTTAGACATTCGGCCGTTATGATTCAGTAATTATTTTACACTTCTATCTTCTATGTAATACATAGGACATACAAATATTTCAGTTTGCTGCATATTTTACAGGTTTTAGAATTACAAAATTGTGTTTAAAAAAAATTAAAAAATAAATTAAATAATAGTAAAATGAGAAGGGCTATGAACCCAAAAGCGAAACAGTTTAAAAGACGATGACAATAAGTGTCGAAACGTCGTTTGTTTTTATCTTGTTTTATCTATGTATTGTTCTAATATATATTTATACATTTAATTACATTGTCATCGTCGTTCTTATCGGAAATAAACTGTTTCATTTTTGGCTCGTAACCCTTCTCATTTTACTTTTATTTAATTTATTATTTGAGCCATTCTACATTGTTTTTTTTTTTTAAATATAACTATATATTTGTCAGTATTACATATAAAAAAAAATGCAAAAGTACATTTTTAAATTGATTTTAAAAAAGTAACGGAAAAGTAACGAAAAGTTATTTTTCAAGTAACGGTAACTGTAACGAGTTACTTTTAAAAAGCGATAACTGTAACTGTAACTAGTTACATTTTTTACTCGGTAACGAGTAACTGTAACTAGTTATTTTTAAAAAGTAACTTTCCATTCCCTGCAATAAAGATTATATGCGTTATGTACTTGTGTATTCATAAAATGAATATTCCAGTATTATGCAAAGTAATTTTAAACGTAAAACACTTAAAAATATGTATACTAAAAAACATTTTCTTATTTGAAAACCATTTAAAATACGTATTTATTTATTCTACATTAAAAATGGATTCGAAAAATCTATTTTACAATTTACATTTTAAATACACTTTTTAAAAGTGTCTCATATTTAGTATTTTAAATGGAATTTGAAAGGTATTTTTACATATATATACATACAAATTACATATATATATATATATAATTATCTATGTACAAGTATTCCTCTACTTACAAGAGATTCAAGATTTTGGTCGTAAATGGAATTAATCGGATGTTAAATAGTATATAATTCATGTAAATAGTATTATATTTCATGTAAATAAAACTTTATTAATGTAAAATAATTATTTCATTATTGAAAACAATTACAGACTATACTTAGCTTAAACGTTTAAGGAAACATGTTTTTTCTTTGAATTGAAAAAAACAAGCGAAATCTAATTATGTATTTTAATATTATAATACGTATATACGTTTCGTCGGTCGTAAAAAACATATTTTCTGTTTTGATGCACTGCTGACCAGTGTAATCTAAAAATATGTTTTTTCGGTAAAAGTGCATAAAAAGGGAGGCCAGCGTTATGACCTTGACATGTTGTCAAGGTCATGACTCTGAGTGACCTCCAACAAGTTTTAGCCATCGCTCGCTATTCGTTAAGATTTTATTAACAAAAAAAAGTTCTTCAATAAAACCTAACTGTTCGACATGTCTGTTGTACGTATTCGACTTTCCACGCGAAGCGAGGCTCACCCCACACTAACAAATGGATTGGGTTAGGTTATTTTTAACAATAGTAAAGCCCTCCCGCAGAGAGGGGCTAACCTACTACATTCACGCAAAGCGACTCTCACCCCATCTCTTTCTCTGCGAAGGAGCTCGCAACTTCAATGTCACCTTATGTTGTAAAGTGTAGGTATATGCGTGCCTACCCAACTCATTTGTTGGTGTGGAGTGGGCCACGCTTCGCGTAGAAAGTCGAACACGTGTAACAGTACAATCATAGAAGTCGTGCACTCTGGAACCCGAGTGACCTCCAACAAGTTTTCGCCATCGCTCTCTATTCGTTAAACAGTTATTAAAAAAAAATAATGAAACAAAAAATATTATAGATGAAACACGATTTTTGGATGCAAAGTATACATTTTGATCCTTTAAAGCAGGTAACTTGTCATTCTAATATAGCACTGATAACCTAATATAGCTGATAAACAATTCGAAACTCCTGTTTGTTTTGATTTCTCGTGTTTCTATATTAAGTATTTAGTATTGTTCAGTCTGGCATCAGTGCTTCAATAGAAACATGTTTCTCCACAATTTATTAATCTTACTTATTACAAAGATTGACGGACAATGGTTATTTGATAGTTATGAACGTGACAATAAAAAACAACAAATCAATTAAAGAAGACTCTCGAAAGTTTCAAATAACAAGAATATAACGGCTAATGAGAGCTATTCGCTGTTATTAGTGCGATCATATAAGATATGTTAAAGAGTGAATATTATATATACTACGTAAGTAGTTCCCCCCAATGACAATAAAAAACTATTTGCCGTCCCTGTTAAAGATCGTCGAGTTGAAACTAATTCCACTTATTCGCCAATATATTGCTCCAGGATCAATCATATATATAGCAACTATTGGCATGCTTATAACAAATTATCTAAAGAAAATTATATTCATAAAACTGTCAATCACAGTGAGAATTTTGTAAATACAATTGCCGGAGTACATATGCAAAATATAGAACGACTGTGGCGTGATTTGCGTACTGGACTACTGCGTTATGGTACAAAGGCAGAGCATTATAAATATTACTTAGGGAGTTTTTTTCAAATGGGAATAAATTTTTTAAAACGTATAGATACATTTTTTGGTTTAATGGCTTCAATGTATCCTATCACTATTGAAATTTCTAATTGAATAAATTTTTTATAAAATTTTGTGTCCAAAAATTGTGCTTCATTTATAAATCTTTTTTTGTTAATAACTTCTTAATGAATAGCGAGCGACGGCTAAAACTTGTTGAAGGTCACTCAGGGTCATGACCTTGACAACATTTTTCAAGGTCAAGGTCATAGCGCTGGCCTCCCTTTTTATGCACTTTTACTAAAACATATTTTCTTCATTATAATAAATATATAATATTTTAATTTTCGTATAGTTTTTTCCATTTTCTTTTAAATGTTGGATGCTTAATTTTAAAAATAACTATTTTTATTTAAACAATGATTTATTAATTATGATAAATACTTTTTTAATCGAAATAAATATTTAATTAAATCAAATAATTTAATGTTAACAAAATATATTTATTTCATTAAAAGATATTTTTTTCTTAGTATAGATAATTGATACATTTTTATTTATGTTTATGTAATACTTTATAAAATAAGAATAATCAGATATTTTCTACAGTATCGATCTAAGAAATAGAGATTTCAAACTGTAAGGTGCTTTTTTAAACATTTCGCTACAATGAAGTTTCACAATCTTAAAATTTATCTCTTTTTAAAGGATAAAAAAGATAAACTTTTAATTTTGTTGAGCAATGTAGTTATTTTCTAAAATTTAAATCTGTTTCTACTTTATGATAAATTGTCATTACTTTTACAGTTTTTGCAGGTTTTACTATTGCTGTAAAAATCTTCTATTGATAATAATATAAATAGCAAAAGCTTGCTAAATGTATCCACTGCGTCTAATCGATCTTATTGATATCTTTTTCATTTTGTTTCCTACTCTGACTGCAATATTATTGAGGACGTTAGCATACGGTGAATTTTTTCAATGACGCTAATTCTGTAAAAATATCGGCTTTTAACAATTTCTTGTTAGTGGAATTCTAGCTTTTTATCTAAATTTCTACTAGAGATTGTTTCTTATTTAATTATCACGTCTGTAGAACTCATTATAATATTGCCAGACACATATCTATATTTATATCTCTGCTTCGTTTTCGAATTGGATACTCTATATTAGTTTTTTTTTCCTTCCACTACGAATACCACAATAAAAAAAAATAATTTAAAGAAATTTCAAAAAGTGTTGAATATAAAATTATAATAAAGAGAAAATAAAAATTTATTGAATTTAGAAACAAAATACAGACATAATTTATAAATATTTATAGCAATTAAAAAATAATTCTTTTTTTTAATACATTTTCAAAAAATTTTGGAATGTGCTAATTATTCGATAATATCCGTTTATTTGAGTCACTTATAAATATCAAATAAGATTGGAATTCTATGCGCAGACGCGTGCGTCTACATTCGGCTTTTGCATTAAATATTCCGTATCGATCGTGAACTTAATTTCCAAACGATGAAATTATGAACGATCTAACTATGTCGAGATATGAGTCAACAGTATGAAATCCTACAAGCTATCATATACCTTGAGTAGATAGTGTTATGGCTTGTGAAATGTCTAGTACCATCGGTGTAGTCTAATTACGTCAATATCGCATTTCCTCTCTGAACAGACGTCGTACGTTACTGTACTCGAGGAAGAGCTTTCTCCTCGATTATCTGCTTTCCTTGTCAGCAAGCCGGCACGTACGATCTATCTCCAAAGCCCGAATAAACTAACCACGCAATCGGATTCGAAATACGTACTGATATTCTGCGCCCGAACTTCAAATTTATATATACAGCCTATGGGCGTTTATCGGGAGAGTAGTTTTGTGCATATTACAAGCTACATAGAATACACTGAATCTACAAAATTCATACATGGAAGAGAGTTGCGGAATGGTGACCTAAATTGTCCCCTCTAAATATTTTATATTATTACTTAATATAAATAACATTTAGTATTAATAATATATAAAGTAAATAAGAAATGTGTAACAAATTATTATATATTGGAAGTATGCATTAATTTTAAAGGATTTTATTATAAACTTTTGTATTTTTATAAAATAAGATTTAATGTAGAATATTTTACGTTCATGAGGAAACATTATAAAAAAAAATAACAAATTAATTTGTTATTGGTGTAAAGTTAGACATGTAATAAGCGAATTCTCAAGCTACAATTTCTAATGTTTATTTATTGCGTACAATTCCAAATGGAAAATGTAATAAAAATAGATTAAATAGTATGCATTCAACAATTCTCCTCTACGTATCCATTGTACGTACATACAATAAGTATCAAAAATTGACCGAGGGGGCTAGGCAATCGAAAAGCTTAAATATTGATCAAGTTGCATTATGACTTTTTTTCTTTACTGTAACTTAAATATAACTTAAATTTTGTTGAAAAATAAATAAATGTATGTGTGCGTGCGTGTGTACGTATGAATGTAATGTTTGTACGAGTAAAGGTCACTTATAATAATATACCACTTACGAGGGGAGGACCAGGTGATTCACCCTGGGATTTCAATCCCAATTTTTTTGGTGATTCTAGAAGTGAAAAAAAAGACCCGTGTCCCGGCGTTTGATTAAATAGGCCTTAATTTCTGAGTAATAAATTTGTGAATATTGGCCATATCCGAAGCGCGCCGCGTCGCGCTGTATGAATCTTGGGAGGTAGGGATGCTTCCAACCAATGCGATTGGCTCCGTGAGTCAGACGCTTGCCTCGTAATTCGTAAGGTCGAGTTTGGAAACGTCAACGAAATATGTTTCCCTCCGGACTTACGGAAAAATAAATGTGTATATGGTATTCCTTCATTTATTCATTGTGCAAACTGTAAAAAATTTATATGCTTTAAATGTTTTTATGATGTTTATCATCCAAGTGATTATTCCGCATCGAAATGATTGAATTTGAATTATGTAATAATATGTATCAGTATCATTAAAATAATATTCACTTTATGACTCAGAAACTAAGGCCTATTCAATCAAACGCCGGGACACGGGTCTTTTTTTTTTCACCTCTATAGAATCACCAAAAAATTTGGAATTGAAATCCCAGGGTGAGTCACCTAGTCCTCCCCTTGTTAATTTATAGACAATGTTCGTTAAACAAAAGCTAAAATAAAACTTTAGAGACAATTTTTAAATTATCAACTTTTTCGTAAGGTAAGCAAAATTTGCAACTGACAAAATGTGCCTTAGTACTAACATAGTAGGCAATAATGCTATATATTTCTATTCTATTTTAGTAAATATCTTGTTTAGGAGAGCCCCTCTGATAGTAACCTTTACCTTGACATATGTTGTCAACTTTATCATTTATATGAAATAATTCTGTATTTATGCAATGGAAAGGAATACAGCATAATACAATATACATTTAATACAACCGAAGTTATGGTATTATCAACAGCAAAATATATTTTTATGTTTGCAGAATCTTGGCAGCTGATTATCAAACGCATCAACATACCGGCTATTGTAAAAGTTCATGATACCGATTACATTATCCTTGATTGCGACTACGACCTTGAAAATACATCCAGTAAGGGTCTCGTCGTCAAATGGTTTTTTAATACCAATCAAGTTATCTACCAATGGATTTACGGCAGATCTCCTTTGGCGGACGAACCTGCTGCAAAATACGTCGATCTAACGTATAAGGCTAGCAATGATCCACACACTGAGTACCGAGCCATAAAATTGAATAGGCCAGGTGTCGATCTTACTGGCGAATATACATGCGTTATATCTACCTTTGCAGATGAACGAATGGCAAACGCTTCAATGATAGTGTATTGTAAGTATCATTGTGTTTTCATATTTGTATATATAATCTCGACCACGAACCTAATGTTTCTAGTTTGTTCTATTAAGTTCATTTGTTTGATTTTTGCGGCTCGCTACTAAGCCACAACATCATGTGATAATAATACTGTTTTATCTTCATCGAGGAACACAATATATAGGATGTTCCATTTAAAGGATTCACTCAAATATCTCAGAAACACCTCATTAAATCGAAAAATGTTTCAGAAAAAAGTTTTATGACTTCAAGGGGGACATAAGATAGTATCATTGGTTTAACCCACCTTGGGTGTTGTCGTCAAGGTCAAGGCAAGATTAAATTAAAAATTAATGATTTACAGATTTTAATTATGTCATTCAACATTATTAAGATCGATCTAAAGATACGCAAAAAGCATAAAAAATTATTCAATTATTAATTAATCAATTTAATTCGTGATATTACTGCGGTAGTTTAGTAGTGTTACGTTTTGAATCTAAAAAATTTCGGCGCGCAATTAAAAATTTACAAACGTAATATATAAATTCACATGCAATTATATAGAAGAATCCGAGATTCAGTTTGACCATTATGGCATGTTCTGATCGGTATTCATTGGTTTACAATTTTTTATATTAATATACGTAATACATTTCAAAAAATCGGTTTCTGAGATAATTTACATTAAAAAACAATATGACTTAAGGTATGTAATACAAAATAAAATCAATCAGAATTTCTTGAAATTAAAACTATATTTATATTAAGCTCAACTCTCTGTATTCATATTAAGCTTAACTATATTTATACATAAGCATTTAAAGATCCAAGCTAGACTGTTATAGGCTTTGTATTCGTATTAGTTATGTTCGTACATTGACGATCCTTAGATTTGAATATTGTTTATTCACGTGCCTGAAAGAAAGCGTTTATCATTTCACATATACCAGTTATTGCGAAGAATATTACTAAGGCCTCGGTAGTCCAATTGGCTAAAACACTTCTGCGTTAAGCAAGGTGTCCGGGTTTGACTCCCTGCCGAGGTAATATTCTTCGCAATATATTCAAATTATAATTAAAGATAATAATAATTGACTCGTATAATTAAAAAATCTTTAGCAAGTGTAAAGCCTAATCGAGTCTTGAAAACAAGATGTTAATGTTTATTATATTGTGTGAATTTATACATATACTACGTATGTAGTCCCCCCGCGACGCTGATAGTTCTTTTAGCATTGACGCATACATATTCACTACCGCAGTATATAAATTCTACATACGCAGTATATAAATTCACACAATATAATAAACATTAACATCTTGTTTTCAAGACTCGATTAGGCTTTACACCTAATGCTAAATATTCAAATTACTGACAAATTTTTAATATGTTATTCATAAACTTTAATAGATCATTCAACGTGAATTATGAAGATCCAAGATGTAATGAGGATTAAAAAATTGTTCATTTAACTTGTGATAGTACTGCAGTAGTTCATTAGTTTGCGTTGTAAGTCTGAAAAAATTTCGGCGTGCATTTGGGAATCTACATCGTAGTATATAAATTCACAAAAATTATAATAGAAGCATTCAATATCCAGCCTTACCGTAAATGGTTTATTCTCATCGGTGTTTGAAATTTCACGGTCTAAATAAAAGTTTGTTCTTAGAAAATATGTCAGAGGGCACTCGCAGTGTCATGTCACATTATTTTTTGACAAGTAGCATCTTTCAGCTGATTACTGTCAAATTTTGAACGGAATTTATCGAGAGATTTTATTCCTGTAGACGATTAAAGCGAGCAACCTTTGTATTTTTTGCAAAATGGAATAGACCGAGTTTTGTGCAGTGATCAAACATCTAAATATGAAAGGTTTAACGCCGAAAGAATCAGACAACAAAATGTGGAGAAAGCAGAAAGTGTCAGATTCAGCAATAGAGGAGCAGCAAAAGATGGAAGAGAAGTGAGAAGCAGAAAAGGACGTAACTTGAAGAGGATTGCAGAGTCGGTCATAGGGACCGCAAGAAGGAAAAACAGAAAGATGAGAGAAAATAAAGAAGTTAAGCTGATTAAGAGAAATCATAGGCTCAAGATTCGAGAATTCGAAATTGATGAGACCTAGAGTCCTAGAGTGCGTTCCGAGTCGCGCATGAAGCGCGTAGACTGCATAGAAAGTCGTTCCGAGTTAACTATTGCGCGCTTCGAAAGCGCTTCGAGAGTACTTGAATTCCCCAGATTGTACTAACCGTACTGAATTCTTAGCACTCCACTCAGCGCATTGACTGCTTCTCTTTCGACCTGAGGCAGTTGATGCGTCTGATGCGTTCATGCGGTCTATGCGCATGATTTGTAATTCGGAACGAGCAACGAGTACCGGACAATACAACAATGAACGGACGAATATTTGCGATTTGCGATGGAACAGCGATTACAGCAATTGCATGATTTCCCGGTCTTATTAGAGGATAAAAATAAAGTATTAATTTTATTTTTAAATGAAGAGGATATGGCGAAAGTAAGCCAAGATAAAATTAATGGCATTATTCAACAAAAATTAAAAGGGCGAAGTAAGAGTCAGAAGTAAATTACATTTAAAATAATATTAAAATGTTAACATATTTACAATAGAAATATTACAAAAATTGCTTAACAATTGTTACGCGCAGCATGTTTTTAATTTTAACAATTGTTATGCGCAGCATGTTTTTAATTTTAAGTAACGGGCATAATGTTTTTTAATTTTAAGCAATTTTTTTTTGTAATATTTCTATTGTAAATATGTTAACATTTTTTAAATTATTTTAAATGTAATTTACTTCTGACTTTTACTTCGCCCTTTTAATTTATGTTGAATACTTTCATCAAAATTAATGGCATATTATTTTACCTTGATTTATTTAATGTATAGATTAGACGTTATATTAATTAGGAATTACGCGATCGACGTAATCAATAATTTTTTTCAACTCCAATTTGTTTTCCACGTGATTTATCTACTATTAATAGAAAAAAAAAATTTTCTGCGTATCATTTAGAGATATGCCTTCGACTTCATTTTCACTAACGCTCGAGTCGGAATTGTCATCGGAACTTTCATCATTTTTCTTTAAAAGTATTAAAGAAGAAATTACAATTATTAGAAATTGTTTATTGACGTCTTGTATAGCGTCCATTTTGAACTCGCATAGCTCGCACAGGAAACCGGTCCGAATTGATAAGCGCTTCATGCGTGTTATGCGCGCATTGAAAAAACGGAACAATTTCAAAGTGTTGTGCATCAGTATTGCAGTCCACGCGCTTCATGCGCGACTCGGAACGCACCCCTAGATATCAGAGAAGCGCAACCGATGTTCCGCGTCCTGATTAGCTGACTGTCAGCCAATCATGACATTCATTCAGTGGTATTAAAAATGGCTGACTAAGGGTGCCGTCACATACAGCCCGCAATCCGTAATCCGCACCGGATGTCCGCAAAAGTTGCTAGGCATTGCGTCCGTAACGTTACGTGTATTTTATCTCCTTATGTCCCATGGAGCCGTAATTCCGTAAAAGTTACCAGTTTTTACTAGTAATGCTATACATTATTTTTTTATTTAACAAGTTATATTGATTATTTTTAACTTATTTCATAAGAAACCTGCAGAATATATCTTGATTGTAACAAAAACTTTACTTAAACCGTCAAATTTAGTCAAATAGATAAAATTAGAAAAAGCATTACTAGTAAAAACTGGTAACTTTTACGGAATTACGGCTCCATGGGACATAAGGAGATAAAATACACGTAACTTTACGGACGCAATCCCTACTACTTTTGCGGACATTCGGTGCGGATTACGGATTGCGGGCTGTATGTGACGGCACCCTAATAGACGATTGGTGGATTTCATATTTCGTCTGCAAACGACGCCATTTTTAATACTTTTCTTAGTAATTTTGCGATACTGACTTAAGCCGGTTACGCTTCTCTGATATCTAGGACTCTAGTAAGACCGAGCGAACGCAGTTCTGACCAAAGGCGCGCAGAACTAGAAGTAAGCCGTAGATAGTTAGATAGATAATTGTTCTTGGCGTTAACTATTATTGAGTTGATTGATTTCATTGCGCATAGAGCAAAAAATTGCCCTCCTCTCAAAAGAAGGATAAAAATGAAGCATACGCCTAGCCGCATCTCTAATCTCATCCTCAAACGGATAAACATCAAGCCGAGGAAACGATAGCCTTTGGAAATGGAAGCTACAAATAATTGCAAAGGAATGAGATAGTCCCGAGTGTTTATAAGGTATTTGTTTGGAATTATGACTTTATTGTCGATAGAGAAAGCTCTAGTAATTCTGGACCAGTCAAGAGAGCGCAAAGTATTGTGGAAAGGTCAAATTTAGAATAGACTCTGACACTTACAGTACGCGGAGATAAACGAGGAAGTTGAAAGAAGTTTCAATTAAGTCATGATTTTAAAAAAATGGAAGAGTATGTTGGTTGCAAGAGAAGAGTAATGATTGATCGCTTATAAGACAATGATCAATTCAGGAATGAGAAGAAACATATATTAGAAAATTGAATGATACAGAGATGATTGCTTAAACAAAAATCATAAAGTCAAAGTCAAAGAAAGTTTGGTTCAAATCGATATTGAGATTGTTAATGACTACTGCAGCGAAAAATATGAGAGAAGATATCTTTCAAAATCGGGCTGGAAGACTGAGAGGTTCGTTTATCGTCCCCAAGCTTCGGAGGACGATAACCAATTGCGAGTAGGAATGGTCGATACCTCTTGATAAAAATACCAAGGTATACCATAATCAGATTGGCTGCAGTAAAAGGCAGACGACAAAGCGAGTCACAACTCTGCTATTAACCACGTATATGCGCCTATGTCTTCTGCTCCCTTCACTCTCTATCTAAATATTATAAGTTCCCAATGTGGACATTATCATTCCCCCGGTAGACGCTGAGATCTAGGGAGGCGTTGCTAATCCTAAGGGCAGTACAGGGACGTTGAAGAACAATTGGGCTAATGAACGCGCCAGAGAAATTTAATCCTTCAAATATTTTTTAAACAAACATTTAAACTTTAAACATTCACATAGTTATATAAATATTAGTCATACATTTTTACAATAATCACACCAAATATAATAATATATCAATCAATCTTTCGTATATATTGATTTAAGTTGAATGATATATCTAGTATTAAGTTGTACGATTTGTTTTTTATTATGTGCAACTAATGTTTTTTGTACGGAATAATCGTCATAAACGCATCTGTGCATGTTTTGTTAGGTTTATTGTGCATCCACCCAGTCTAACAGCTAGGTGGATTAAGTATACAGTGATATTTTCTCGTTGGCTGGGGGATGCGCCCCCAGTCAATTAGTTTAGTGTCCATGCGGGGGGGGGGGTCTCTTTGGTCCCCGCAATATATATATTTATTAATTGCGCGCGGCATAGCCACTTTTTTATTGATGTATTACCCCAGGGGGAATATGTTTCCCTCTGGGGAAGTTATTTGATAAAAATTAAGTGAGCTAATCTGTTCTTATCAGCTTAATACAGTCCCCATAGGGGGCTCAGTATATTAATCTATTTTTTGGGACCAGGCGAGTGCTCGGAGCTTGCTCCGACCTTGCCACGGGTCGACTCCGCATTGCATTGCAGCGGAGTGCGGCCCAGTGAGTTGTTTAAATATCAAACAATTCACCTGCCTGATCCCAGGAATTGCCGAGAGTGAATAGTGATAGTGGCAAGTGCGAGTGATAGCGCGGAGTGACTGTGCGACTCCCCCCCTCCGCGCCCGCGCGCGACACCGTGTGCGGGCGTACGCGACCGTACTCCCGGCACATACTGAGTCCCCCGGCACCGTCGGCGGTCACCGATTATACTATCATTGTATAGCGCTCATTGAGAGCTTTAATTTGATATATATTTTAATTTATTTATCTCAGAAAATACCTCGTACTTTTCCACATTTATTTGTGTTTTTTCTTTTATTCTGGAGAGGGATTTTTTATTCTGTATAAGGAAAATGAAATGGCATGAGAAATACGAAATGAGTGTTCCGTCGGTAACTCCAGCATCTCTTTAACTAGTGTTGACATTCGTAACGCTACTTGACCGTTCTATAAAAGCATTGGAAATGAAAACGTTTGAAGCACTCGCTAGTGGCAACTCGGACGCACCAAAAATCATGGTATAAATACAAGGATATGCTCATAGTAACGCCAGATAACCAATGAGAATTGCAATATGATTATGCCATCATTACTCGGTAAATCCAAATGATTAAAAATAAACTAAACCATGGTAACATCAATGCATTAAGATAAGCAAAAGAATTTTCATTTCAAATGATAAAAATAAAACAAGCAATAGAAATATAATCATTTCTTGAGTTTTCTTCAGCCAATAGTTTTTTTACCTCATTAAAAATAACAGAAATACAATAAAACCTCAATTATTCGACCTAACGTAGAGCGGATTTGTAGAAAATTCGGATATTCAAAGTATTTTTACTTTATTATTTTACTTAGAAACATGTTATATGTAGCTAGAAATAATTTAATTAAGGCATAATCGAATAATCAGTTTGTCGAAATTTAAACGTACTCAAGTTAAGTAGACCACCCTGTACACAAATAATAGTATTTCGTTTATTTGATAGTCACTAATATGGACAAATAATTTTAGTCACATAACTTTAACCTGAAAAATGTTTTCATCTTTTATATGTATTTTTGGACGTGCTGAATCCGAATCCATAAATAAAGTATTTTATCATATTTAGGTGTGGAAAATTAAACTATAATACCTAAAAAATAAAATACAATATGTTTTTATAGGATACCAACTTTATCTTTCTGAAAAACCTGATATGGTAGAACACATCTTTCACTTACGGATTCAATAATCATAAAAAGTATCTATTCTTGTTAGAATTAATTGACCAAAATTTGACGTAAATATTGTAAAAAGGTTTAACCGACAGCCTTGTGCAAAAATATTAGGCACCCTTATTATTACAGTTACATTCGACATGCATTCTTAGAATTTATTCTTTTGTCAGTGATTCGTTGAATGGTATGTTTACTCTAAAATATAAACAGATATGGTTTCAATAGAGTAATAAATGATAGAGCGCGTCAATTGAGAATATTTGTATTTTTCCAGTAAAGTATTATGCTATTGTCGGTGCTCATAGTGAAAATGGGTGTCCCATTTTAATCGACGCATCCAAATATCTCCTAAAATACGCCAGCTATAAAAAAATGTTTCAAATAAAAATGGAATGGTGTCGAGGGGGACACGTTTTAGTCACATTGTTTTTTTTCTAAGTGGAGGCGCTAAAAAGATATGAAGGTCACCTCCACTTTTTTAAATGGAATTATGTAATTTTTTTTAGATAACATGATTCCTCTAACTATTTTGCATATAAAAGTATTAAGGTAGAGATACCAAAAAACCAATAATTTTCGAGATATTTTACCCTTTATTTTGGTACATTTTGACACAAAATGTTAAATAACTCGTAAACTGTTGACTTTTTGATTATCGTACCTTAATACTTTTGTGAACAGAATAATGAGATAAATCAAATGGTGTAAAGAAAACACAGTTGCGTATTTAAAAAATTATCCATTTTGCATACATATTTTTTTTAAAGCAACTATGTGTTTTCTTTATACCACTTGATTTATCTCATTATTCTATTCACAAAAGTATAAAGGTACGATAATCAAAAAGTCAACAGTTTACGAGTTATTTAACATTTTGTGTCAAAATGTACCAAAATAAAGCGTAAAATATCTCGAAAACTATTGGTTTTTTGATATCTCTACCTTAATACTTTTATATGCAAAATAGAGGAATCATGTTATCTAAAAAAAATTACATAATTCCATTTAAAAAAGTGGAGGTGACCTTCATATCTTTTTAGCGCCTCCACTTAGAAAAAAAACAATGTGACTAAAACGTGTCCCCCTCGACACCATTCCATTTTTATTTGAAACATTTTTTTATAGCTGGCGTATTTTAGGAGATATTTGGATGCGTCGATTAAAATGGGACACCCTATATATGTGTCCGTTTCATATTCTATTGTTCATATTTGAAAGTTGAGTTTTTTCCTGTAAATAATGCCTAAAAAATGAACAACAGCGTTTGCTGATTCAACTTTTACACAAACAGAGCAGGAGTTTAAAATAGCTCAAACAGTTAAATGTTTACGTGAACTAAAGCTAAGCGAGGACTTACTAAATACTGATAAAAGCAATAAATATTGAGTAATTAAAAGTATATAGTTTTATTTTATTTAACTTTACTATAATTTAAAATAATTTAGTAGTTACAAGGTGCCTAATACTTTTATACAAGACTGTATGACTTTGATTTTTATACACAGGGTGATCCATTTGAAGCTTCGGCACTGAATATCTGGAAAACTACGCATAGAATCAAAAAAGTGGAAAATTTGTTTGTCTCGAAGGGGGATCCAATGATACCAAACTCGACTCTTTACCCCCACCCCCATGGGGTGGGGAGGGGGGATAATAAAAATCTTAAATGAAAACCCCTATTTTTTATTGCATATTTAGATTCTGCAGAAAAAATTACATTGATTTAACCTACGGTCGAAGTCATTTTCGTTGAAAGATGGCGATGTAATCGTCAAAAACTGAAATCATCTTGTATTATAAATTCGAATTCTGTGAAGAAATCAAATTCCACCTACCAGTTTATATAATATTATTGACTTTTACAGAAGTCATTCATAAGTTATGAAAAAAATGATTTTTGTTACAATACTATTGCAGATGCGTCTTTTTTTTAATTAGTTTGTTAAATTAGTATCCTCCGTATGTCTATTCCACTAAAAAAATATCGAAGAAGATGATAAAATATACGACTTAAGGCTCCTGAATACTCAGCCAAGAACTCCGTGTTGATGGGTAGCGACACCGAAGTCGGTGGCTAGCAAAACTGGTAGTACACTACTGGTTATACACACAATTGCAAGCTCATGTCCGTGTGCTCATTTTCGGGTAGAAGGGGAGCGCACAGACATGGGTTCATGCTTGTGTGTGTATATAGCGCCTCGCCATGGTAAAAGTCTGAACTAATAGGCGTGAAAAAGTGATGTTTTGACGACAAATTTTTTCTTGCGTGCCATTTTGTCAATATTTGCTTATTTGTGAAAATGTGACTTCCCTCGTACTCGTGAAAGTCCTAAAAATTGGCGGAAACTGCAGTTATCGTGAAATTTTATACGTAAAAGCGTATATTTCACTCGTTTCATCAGCTGTCAAAATGTGTGATTCTGCCCGAGTATAGGCTCACTTTACGTGCCTTTTACGACCATTTACTGACTATCAGAGGAGGAAAGGACAGTTTCCGCCAATTTTCACAAGTGTTTTTGAGGCGATCTCGCCTTTTAAATTCATCCAAATTGTCTTTATTAAAAAATGGGACGCAAGAAAAATTAATGTGTTTTTCTCGCCTATGACGTCACAATTCCAACATGGCCGTCGCTGGTATTCAGGAGCCTTAAAGGTAAAATACTCTAATAATGTTATATATTAAAATATCGCTTCTCTATATATTAAATTCTCGCTTCTCTCATATAATAGGACTTCAATTTTTAAAGCGAAGAATTTATTTGCTTTATTCCATTTTACGTAAAAGTTTGATGTATACGTTCGTATTGTCAACTATATTTTTTAATAAATAACTATGGCTAATTAAAACCTATTGAATGTTATTCAAAGTCATGATCTTGATATGTGTCAAAGTCAAGATCATCGAAGAGATTTAATCTTTTTTTCAATATTTACCCAAAACTTTTTTTTGCTGATGCAACTTACTGATTGTTATTTTTATTACATATGAGAAGTATCAAAAACATCTGAATTGAGCAGTTTGCCAAACTACGTATTTCCTGAAAAGTTTTAGAGATAACTTAATTGAGTTTTCGAATTTATTGCTTACAAAAGAATTTAGAAACAACTTAACTGAATAGTTTATAAAACTATTTCATGTGAAATATTTCAGTGATAATTCAACTAAAACTTTTAAAACTTATGCACATGAAAAATTTCAGAAACAGCTCAACTACTAGTTTTCAAATTTATTACGATGAATGAAGTGTCAGAAACAACTTATTTAGGTAAATGTCCAGATCAGGGAACCCCCTTCCAATGACATGTCAAGATCATGACCCTGAGTAACCTCCAACAAGTTTTAATTGTCGTTCCTTGTGTTTGTTAAGAAGTTATTAACAAAAAAATGTTATATATCAATAAAACAAACTTTTAGACACGACTGCGCATCGATGAAATAAATTCTCTGTTTTAACAGCACAAAATATTGTCTTATATAATTTTTGTTCGTAAAGCAGGAAATTTGTGTTTTTGAAGCAAAATATTTGTATTTATTCAAAATCACTCGGGGTCATGACCCTGACAACATATGTCAAGGTCAAGGTCACTGGAGGGTAGTCCCTCATACTACATATTTACCAAAAATTTATATTCATATGTACTGAGACCATTCTTTATTTATTTTAAAATTCAAGACATGACTTCCACTCCACTTCCTCCCCTGTTTCAGGAGCATACGACTTCCGCGTGAAGCGACTTCCACCTCATCTCCTCCCTGCTTTAGGGGCGTATCACTTCTGCGCGAAGCGACTTTTATCCCACCTCCTCCTCTGTTTTAAGGGCTCACGACTTCTATGATTGTATTGTTGCACAAAGTCTAAATCCATGTGTCACAGTAATATTTATGAAAGTCGTCCCCTTATGCAAGGAAAAAGAGGGGAGAATTGTTTCGCATAAAAAAAATCGAACATTTCACATCAAGGGGAGATATAGTATAGTACTTAATATCGTATATGTATAGCAGAAATAATTCGTTATTTTTTAAACATTTTGTTAATGACTTTTTAACGGCTGACTTTTTAGAAGACGAGCGACGGCTAAAACCTGCTGGGGATCACTCGGAGTCATGATTTTGACAATACATGGTATGTCAAGGTTAAGGTCATTGGGGAGGCATCCTAATCTGAACATTTACTCTTATTTGCGAGATTTATAATTTTATTTTATATAAAATGTTTTAAAATAATTACTAAAAATTTTGTAAAATTTTCTTTATGTGGAAAATTTCAGAAACATTTTTGTTGCAACAATTTATATGACATATTGCAAAGTCCTTTAAAAATTGTTGCATTTGATATGTGAAGGGTTGAAGTAATTTTGAAACCTTTCACATATCATATACAACAATTTTTGATAACTTTCAAAAGTCAGTACTGTATAGATAAGATACAATTTATTCATAATACATATTTACCTATTATTGGTGGCGTCGAGTGGCTCACCGCTCTGTGCGATTGACTCGCGATTTGTAGACGCGAGTTCAATCCCACGTGCGCCCAAACGCGATGATTTTTCGCGTTTAATGAGCCAAAAAATGGCTCCACCTAGTGATCAAAAGATCTATGATCATCAGCGCCGTTCGGATTCGGCGTTAAACTGTAGGTCCTATACATCAGTATACATATCAGTAGATATTTGTCTCTAATATCTGACTGAGGTAGGATTCTGTGGACCAATCACCCACAAATCCGAAAAACAATCTGATTCGAGAAACGAATATAGGCCTCGGACAAAAGAGGTCTATAGACGTCCTATGCTCCACATAAGGAGATAAAAGGAGTCGTTCGTTATATTTACCTATTAAAACATCAATCACCAACATCATATTTAATTTTTGTTACAGCTACAGAGGAAAAATTCGAACTTGTGTATAGAAAAATGATTATAGATGATAAAAATGGAGTTGAAATAATATGTATCGCTGAAGGACTTTATCCTCAACCGACTTTAAATATTTCCGTCGAGTAAGTATAACAATTTTTATTGAAATATTTTTTAAATTATAAAAAAGTTCAGTAATTTTTTAATTATACTTTTATTACGTCCAAACTTTTGGAAAATTTAATTTAAAAATTGATTGGAGAGAAACACAAATGATGAAAATTAAGAGTGTATAGAATGCGTAGACTCTCTGTCTTGCAGGTATACGCATAGAGGCGTATGCTACGAGTCGAACACTTTTTATTGCTTCGAATCGTGGGTCAATGTCCGAACGGACGCTATAATGCCTATTTCCAGCAAGCAATGTGAATGTTAATCCAAATTTCGAGTCAAGGACTTATCAATCCTTATAACTTAGGACTGGACTATGTGCAATCTCCGTAAGGCAAGCAGATTGCATTATTACATGGTCTTGGGCTCTAAATTAAATAAAAAGAGATGTAGGTTATATTAACTAATATCTAAAGCTTATTCTAAAGTTAATAAACGAGTGTACTACAATATTTAAATTGTTTTATTGATTAACAATTTGATTTTATGCTCGACATTTATCATTGCATTTAATTTACAAACGTATTAAAAAAAGAGAAGGATTATATTATAATTAATTTGTATTAAGAAAAGAGAAAAAAAGACTAATGAGAATCACATCTCAAATATAAAAAATCACGTATATTAATGTCTTCAGAAAAAAAAAACAAATATATTAATAAAAATGCACTAGGATATTTTCAGATTAAAAGTAACGCACGAAGATCCATACTACATGTTTCGGCCTTGTATTTCGGCTCTTCTCAGATATACTTACAATTATAACGCAGAAATTCTATAAATATGACAATGACAGATTTGTTAAAAAAATAAAACAAGAGAAAAAAAATTAAAAAATATCAAAGATGAAAAGATGATCAGAGAAATTGAATCACTCGTCAAACGATTGGATGACCAAATGTGAAGATTTCTTATTATTCTATTAAGAACATAAAATTGTTTCATATCTTTTAAACTAAAACAAGTAAAAATTATCTCTCCGATAAAAAATTCACATCTGCGCCTTCAAAATAAAAAGATCCATGTCAAAGATTAAAATAGTCAATAATACGGAGTCAGAAGAAGTACCTAAAACTTTTTTGATGTCATAAAATAATTATATACATCAAATATGTAATAGTTCAGTAACACATTCTGTCATCATAAATAGAGTTTGACTTTACATTACCAAGATAATTCACATTACAGTTATGCTCGTTGCGACAGAATGACGTGTAACTGAACTATTATTATATAATATATTTGACGTATATATAATTACTTTATGACATCAAAAAAGTTTTACTTCTTCTGACTCCGTATTATTGATGATTTTAATCTTTGACATGGATCTTTTTATTTTGAAGGCGCAGATGTGAATTTTTCACCGGAGAGATAATTTTTACTTGTTTTAGTTTAAAAAATATGAAACAATTTTATGTTCTTAATAGAATAATAAGAAATCTTCACATTCGGTCATCCAATCGTTTGACGAGTGATTCAATCTCTCTGATCACCTTTTCATCTTACATTTTTTAATTTTTTTTTCTCTTGTTCTTTTATTTTTTTAACAAAACTGTCATTGTCATATTTATAGAATTTCTGCGTTATAATTGTAAGTATATCTGAGAAGAGCCGAAATACAAGGCCGAAACATGTAGTATGAATCTTCGTGCGTTACTTTTAATCTGAAAATATCCTAGCGCATTTTTATTAATATATTTGTTGTTTTTTTTTTTCTGAAGACATTAATATATGTGATTTTTTTGTATTTGAGATGTGGCTCTCATTAGCCTTTGTTCTCCTTTTTAATATATTTTATATGTCGAGAGTTTTTTAATTTTTAATTATTATAATTAACTTGAAATTGAGTTCCTGCCTCATTTCTTTAAGTTATAACACGCCGCTACTATAATATTCCTATAGCTATGTAATTTACCATTATTTTTTATAATTATATACATATATATATATATACATTGATATATATATGCATACATCTGGAAATTCGGGCAATAGCGAGAGAATTTAAGAATGGTATACGTGTGTTTGTATCATGTGCGAACAGAGAAGCGATGTGATTTATTCAATTGACTTCATTGACCGTGATAGAAAAAGAGGGGGGCGGAGATTGAAAAAGAATTCTATAATACTGGCATCAAATATGGATAGACCAAATGGAGAAGAAATACATATTTGAATGTAGACATTAAGATGCCGTGATAACAGTCCAAATTTTTTTTCTCGTACTTGAAGCACAATCCTCGTTCTCTCTTTGCCTTCTTGCAATACATCGCGATGTGCTCCATCTCATTGCAATTGAAGCACTTTTGTTGGCTTGGTTTCCTTGGCATTCCGTTGTTCCTTGTCTTGAGGTTTCAATTTCTTGGCTCTCTGATCTGCACGGCATTGCTGGAATGGTTTGTGGTGTGACTCTTTAGATGCTGAAACGTTTGCGAACGCAGTCAATATTGCATCTATTGACTGATAGCACTGCATATTCGGGTGCTCGTTATTGTATATTTTTGAAAGTGTTGCCGACTTTGACTGTGCATTGGTTTCCATTGATATGTGTCCGCGGCTGGGCTTCGCTCGCCCTGACGCGCGTTATTACGACGTGACGACGTCGTAGACGCAGGCGCCCGGTGTCCATTCGGGTTACACCATATTCGCGGGCATTGCATCTTTGTTTTCACATTTGTTTTTTGATGCATATTATTTCCTTTTGGTACGACTGGCCACGTTAATTCGGTTATGCTGGAACTTGGGCCACTCAAATTAAGAAGAAGAAAACGTGACTGATTGGTGTCATGCGTACGTGATGTATAAGTTATAGTCTTCTCTGCTAGTCCGTCTCTTCTTTATTAGTTCGTATCATTATGTGATTTGTACCTCATATATTCATAGCAATTCAATATATATAATTTTGATCAATTCTTTGTGATAAAGAAACGATCAACCATCATTATACAACTGCCATAATTGTCACCTTCGTGTGATGACTTTTAAATTGCGAGCCGAGCAAAGTACCATGCATTGATTAGCATGCAAGGGAGTAAGCATAAAAATCATGCATCGTGTGCGGTTAGCTTAAGGCCATCATAAAATAAATTTTTATTTGAAACACACGTTAAAATATGAGGTTTATCAAAATGTAAATATCATTTTTGCTTTATACCATTCTTTATAATTGTCATTCTTCATACATATTGACATTGCAGAAGTATTCCGAAGAGGCAAATTGAAAATCCCACCATAAAACTACGTGACGATGGGCTATATAATATCCTACTGAGTATCATCCTATTGGATGAAGGTTTACCGGAAACAACGATTGTTAAATGTTTGCTCAGCATATCTAAAGCTTTATACAACGTTTCACGCAAGACTGTCTATTATACTGGTTAGTTACAAATATTTACTTTAATCAATATAATATGTTGATGTAATCTCAAATATAAGTAAATAATTGTTAATTTAACATTTTATTTGCTCGTTATTAATCGTATTAGTTGAATTTTAGATTTGTTGTGTCCAGTAATCAAACGGTTATACAATTGTTAACTAATATACATGTATATGTCGCAGCCTTTTTGCAAAATCAACGATCATTCCTCAGTTAGACTGACGCACTTTCGCGAAAAGGCTAACTCACATCAGCATTATTGGTTAATGATACACGTTCTACAAAAAGGCTAAATAAATGTCTAACCTTTTGCTTAAAACCATTAGCCCGTTTGGCGAAAGGTTTTGTTTTTGTTAGTAAAGACGCTAGTGTACTAGTCTGACAAGGTTGTCAACAACTTGTACTTCGAGATTACTATCAACAATAATGATTTGCGTAATGAATTACTTACGAATTTTTTAAAAGTATTTTTTTATAACTAATAAGAGAACAGGGCTAAGAGCCATAGATTCATTAAAATCTTTAATTTTATTTATTCCAATATATTATAGTATTTTTTTATATTTATTATTTTCAGATATTATTTTCAGTTTTGATACTAAAAAGCATAAAAAGCCAACGCTGGATGTTTTTGCTAAATTATTATATAATCTTTCTGAATAAAATAAAATTAATTATAAACGTTTCGACACCTTTATCGTGTCATCTTCAGTGTGACATTTGAATATACAAACAATTGACGATAATATATTATAAACATTTAACATTTCCTCTAATTTTGTCAATTGTCGCTGCTGAATCGCATTGTTTTAATGTGAAAATGTTCTATTGTAACTAAAACACACTAAAACAATGCGATTTTTACAGCGAAAATTAAATTTGACAAAATTAGGAGAAATGTTAAATGTTTTAAATTTGACAAAATTAGGGGATATGTTAAATTGTTATAATATATTATCGTCAATTGTTTGTATATTCAAATATCACACTGAAAATGACACGAAAAAGACGTCGAAACGTTTATAATTAATTTTATTTTATTCAGAAAGATTATATAATAATTTAGCAAAAATTAATAATTAATAAATTATTAAAAATTAAAATCAAGAGTTGGCTTTTTATGCTTTTTAGTACCAAAATTGATTTATTCATAAAGCCTTATTTTATAAGTTATTATTTTCAGATTATAAAGATTTTGTTACATTTTATAAGTTTATTTATATATTGTTTTTCGAAAGGAAACAAGCTTAAATGTTTTAATAAGACCGTTTTATACCAAATAACAAACTTGCGAGATTATAAAATTAAAGTATTTTTAAAACGAATATTTTATTTTATACATATGTCAGCAATATAAATATTGATTCTTTAACTATTAAGTTTATTATTTTGAATATAATTAACAACTTACTTTAAAGATTGGATAAACTTCCAAAAACCGACTATCTCAAATTTCAATTAAACTTTTTAAAAACCTTCATTTTAGGTTGAAAATTCTTAGAAGGATTTTTAGCAATCTCTAAGAAAAATTTCTTTTTTTTATTAAAATAGTAAAATGAATAATAAATGTTTATATTAATGATGAAATCATTAATTCTCTATAAAATATGCCTATTGAATCTTCGTCTTGATTGAGTCTAAAATATACTCAAAATAGATAAAAAGATTAGACACATGCCTCAACGCAAGAGCGTTTATTGAATATATCTATTAAATTACCTTATTCTAACAATTTAATTTAATCACAAAGCTGTGTTATTCTTATTATTGTTTAATTTACCTCAATTAACTGTTCTAATAAACAGATATATTTTAATTTATACATCAATTACCGCTGTAGTTCTAAAGTATATTTTATTTGATTTGATTGATCTCAAAATCTAATTTATAAATTCTTACTTCGTATCTTTATTATTTATTAATTATTACTAAACTAATATAACATATAATACTTGTTGTGCAGGAACATTTACTACTACATCAACTACAACAACGAAGTTACACCGTAAAATGGAAATCCAGACCTTAAGCAAATCTAAATCTAATAATGATGATGGTAAGATTCAGTTTAGCTCAAGATAATCAATTTATTACTATATATACTGGTAAGATTTCACTTTTCATAAGCACGTATAGCAAATAAAACTAAATCAAAAAGTCCTGTACCATTTTGTAATTTTTGTAATAGTTAACGAAAAATTAATTCCTAAAGATTTTTCCAAATCTGTTCAGCCTACCAACAAATGCAAGCATGCGGCGAAATAACATTGTCCAGCCTCGAGACAGCTAGATGAGCAGGGAGTTATTTACTATAACCAGAAATATCGGTAACACACGGAAATGGTAAAAAAAAAAATGATTTTTCACATTGATCGTATCTTATCGCTCTTATACTTGGTCGAGCAAATATGCGTTTATTCAGCGCGCTTTAGTAATTAATTTCTTGTTAAACATTGAATATTGCAAAATTACAGGATTTTTTAAACTCATTGTCAGTTTAATCCGTTGCGTGTACTAAGGTAATCCGATCATTACCAAACATTTTACGTGCGTGTGTGCGTGCGTGTGTGTAAAATGTGATGTTTCAGGAGGAGATTCAGAACAACTGTTTGTCCTTGAAACCATATTTCTGACTCAATTCTAAGACGCAATTTTTCTTTTACAAAATGTTATCTGATGCTTAACTTTTAAATTATAAGGAACTAGTACAAAGATAATAAGGGTTAGCCCAAGTTATCGTCCAGGCAATTATACGGAACGCTCGCTACTATAACCGATTAGCTGCTTACTATACACGATAATTCATAATATATGCATGTATGTGAAAAATTGTTCGACGCGCGATTTAAAAGACTAGATACGTAATATTATATAATATATAAATTATAATATAATATATAAATTCACATGGAATTATTATCAGCATTTAAGATCCAGCTCGACTATTAAAGACAATTTCTTATTGGTTACGTTTATTAGTTCAGTTTATGTCTAGTTTAAATTTATAATAATTCAATTTTAAATTTGCGTTACGTTCTTCGAATAATCATTAGTTATAATGTATCAATATTTAAAAAGAAACGTACGCCTTGAACATGCCTTGATACTACTGCAAATTCGGATGGTTAGGCATTAGTGACGCCATGTATACAACAGTCCCGCGCGATGTCCGTCTCGGAGCGCGCGATTTTCAGACGCTACAATTGACTAACTTTAATCATTTATGATTTGAAAACTATTATATCTGGACATATTTGTATAGGTTTCTGTCTTAGAATATTCTGTCAGCGAAAGGACATTCGAGTATTTTGGGACATTCTATATACTTACCACCTTTTCTCTCTCTCCTTTTATTTTTTATTCCTCATGTCAACATTTTTCGGCATAATTTACATCTATTTACCCATACCACTCTTATATTTTCTCTTTCCCTGTTACTTACGACTCATATTTCTCTTATCGTACTGATGTATCGGTATAGTATCTTGGTTCAGAGTATTCACCGTCTTTGCTATATCTCCTACCACGAATCAATTTTTTAATTTCCTCAGTAGCGGTGTTTCTGAAGAAAAAAAAAACAATCATGAAACAAGCATACATTAACATAAGATGACTCATTTGTATAATGTAAGATCTATCTTCTTAATTTTTCTTGAGGAAATAATAGAGGTATTTTGACATAACCAATCCCACGCAATTTTTGGAAAATTTTCGCGGTCACATAGTATATTATTATGCCTGGACGAATTTTAGAGTAAAGTATGGGGTTTTTATATGAATATACTAATATCTCTATTGAGGATTTTTCATTTGTATAATGACCTTCGGCTTGTGCCATCTTTAATACTTCTTGTATCTTAAAAACGCTTTCAAAGAAAGATTATTCGCAATTTCCATATTTACATTATCAAAATAACTATTTGTTCTCTTTTTCTAAATTCCATTTTAATTATAATATCGAATTATGTACAAACGATTTACAATGAAAACTTTAGAAATATAAATTATTTAGTCCTTTATATTATTAACAAATTTTATGCTCGACTATAACAATAAGTATTGTTGCTTTAAGCATTACCATGGAAAAGAGACGCAATCAACGCGAGTGATTTGACTTATATAATGCTTATGTTCATCTTCACGTTGACCATGCAAGGACAACAGTTCGAACATTTATTCTTTACACACACGCACGCACATACTCAAGAGGTGTAAATCAGACCACGCAACCTCCGTGTGGTACATCTTGGATAACGGCGGTACTATAACTTCAAGCCTTATAATTAAAAAAGTACGTAATGAAAAAAATATTTTGTACTTTAAAGAATGTCAAGATAAGGTATAAGAGTATATAAAAATGGATGTGACTTTAGTGATTCTATTCAAAGTCAAACTGATAATATTAAGAAATAGATCTTGTTAAGCTCTACAACATATTTGAAATATTTTTTTCAAGATATTCGATTGTATTTAGACTTTTGATCACCCTGTATACATACATGAGTGCATGCGTGCATATGCATACACACAACACTCTTGTTGTGTCAAATTAAATGCAACTACAAACTAAATTATACTATCAAAAATTTTAATTTAATTACAGGTAGTTCTGCTGGCTACGTGTCAATTAATCTTCCATTGTTATCAATACAATTTGCAGTTCTCGGTATATTTCATTAATAATTTATAACAGGTAAGTTTAAATAGAGTTTGTTTATTATACATTAATTAAAAGGTTGCATTAAACATTGTGGTATAATTATTTAGTTCCGTGGATTCTCAGTTAGGATGACTTCGACTTTAACATATATTGTTAAGATCATCCTGAGTAACTTTGCCTTAATAACTTAAGTGGCGGTCTCTTATAATTTCCAAATATTTAGAGTTAAAATGTGATTTTAATAGAAAATTTTTTGGTAAAACTATACAAAAGAGAAGCAACTTACAATGTTCTTAACTTTCACATATATAAAAATCATGATCTCGAGTAACTTTATAAAAAAAAGATTAAAAAGTAAATATTAAGAAAACGGGAGCCATCTCCGATGACCTTGATCTTGACATATATTTTACAACTTTCTACGCGAAACGAGAACTACCTCACACCAAAAAATGATTAGTCACTCATGCAATTAAAATAAATAGCTACAGAATAAATTATATAAAATGTCTTATAAATTCTACAATTTCAGGCTATGTCATTATCCTGAACAAGAAGCGAATGGCATCTGTCTCTATCTCTTTCTCTCTCGCTCTCTTGAAGAAAATCTCCGGCTCCACATTAAATACCTCATATATTTATAAACATTTCCACAATTGAATCCAATAAAAAGTCATTGTATTATTTACTATCGTTCGATTATAAGAACATCAATTTATAAATTGTAATTATACATTGAATATTAATAGTCTGCGATATAATAGGAACAATCACAATAAGTCAATGAATGTATTAATGAATGAATAGTGTGTAAGTGTATTTATTTTAATTTATCTTAATTATAAAAAACTGTAAAATTTTTACTCAATTATGGCAGATTTAAATCATTACTTATGTCACATTATACATATATTTTTCTTGTTCCTATATTCTCTCAAACTAATCTTCTTTTCATTTTACATGATTAATTATGTTCAAAACATCATTTTAATTCGAAATTTTTCTGTATAAATGATTTCAAACTTGCAATAGTGGACATTTTGTACAGATATTATTTTGAAGAAAAGAAAACCAATTTGAATATAAAATAAATATATTAATAAAAAGTATAACTAAAAATAATAAGCAAGATTATAAATATATGTAAATTTTATAGTGAATATGAAATTATCATGCAAGTGGATATAAATTTTAATTTTTTAAAAACGCAGTTATAATTAGAATAAGCTTGAAACATGTACAGAATCATTTCCTTAATACCGAATCTTTTTCAAAATTTTAAACTAATCAGCGATCTTCTTTATAATCTTTTTATATTTCAAAACGTTATCTTAATTAAATATATAAATGAACAAGAATAAATTACAAAGCGTTGAACATAATCGTATAGTCATCGTTTTGAATACTATTTTGATAACAATAATTTTTATATTATATTGTAATAAATAGGATATCACAGAAATTTATTGTAAATTTTCTCAGGTGAATGATAATGAGATGTATTGGAACTTTCTAATTTTTTTCTAGACGATGCATACGCAAATATTTTTATTATAAAGTATTTTTATTATAAATTTATTGTAAAAAACAAATGTAATATTGTGCAAAATAAAAATGTCGTAATAGGATTGTTATGTCTTGAGGACTCTATAATTCTCTTTCTCTCATCATCAAAATGCTATACATATATAGAAATCCTTTAGGTATAGAGATCGGCTAAAGCTGTGACACATGATATTAAATCGGAAATAACGTAATTTTGAAAATGCTTGTTAATATCAACGTCAATTTCGATATATATTACGTAATATTACTTGTTTATTATAATTTTGTTATAACAAAGTTATAATAAATAATTATTAGAAAAAGTTATAGAAAGAAATAAATAGAATGCTGAAATTCTGGAAAAATTATTTTCCCATTCTATTTATTTCTTTCCTTTCTTCATTTATTATTCATTTTATTGTGTTCTTTAAGATGAAATTGTCATCAGAATTTATTTCTCGGTTGTGAGGGAGCTCACTATGATTAAACATCTTTTTATCCTTTGTTATTTTTAAATTATAATTTATTTATGTAATTTTCATTGTCTCTGAAGAAGGTTCAAAAATAAGCCGAAACATGTAAGCACAATTGTTTGTAATAAATAGATTTGCTTGATATATGTATATTGGCATTGCGTGAAGTTATCTGCGCTTGAACCCTATTGCTCTTTTCTTTCCAAGATAGTTTTTAAGTTAATTTGTTACAAGACTTACTGCTTAGATGCCTGGACGGTCGCCACTTTGTTTAACCAACAACAAAGAAGGAAGATGCCGGTCTTTCGTCACTGGATCCTGGACGATGCCAGACGATGGACCCTTCGGATGCTGCGCGGACCTCTCGGAGATATGTAAGTATTCCAAAGGTAAGTAATCCAACAGGTAAATATCTACAAGGTAAGTATATCGTTAATGATTGCAGCACTACTTTGTTAATTTTAATATCAATTTTCTTCACGCGTGCACGTAATGTGTCCTACACATTAACGCTTTTGCGTGCGGTAAATAAACAATACCTCAAGCCGTTAAGTTATTTCTCTAATCCCACTCTTCTGCGCAAAAACGTTGCTGTATA
Organism: Cyphomyrmex costatus; assembly: GCF_001594065.2. NCBI lineage: Eukaryota > Metazoa > Arthropoda > Insecta > Hymenoptera > Formicidae > Cyphomyrmex > Cyphomyrmex costatus. Next base: position 70,096 of record NW_017276911.1, read on the forward strand.
GGGCACATTACGACGAGCACTTGTAAAGAAGAATTCTATGTGTAACAGTGGGGGCATAAGTATTTGTTTATAGGTCGACACGGGCGCGCGTACGCACTCGCTTCGCTCGTGCCGTCGCGCCCGTCCCCACAATAAACAACATTCCCCCACCGTACACAATGTACTATTTCATCACGCGGACACGTTATGTGTCCTATACTGCTACGCTTTTGCGTGCGGTAAATATATAGCCAATACCTCAAGCCGTTGAGTTATTTCTCTAATCCCACTCTTCTGCGCAAAAACGTTGCTGTATAGGGTACATTACGACGAGCACTTGTAATGAAAAATTCTATGTGTAGCAAGTGGGGGCATATTTGTTTATAGAATGTACTATTATTATATAAAGGTTAAATATGTCACTTACCACTAAATTACACACGACTTATAATTGTATGCTTTCCTTTGACACACTCGACAGAAACGTCGTTCTTAACATTCAACTTCTCGCTATTGAATCGTTTACATGATTATTAATACTTAACGCGTTGTATTTGCACTTACTTCACGTAGCGGCACGTTTTTTTTATTACCGCCAAACGCAGATAACCCCGTTTAAAATTATCGAAAAGCTCTCGATCCGTGATCCGTCCGGGATCAACGATATCTATCAAACGTGCGGACCTCGGAGAGAAATTCATTCTCGCGCGCGCTTGATTGCTGCTCGAACGCTGATTGGAGCCCGCCAATTCGGATCCTCCAATCAGGATAATGTCAGAATTCCCGCTCCTAAGATGGCAGGATATTAAGGCTGACACATAAGGTGCGATCCACTTCACGCTGCAAATGCTTTGAAGCATTGGCTGCGTTCAGCACAGAAAGCAGCTTTGCAACTGTTGTAAAATTCTTTAATATGATTCGTCTTGCCCTTATTTCCTCGTTAGATCTAAATGTATAAGCCAATTATATTCAAGAATTTTACAACAGTTGCAAAGCTGCTTTTTCTGCTGAACGCAGCCATTCTTTTATGGCTCCCGCAGACAGAACGCGGCAACGCTTGCCGCGCGGCGGAAGTTGCCTCGATAGCCAATCAGCGTCTCGCCGGCAAGATATTGATTGGTTATCGTGTCAACTTCCGCCGCGCGGCAAGCGTTTCCGCGTTCTGTCTGCGGGAGCCAAATATCGTGCCAACTTCCTCCGCGCGGCAAGCGTTTCCGCGTTCTGTCTGCGGGAGCCATTAGCGTTTTCGATTATAACCGACTCGACCCGACTCCGCGTCGGGTTGACTTCGATCATAAGTTTGATTTGAGACTCAATACCTGCATTGACCTGCACAGTGTTATGGCGGAAGAGTTGTCTTCTATAACCTCAATAATAATACCTCAGAAATAAACAGAAATTGTTACCTACTTTAAATGATATATACCATTTATCGACTCGCACAATTTTCGTAAGATAAACAATTTCTGATTATTTCTGAGGTATTATTATTGAGGTTATAAAAGACAACTCTTCCGCCATGACGCTGGGCAGGTCAATGCAAGTAATCTGAGTTTCAAATCGAACTTGTGATCGAAGTCAACCCGGAGTCGGGTCGAGTCGGTTAATCGAAAACGCTATTTGATTGGTCAATTTGTAAAATTCTTTCTTCTGATTGGTCAACGAAACATTTGCAGCTTTAAGTGGATTGTATCCCATAGTATTAAGGCACGTATCGCGCCCATTATCTAATTGGCCCGAGTCTTCAGCCAACCGGAGACGAAGTTCTAGGAACTCACTGAAAACTAAGGGTCTACGCACAATAGGAGAAATATTAGGAACAGATATTAAATATAAGAATTTTAACCTGTCAGAAAGCGCACATTCCACAGTACACAATTCTGATAGGTTAAAATTCTTATATTTAATATCTGTTCCTAATATTTCTCCTATTGTGCGCAGACCCTAACAAATCTAATTTTCATCAACGCGGAGACCATAGGGTCCGCGATTTGATTGGCGCACGCCTATAACCAATAGGTTTCGCTTTTAAGGTAAATATTCACTGCTTCGGGTCGGTTCTTATTGAACGCTCACACCACAGGGTCCGAGATCCCATTGGCGCGCGCTGTCGACCAATCTAGATGCAACAAAATATTGTTAGCTATATATCTAGAAAACAAGTTTTCCTATTGGATATCGTACCGCCGTACGTCGGATGTCGTACGCAGGGCTGCGTTCAGATATTACGCCTAGGTAACTCTAGGCTATAGTTTACGTTACGTATATTATATCAAAAATGCACCCAAGAGTTATCTGAGTGTCATTTCTGAACGCACCCCAGTGTGAAACTTACATAAGATGTAATCAGTAAGGGGTGCGTTCCAAAATTCGACTCTGTCAACTCTGAGTATCTTTCATCCTTGTTGTTCGCCAAATGTTGAACAAAGATAAAACATACTCGGAGTTGACAGAGTCGAATTTCGGAACGCAACCAAGGAAATCGTAACATTGGATTCGCTAAAAAAAAAAAAAAAAAAATATAAGGTGTCTGACTAGCGAAGCTTCTATCGGCCGCCACTAGGGCCGGTATTCATAGTCAGTTCTTATATTCAAGACCATCTTAAGTTCAGTCTTGAGGAGTTACGAACCAATCAGAGGCCGGTATTCATAGTCAGTTCTTATATTCAAGATCGTCTTAAGTTCAGTCTTGATGAGTTACGAACCAATCAGAGGCCGGTATTCATAGTCAGTTCTTATATTCAAGACCGTCTTAAGTACAGTCTTGAGGAGTTACGAACCAATCAGAAGGCCGCTTTAGCATCTTAAGACATTACTTAAGACAATCTTGAAATAAGAACCGACTATGAATACCGGCCAGAGGGTCGCTTTAGCATCTTAAGGCATTACTTAAGACAGTCTTCAAATAAGAACTGACTATGAATACCGGCCAGAGGGCCGCTTTAGCATCTTAAGACATTACTTAAGACAGTCTTGAAAGAAGAACCGACTATGAATACCAGCCTAGGAGATCTTTGCATCGCCAATAATTCGATGGTTACTGGAAAAAAAGCCGGCATGGGCTGCGTTCAGCAGAAAAAGCAGCTTTGCCACTGTTGTAAAATTCTTGAATATGATTGGCTTATATATTTAGATGTAATAAGGAAGTAAGGGCAAGACCAATCATATTAAAGAATTTTACAACAGTTGCAAAGCTACTTTCAGCTGTTTTCTCTGCTGAACGCAGCCATGGTTCTCTCTGCCGTCGTGTTTCTCTACCAGATTTTTTAGTTTTTAGTGAAAACGTGTCGTGTTGAATGAGTATATTTTTATTAAAATTTTAGCTGAGGAAGCAATTCTAAATAATTACCCTTTTTTTTCTAACTTGTTTATATGCTCTGAAAAATAACTTAAAGAAAATATTTTCATTTTTTGAGGTGAAATAATGAGCAAAAAACCAATTCGAACTTACCAGAGAAAACCTGCGAAGAGACTGATAAATTCATCAACATTATCTGCTGTATCAAGTGAAAAATATTTTGTGAAAAATAATCATTTTGATAAAAATGAATTGTATAATGATTCTTTAAATTATGATCCATTCGAAACAACATTTGACAGAATTGCCAAAGAAGTAGTGTAAGAAAAATTTGTATTATATAAATTTACTTATTTTTGTTTATATTTTTTTTATGACTATTTTTATGTGTCATATATTGAAGATTCTATATATTTATATGTGTATACCTAACTCTAAATTTATCTCAACATATAGAATACCTCCTATGCCATTGGATATAAATCAAAATGATTCATGGAAAGATAGTAGCAGTGATAATAATACTACCGATGCAACAAGTTTAAAATCTGAACATACAGATTCTGATCTTTTTATGTACAATAATATATCAAGTTCAACAAATGTTAGCCATAAATTAGCTCGTAAATGCAGGAAACCAAAACAATGTATATCAGAAAGTATGATTTCTACAGGAATGTTGCCTAAAAAAACAAAAATAATGTCAGTTAAAGATAAAACATACTTAGGAAAAACGCAGGTATGTCCATTTATTATTAGAATAAACAATTAAATTTATTTTTAATAATATGTATTGATAATTAGGGACAGAAGAGACAAGCAAACAAGTTAAACAAAAAGAAAGTGTTAAAAAATAAATTTAAATCTAGTTGCGTGTGCAACGAACAAGTATCTTGTATAAATTCTAATGCTATAGATGATTTGAACAACGTCTCATATAAGAACGATATTTTATGCAATATCCATGAACCTTTGCTACAAAATGTTTTAAAGATTGGCAAAACAATTACATCACAAAATCAATCAACTACAACTAATGACTCTACTGCTAATTGCAAGCAAATAGGAAACTATCAACAAATTATCAAACCATGTTTTGTTAAATTAAATGCTTGTACTGTGCAGAATTATATATTGAATCATGAAAAATTTCGAGAAAATAAGCAAGATATATTATATAATGGAAAGTTCTTGTATACAAATACTTTACAAAATAAGGGAAATATTTCTGAAGTACAAAATATTGTTTCACAATCAATCTCAACTGAACATAACGAGTTTAGAGACTTTAAACATTTGTCAATTAAACATTGTTCTGTAGCATTATGCAATAACATTGTTAAAAATGTATCGCAAAGTAAAAAAAATATAAAAGATACTATCAATATAAAAGATGAACCAAACATATCACATTTAGTTTTTTGTAATTCATCTGAAATTATTTCAAATTGCAACAAAAGTATTGAACTAACATCATATGATACAAAAAAAAAGACAGATCTAATTAAAGACAGTTTTGTAAAAGTGGAAAGATTACAAATAGAAGAATTTGTAAAAGATAATAATATATTTGAAAAAAAGCAAAACATAGTTTCTAGCACTCCTCTTGGCAAACGAGTCAAATCTCCTGGTTTAGTCATATTTTCTCCTATTAATTCTAATAATTACGACAAGTCACTTTGGAGTCAAGAAGGTTCATTAGTAACTACAAAAGAAGATATTTCCAGTATTAATAGGAGAAATTCTCCTCTGGTGTCTGAATATTCTAAACTCAAATCTGCAGATATACAGGAAACACAAATTTTATTATCTCAGAAATCACAAACTACAGATTCCATTGTTAAAAATGAATCTTACAAAAATAATGTTCCTATAACTGTTACTCAGAAATATGATGTAGAACTCAGTGTTGAAACAGAAAGTCCACACTTATTAAATATGTCTACTGATCAATCACGATCATTATTTGATGATACAACGTATAATCACAATCATTCGGTAAAAAATACAAATGAAGATACAAATGAAATAGAAAAGGAGTATCCTGATACGCGTATATTTGTAGAAACGGATACACTAGAGTCATCCATTGATTTATGTTTAAAACAAAAGCAATTATCAAGTAGTAATAGTCTAACTGATACAGACTCTCAGTACATATCACCTTCCAAAGTATGTTTAACATTCAATGATTTAGATAATGTGCAAAAAAATGAATTTCAAAAAAAGCACACTATAACAGGAAGAAATATAGCAGAAGCAATTCATGAAAGCCTTAAAGATAAAACTGTTAACATTAAGCACAGTTCATTAAGTGAAAGTCAAGATAACATTAACATTGATGCTCGTGTGCTGCTTATACGATTACAAGATCCGATTAGAATAGGAAGGAGGATACAATATCCTAAATGGCATTTAAGCACGTCAAATATTTCCAATAGCATAAATAATGAAGCTTTACAATCGAACAACGAAGTATTTCACAATGTCACAACTGACAAAGACTTTTCTAATATTCAATCAACATATAACTCTGAACATTCTAAGAATTTATCTCATAATTATTTTGAATCCTTCAATGGCATGACTCAACTATACAGTGATTTAAATGAACAAATGGAGAAGTCTATTTTTTTAAAACCGGGCAAGTATTGGGCTAGATCTTTGTCAATATTAAATAATATAAACAATGAATCGAATTTAGACAAATTAAGTATTGGAAAGGGGAAAAAATGGAGACGCAGCGTCAGAAATATACTGAATATGCAAAAACAAGGTAATTTCTTATATATAATTTTTTATTAGATAATAGTGTTTGACAACAGAATGACTTTCGAACACCAGAATTTTTTTTTAAATTAATTTATTACAATCTATCACAAAGTGGATATTCATTAATACTAATGATATTAATGTAAATAACGTCTTGCACAGTTATATGCCCATTGGCATACCCTTTCCCTTCCCTTATTTACTTAGGAGGTCTTGAGGTAATTTGTGTTAGTCTCCTTTTTTGAAGTTCATTAGTTATGCTAGAGTGTTTGGATGTGTGTCGAATCTTTCCTCTCTTATATTTCTTTACATAATTTATCGCCACTTTCTTTACTGTAGGGATATGTATGATAAATCATGATGGAGAATTTCATTAGTTACAAACCAAGGCATGTCTACTATAATATTATGCGAAACATCTTACACTAGAACATTTGAATAATTTCGATATTGGAGTGAAAGGCTGTGCCCCACAGCTGCACTCCATAAGTCCAAATTGGTTTTATGATACTTTTATATAACAATAGTTTGTTTTCTAATGACAACTTAGATTTTCTAGACATTATCCAATACATTCTGCAGAGTTGCAGTCCGAGTTTACTTTTTGCAAATATATGGTTCTTCCAATTTAAGGCGTCTATCTAAGTGAATACCAAGGTATTTTACCACATCGACTTGTGGAATCTGAATGCCACCACATTTATTGTGATTGGAGGGTAGATCTCGCGTCTCAACGTGGAGATGACATGTATTGACTTTGATTCGTTGACTTTTATTCTGCATTTTTTAGAGATTCATTTGGAGATTCTCGTCGAGGTTTCCGAAAATGGTACTAGCAGTTTTTAGATTAATATGTGTTGCGAGTATGGCTGTATAATCGGCGATAGTACCCATTATCACGCTGTGATGATGGGAATATCAGAATTAATAATTTTTTTAGTCTTTTTTTTTTTTAATGTGTTGAATACTACGAACATTAAAATATTCTTAAAATTGCTTTATCACAATTTTGTGAGTTCACAAATTAAATTTGCAAAATAAACTCTGATAAAAAAAAGTTGATAAAAAGCGATATAAAAATTCTAACATTTTGAATATGGAATCTAATTTATGAGTTCATTAATTTGAATCAAATCTAAAGCCTAATCTATATTTGTATCATAGTGTCGTAAACGTTGTTTGATTTTAAAATTAATGCATCGGATTGACTAACGCACGATGTAGGGTGCAGTCCACTTAACGCTATAAATGCTTCGAAGCTTTTGATTGACCAATCGGAAGAAAGAATTATACTAATTGACCGATAAAAAAAATGCAAAGTATCTATTTATAGCATCAAGTGGACCGTAGAAGTAGATCAAGCTTTAGAGGGATCTTGTACAAATCTTAAGGTAAATGTACCGGTTATTGGACACAATTAAGAAATTGCATAATAAAATTATTTTTTAAGCTTACTAAACATTAAAATTTTATTAAATTCTGTTACGACCGTATACTGATAAACAAACAAAAGAACAGCCTATAACGGTCAAACCTGGATCATAATGCTTATTATAATTATGTGTGATTTTTATATACTGCGTACGTAGTCCTCCCATAAAATCTATCGATTGGTGCTATATTGGACTCCTTTTTATCGAATTTGAGCCGGAAACGTATTTTATGTGTAGTGTGAAATTAGCCAAAATTTGTAAAGTTCCACGGCGTCAATTAAAAATTGCGCAGAAATGGTATTTACAGCTTTCGAAAGAGTGAATCTTTATCTTTAATTTGCTTTTTTATTGAGCTCTGTACTATTTTTTCTGCCGAGTTATTCAACGTTGAAACAAAAACGACCCTTTTTCCTGATATTAAATGACTCTAATTTTGTTAAAATACAAGCACAAGATAAAATAACTTTATCAAGAATCATCGTATCGAGATGTTTAAAAAAGCATTTTAAAGCGTTTACTTTTCATACCGGTATTTCAAAAAACAGTATTACCAATATTTCGTGAAGTTACATAAATGAAGGTACGTCAAAGTTTGACCGTCAAACCTCAAAATTTTTAATGAAATTTGATAAGTTCCACGGCGCCAATTAAAAATTGCGCACAAATGTGGTTTACAGCTTTCGGAAGACTGAATCTTTACTTTTTTATTGAGCTCTCTGTACGATGTTTTTCACCGAGTATTCAACATTGAAGTAAAAACAACCCTTTTAACTCAGTGAAATAAAATCGTACAGAGAGCTCAATAAAAAAGTAAATTAAAAGTAAAGATTCAGTCTTCCGAAAGCTGTAAACCACATTTGTGCGCAATTTTTAATTGGCGCCGTGGAACTTTGCAAATTTCGTAAAAAATTTAGAAATTCTATGCATCTTCATTTATGTTTGTGTAACTTCACATAATATCAGTTCGACTGTTTTTTTAAATATCTGAAAAGTAAAGATTTCAAGCTTTAAAATGCCTTTTTATAAACATCTCGCTACGATGATTTTTCACTGAATTATCACTGTTTGAAAATATTAAAAATTTATGCTAAAATTTAATGGCCCGTTTTTTTGCCTGTAAGTATAATTTATTATTTTCTCGGATTCAATTCGTACAATTTTCTTAATCTGTTATTATCAACTTTGACTTATTACTTTTATAACAGTAATTCAGTACGAAAGACAATTTCAGTTTGGAGATACTACTTCTGATCACTCGGTTTTTATCTTATCCTTCTTTTTCATTCAAATTTCCTTATCAATCTGCATTTACCGTCAGCGTTCCGTGTATTGATCACATAGTTTCATTTCGAGCGCCAAAAAGTTACACTTCATGTCTTAATATTTATTAAGACTTAACTCCTACATTATTTTTTGATCCTCATGAAAAAAGAATAATGAGCAAGAAAGGAATTCTTTTAATGTTTATTTATTATAATATTCGTAATGTAGTATGACTTATCTATTATAGATAATAAAAAAAATTCTTGCGAAATTAATGTAAGATTTATATGGAAATATACTTTTGTCAATTATACGCACTAATAACTGCGTCGATTTAAATAACTACTTACGTTTTACTGCTAGTTTTTTTATGCCATAACCTAAATCTAGCGTCTTATGAGCGGAAATTTACAATGGAATAGAACATCGTGACCAATTGTAACTTTGCATTCATTATGTTTTTGTTTTTTGCGATTGGTCTCGTTCCGTTCTGCTATAAATTTTTGATCATAGAACGCCAAGTCATTAGATAAGGTATTCAAATTTTGTGTAAATATTTATATTTGTAATTTGCTTGAAAAACAATTGAAAATGACTTATTAAAACAAAATTGTAATTTAGAAGTACTAACCAATAACATCTTATAAACAAATGTAATAAGAGATCTTGAATAATTTTTATATTTAAATTTTAAATTTTGATGTTATTTTTTACACCGTATAACTTGTATAAGTGGTAATATTTCAAAATTTAATACATTTTTATAATAATGAGATTAAACAAAAATAAAAAAAGTTTCGATTCTTATGTATAAACTTTTTATTAAATGGGTAGGCTTTGTCGTAATCTAATATTATATAATGCGTACATAGCGGCAGATAATATTAAAATTGTAATAATCGTTATATGCAGGAATTTTCCAAAGTTGTATGAAAAAGGGTAAAGATGATACGAATTTATCTAGCGATAAACTTAGCATATCAAACGCATCATCGTTCAACAGTAACAAATATAAAGAATTCGATTTAACGAGTTATCCTAGATTTTCTAAAAGGATCTCAGTGAGAGTTGTACTTAATAATACAAGCACTAGATGTGAAATCAAAGACACTCCATTTCTTGAGGCATTTGGAATAACTGCAGAAAAATCTTCAAATTCGAAATTATCATGTAAGTGCTTTTAATTACATGTTGCTGTGCACGGTGTACTCGTTTTACGTCACATATTACACGGAATGTTATCATATTAATAATTAAATAAATATTTACAGACCGGGAGGAATCATTGATACATAATAATCAATTTATTAGTAACCATTCCACAACTGCAAGAGACGTTGTCTTACAAAGATGTTCACAAAACTGTTGTATACCTTTCGCAGATCGTTTTCCAGATTCGTATGCAGATCTTAGTATATATTTATATACACACAAATTGTATTAATTAATACAAATATATATTGTATCATTAATTACTTTGTTCTTATTGGCAGGTATTTGGAATGTTGCCATAAAATAGGCGAAGGTGTTTATGGAGAAGTTTTTCTTCATGAATATGAAAGTAAAAAATCTGTTATAAAAATTATTCCTATAGAAAATGAACGGTTAGTCAATGGTGAGCCACAAAAAAAATTTAATGAAATATTGTCAGAAATTGTGATTGCAAAGTGAGTTAATTAATCAGTTACATGCACATATTGGTAACATTATTGATAAAAATCATGAAAGAAAATATTTGCAGGGAGTTGGATAATTTGAAATTAAATGATATTTACAAAACTAATGGATTTGTAGAAGTTAAAAATATCAGCTGTATTATAGGAAAATATCCAGAGAAGCTCGTAAAACTTTGGAATATTTATGATAATGATAAAACATCCGATAATGATTGTCCGTCAATGTTTGATGAAAATCAATTGTATATTGCTCTTGAACTTAATCACGGTGGAGAAGATCTTGAAGCCTTTGTATTTCAGACTGCAGAGGAAGCTTGTGCTCTATTTTTACAGGTTAATTGTTTATATCAGCGATATGTCAAATGATAACAATATTTGATAAATTATTAGTTCATCATAAATTCTTATTTTGTATAGACTGCATTGGTATTAGCAGTTGCAGAAAAAGCACTTGAATTTGAACACAGAGATTTGCATTGGGGTAATGTATTGATATCAAGAACAAAAGAACAATATATATATTATAATCTCGAAGGAAGAGAAATTAAGTTTCCTAGTAAAGGTGTAAAGGTTCGTTGTGTACGAAAAATATTTTAAATACTATTATGTATATTTTTCTTTATAATTCTAATAAATTTTTCTCAAGGTATCTATAATAGATTTTACGCTATCGAGGATGTTATACCAAGGATGTTGCATATATAATGATCTCGCATTAGATCCAGCTTTATTTACTGCTCATGGTGAATATCAATTTGAGATTTATCGTCTTATGCGCGACAAAATTCAGTAAGTCACACATATACATTTGATTTTTTTATCTTTATCTTATATACTGTTTATTTGTATTTCCATCATGTATGCAGGAATAATTGGCGAAAATTTGAACCATATACAAATGTTTTGTGGTTGCATTACATTTTGGATAAAATGATTACGGCGGTAAGATACAAAAGGAGAAACTTGAAAGTTCATAAACAAGCTATTATTAGATTAAAGGAATTTAAAGATATAATTTTAAACTACAATAGTGCATACGACTTTGTAATCAATTCTAATAACGTCGTATTTCTATGATACAAGCCCACATGAAATGTCTATAATAAACAAACTTTACAAAATTGTCTAGAGATATTCTGTATACTAGCTTATATACTTAACTTGGATATTAATGTAAGAAAATTGTGATATTGATATGACTCGTTTTGATATTTTACATACGTATTACATAATAATCGTTCATGATTAAAATTAATTCACATTGTTTCTTTTTTCAACTTTATAGAATTATCTTCTTCATAGAATTATAAATACATTTATTCGTACTTCAGTAATAAAAACGTATTAATTTTTTGTAATATTTTTTTTATTATTCTACAATTACTATTTTCTATATAATAGATTAATATCAACTTTGTATATATAATTTTCTGTTTTAATTCTTAATAAAATTATACTATGGATTTACGTAAGTTAATTATGGAAATTATAGAACTATGAATTTCAATATAAATTTGATATTCTTTTTATTATACTAGAACATAACAGCGCGCTTCGAAGACTGAGCTTCTGAAATTATATACATATATATGTATATACACTCACAGGCAAAAAAAGTGGGCCACTAAATTTTTAGCAAATATTTTTAATATCGTTGAATAGCGGTAACTCAGCGAAAAATCATTGTATCGAGATTTTTTAAAAAGCATTTTAAAGCTTGAAATTTCTACTTTTCAGATCAATACTTAAAAAAAAGGTCTTACTGATATTTCGTGAAGTTACACAAACACAAATGAAAGTGCGTCAAACTTCAACATTTTTCACGAAATTTGAGAAGTTGCACGGCACGCATTAAAAATTATGCACCAATGCCGTTCACAACCGTTTCGAAAGAATGAATCTTTACCTTTAATTTGTTTTTTTTTATCAATCTCATACGACTTTTTTTCACCGAGTTATTCAACATTGAAGTAAAAATGCTCCATTTTGCTTCAACGTTGAATAACTCGGTGAAAAAAAAAATCGTACAGAGGTCGATGAAAAAGCAAATTAAAGGTAAAGATTCACTCATTCGAAAGCTGTAAACCGCATTTGTGTACAATTTTTAGTTTGCGTCGTGGAACTTCTCAAATTTTGTAAAACATTGAGAAGTTCAGTTAGAGACACATCTCCATTTATGTTTGTGTAAGTTAATCATGAAATATCGCTGACTCGCTGTCTCGCTCGCTCTCGTGGTACGTAGTTCCCGCAGCTCGTAAATGGACGTTGGTGCCGCTAGTGAGAAGCATTACAGGAAAAAGGCCACCATGGCCGCTCTCAGGTTTCTCTCTGGTCAAATTCACATGGTTTAGTTAAGTCTCGCGGAAAGAAACTTTTGGCTTTCCAAGCATGACCGGACAAGCCTGATCTCTTCGTAATCAAACAAAGAATTGACTTTGATAAGGTTAAAGGTTTCCCAGTGCCAAGGATTGCTCTTTCAATTCCTTATTCTTTCTTTCGATCCTCTCTCTCAGAGTATACGGCTATACGCATGCGCGAAACGAGAGAGAAAGAAACGGTTCCAATTGGTTCCAAATGAGTGCGTCCTTTTCTAGATGGAATTACCCCCACTCCTCAAATTTCCGACAATGCGTACTCTAGTACTACTATCTCTATGGCTACGATACGACCAATGTAGAATAGGCTTTATATTCAAGACCGTCTTAAGTTCAGTCATGAGGAGTTACGAACCAATCAGAGGGCCGCTTTAGCATCTTAAGACATTACTTAAGACAGTCTTGAAATAAGAACCGACTATGGGTACGGTCAACGCGATGCTACAAATGCTTTGAAGCGTTTCTTGATTGGTCAATTTGAAAAGTTCTTTCTTTTGATTGGTCAATCAAACGCTTCGAAGCATTTGTAGCGAGACTTTAACCGTACCCTATGAATACCGACCATAGAGTCCTAGATATCAGAGAAGCACAACCGGCTTAAGTCAGTATCGCAAAATTACTAAGAAAAGTATTAAAAATGGCGTCGTTTGCAGACGAAATATGAAATCCACCAATCGTCTATTAGTCAGCCATTTTTAATACCACTGAATGAATGTCATGATTGGCTGACAGTCAGCTAATGAGGACGCGGAACATCGGTTGCGCTTCTCTGATATCTAAGACTCTAGAGTCACATTGAGCGGAAATCTACAGGGCTGCGTTCAGAAATTACGCCTAGGTAACTCTAGGCTATAGTTTACGTTACGTATATTATATCAAAAATGCACCCAAGAGTTATCTGAGTGTAATTTTTGAACGCACCCCAGCGGAACGGAACAGCGAGACCAATCACAATCGAAGAAAATAAAGCAGCGGAATGATTGTAAAGTTCTGATTGGTTTCACTGTTCCGTTCCGTTGTAATTTCCACTCAATGTGACTCCAGACTAAGGGTGCGTCCCGATGGAGAAAGAAATAGCGGAACATTGATAGAAAAGAGATAGGATTGTTCTATCTCTTTTCTATCAATGTTCCGTTACTGTTCCGTTCCGTTATTTCTGACTCCATGTGACTGCACACTAAGGCGGAAAGCAGAAGAGCAGTTAACCGGTCAGAACTCGCGCTGGTAGTAAATAGTACAAAACTAACAGAAAGTCGACTACTTGATTGGCTATTGCTTTCCCGCTTTCCGTTTTTCCGTCAAGGTGTGAACCCGGCCTAAACTGGAGTTACCATATATGTAAACATATATGGGAGTTACTTTGAGCGGAAATCTACAACGGAACAGCGAGACCAATCACAATCGCAGAAAGTAAAGCAGCGGAATGATTCTAGAGTTCTGATTGGTTTCACTGTTCCGCTCCATGTAACTCCAGCTTAAGGATGCCATCCCATAACACGTATAGGAGCCTACAGACCAGAGCGGCGCAGCGGTGAAGCGGCGAATGATAGCCAATGAGAGCCATGATTTTGCGTAAAAGCATGGCTCTCATTGGCTATCGCTCGGTTCTTCACCGCTGCGCCGCTCTGGGGGTCAATCACGTAACTTTTTCTCTAGGGCGGAACCGTGAAAAATGAATATGTATGAACATATACACACATCATGCGAAAAATTTTCACGTTTCCGCTCTAGGGGAAAAGGTACGTGATTGACCCCCTGGTCTGGGTATCGATCATGAAACTTTTTCTCTAGGATAAAAAGTGAAAATTTTTATCATTGAAGTTAATGGAGAAATTTTTCACTTTTCATTTTCCATCCTAGGGAAAAAGTTTCATGATCGATACACTGTAGGCTCCTTATCACTGTACATACAGGGTATCAATTATGAAACTTTTTCCCTAGGATGAAAAGTGAAATTTTTTACCATTGAAGTTAATGGAAAAATTTTTCACTTTTCATCCTAGGGAAAAAGTTTCATAATCAATACCCAGTAATCGATTCTGTCCCTCGTAATTTTAAAATGAGAAGTAATCACCTTTCTGTATATTGATGTTCACATGCACGATTAAGCTGGAAATACAATAGGCACAGGCAGCAGGAAATAACGAGCTGTCCAATCAGAGCTGTGACGTATAAGTTCGATATTATATCCCAGATCTCTGATTGGACGACTGCTTATTCCCTGTTGTCTGTGCCCAGGAAGTAATAGCGAATTCGGACGATTTACACTAGCACTGAATTCGTGTTGCACTAAACTATGCGAGTGTAACCTAGTAGTGTCAGCAAACTGCACTGACGAAATTGGCAGTGCAAGAAATTTTGCACTTGGTCAGTTTGCTTTAATAGTCAGTTTACCATAATAATGCAATATTACCGAATACGACGAGTGCAGTGCACCAAACAGGGGCCATCGATCGAACACGCTGCACTGGGAAAATTTACACTCAGTGTACACTAGTGCAGGCGATCGAATTCGCTATAAGATATAATGGGCCTTCTACAATAAGCCATAAGTCATAAATCGGAAGTAAGAAACTAAAAATTGACGACTGTGATTGGTCCATTTCTAGCTTATGACTTATGATTTGTGACTTACGGCTTATTGTAGAAGGCCCATAAGGAGACTCCACTCCGTAAAATAAAAATAGATCCATTTTAGGTTTCGAGTTCAGTTTCCGATTCTCGATACTCGCAGCGCTCGTGAATTTATGCCTAGTTCACACAAGGCACGATACGTGACGAGCGATAACCAAGAAGAACTCTGCTTTACATTAGTGACCCTCTAATAAGAGTCTGGCCACCTTCTCCCCGGTTTGTGATTGGTCCGACATTTATCATCCATTCCCGCAAATTTCTTTAAATTTATAAATTGTAAAAATTAATAAATTCGTAAAAATTAAAGTAGAATCAATTACAATTTTTATTTTTATTATTATTTAACTTATATTAACATTATTAAATATTTTCTATAAAAACTTTTATGTAAAAAAAACGTTGCAATATGTCTTTCATAAAATAAAAACAACAATTAAGTAAGTATTATAAATATATTGAAAATATAAAAATTAATATATTAAGAATATATAAAATTTATAAAAATATTACAAGATTAAGAAACTTTAATAAAAATTAAATTTAAATACAAATAATACAATTAATGCTTTAAAATTCTTAACAAAAAATACTTAGGTAGCACCAATAGGGAATAAATAAAGTAGTATATTTATGCAGAAAAAAAT
>NW_017276911.1:86252-123005 GCF_001594065.2 Cyphomyrmex costatus
ATAATATAATATAATATAATAATATAATAATATTAATCATAATGATTCTTCTTCTTCTTCGAATATTAATGGTCCTGATCTTAAAAATGATACGATGCATGAGGCGAGACGAAACAGAAACAGAAACTATGAAGTTTGTAGAGCTACAATCAGCTACAACTTACAGCGCCACTAGAATGAGATAGCATGATTTTTTCTCTCTCGCACAATTTCGACGAATAATGGCGGACTTCACGTGTCCAGACTCTTATTAGAGGGTCACTACTTTACATCGGTCAGCAAACTCAACTGTTGCGGAACGGATCCGTGAGCGCTCACTGCTATTGGTATATTCTTTTAGATCATCCAATAGCAGTGAGCGTTTCACGGATCTGCTCCGCAACAGTTGAGTCTGCTGAACGCGACCATCGTTGTGTGAGCAAAAGCAAAGCTTTTATTGGATATCGCTCGTCGTTCATCGCCCATCGCATCCAGTATGAACTAGGCATTAGTCGTGTTGCGCATAATGAGTGCGAGTAAGAGGAAGTATAAAGCCCATGGCACATACAAAAACGTTATGTAGGATTCACACTGCGTACGACATCCGATGTATGTAGTACGACGTTACGATATCCAATAGCAGAGCTTGTTACAAAATATTGTTAGCTGTATATCAAGAAAATAAGCTCTCCTATCGGACGTCGTACGTCGGATGTCGGACGTAGTGTGAATCCTACATAAGGCCGTAATCAGTAAGCGAATTGGCCAATCACAGTAGAGACCGTAAGGCCGGTAGCGAATCCAATGTTACGATTTCTTTACTGATTACGTCTTAAGGTTGATTTATACTGGCCGTAAACTGTTAACTTATGCCGTAATCTGTAAAAATGTATCAATCACATTCGAATGAGAGGGGAATAATCGATTATAATTGGTTAATTTTTACAGATTACGGCATAAGTTAACAGATTACGGCCAGTATAAAGGTTGGATTATACTGGCCGTAATCTGTTAACTTATGCTGTAATCTGTAAAAATTGACCAATTATAATCAATTATTCCCCTCTCATTCGACTGTGATTGGTCAATTTTTACAGATTACGGCATAAGTTAACAGTTTACGGCCAGTATAAATCAACCTTAAATCAACCCTTACGGCCTTACGTTTTTCTATGTGTTTCTGGCTTAAGCCATAAGAAATGGACGAATCATAATCAATGGACGCGTTCAGCGGACTCAACAGTTGAGTGAGCGCTCGCTGTTATTGGTATATTCTATAAGATCATCCAATCAGAATTTTAAATCTGGAAGAATGCACCAATAACAGCGAGCGCTCACTCAACTGTTGAGTCCGTTGAACGCACCCAATATTCTCCTCGAATTCGACCGTAATTGGTTGATTTCTTATGGCTTAGGGCTGCGTACAATGAAGGAACAGATATTAGATGTTAGTATTGTTCGTTTTGTCTCTCGGGAGCTGCTCGGAGTCGCTCTGAATAAACCCAGCGTATTTGGATGTGATCCATTTAATACTGCAAATACTTCGTTGATCGATTAGAAGAAAAAATTTTACGAATTGATCAATCAAAGTATGTTTTGAGGTATCTACAACATTAAATAGACCGCATCCAAGTATGCTAGGTTCGTTCGGAGCGACTCTGAACAGCTCTCGAGAGATAAAACGAACGATACTATTAAAATATTAACCTATCAGAATATCGTGTATAACTGGTATCTGATAGGTTAATATTTTAATATCTAATATCTGTTCCTCCATTGTGCGCAGCCTTAAGCTTAAAACACTATTGTAGATCCGGGGTAAATAATACGTCAAAGGCAAAAGTGTCATTAAAAGAAGAAATAAAGTTAGCATATCACAACAATCTTAATGTGGCACGATTCCTAATGCTATCTTGCAGAAACTTTTAGAGCAACCTACGTAAATACGAATCGATTACAAAATTCAAGGTCCTGAAGGCGTTCGCGTGCGGAGTGGACTATGTATTCATGTTGCATGAATGTCATATACATACGTGTATGCAACGGTTGGAGCTGTGCGAACTCATGTGTGACATCACGCTTCATTGTTGGAGGTTTACGTCATTCTCGAGTCTGCTCGAAAAGTCGCGTGGAGTCGCGCAGAATCGCGGGGACGAGTGGATGCATGCGTGTAGGTTTATACGCACGCATGCTGGCAGGCAGACAATCTCATTGTGAAAGACAACAAGCGATAAATGTCGCTCAACTCGTCATTGCTGACTCGCACAACACTCGCTCCAGTGTCTTTTGCGTGTAAAACGGAAAAAAAGGCGTCTGGAGGTATACAAGCATCAGTTGTTTCGTTATATTCAAAAAAGCACTTGATATTTTTGGAAAAATAAAATTATTCCCGTTTGGTCGGAATATATCCGATGTGTGTCAGAATAACCGCTCTCCTATGTCGCGAAGACTGTTATATTAATATTTACCAGTGATATCCAACGACTTCCGTCATTCGCTCAAGTCTCGCACATGGCGCACATCGTCATTGACTGTGACTTCACCCGGGTGCACCTATTTCATCTTTGCTTAATATTCAGTGGACAAGACTAAAATGATAATAATTTCAACACACCATCCCGGTGAAAATGTGATTGACTGCTTGTACGGCGCTGCGCTTGTCCATCCACCGTCTATGTCTCTAGCGCCAGTTAGTGCGCGTCTTTCTTTCATTTTAAATATAACAGTGTATAAATAAGTATGAGCAATAGCAGGAGTGCGCGGCGAGGTTCTTTGCGTCGTCACCGCTGTTGATTTTTCTCCCGTGTGCGCGCGCGCGCGCGCGTGTGGATACGCATTGTTTATCAACGTGTTCAGACAGAGATAAATGTCCAAAGAGTGAATGACAGCAAGAGTGTAAACGAATGGTGCGCTCCGTCTTGTATTCAGAAAATCGTGATTGTGCTCTTTGTGTATGGGCACGTAACATCATCAAAGGTAGTTATTTCTTTCGATATTGCTGCTATTTACCGCGCAATCTTTTGCTGAATCGTTGATGAGGTAGAACAGAGAACGGTATATATGTATATATAAAAAAATTGTAGAATGCGCCATCTTTATTTTGATCAATCATTTAAAATAATAAGTACAAAAAATAAATAATTTTCAAATCAATCAGCAATTCTGTGCGATATCTATGTCGATATGTGATGACAGAGACGTGACGCGAGGTGGTTGTATGTAGTATACATACTTGAATATCCATTAAGGTTGATTTATACTGGCCGTAAACTGTTAACTTATGCCGTAATCTGTAAAAATTGACCAATTATAATCGATTATTCCCCTCTCATTCGACTGTGATTGGTCAATTTTTACAGATTACGGCCAGTATAAATCAACCTTTAGTTGCGATCTTGAAAATCTTAAAATATAGTGACACTTCTGATAGAATCATTTAACTTTCTTTTATGACTAACGAAATTTATGATGTGAAAAGAAATTGTTTTTTTTTAACATGATGCAAATTATTTGCATGGTCAATAAATCATCTGTTATTATAATTAGAAATTGGAAATATGATTACATGACGGTATTTCTTCGGAATATTAAGTAAGTCTGTTTTTTATTCCTGTACTAGCACTCTCTTGCTTTTATCAAATATTAAATGTAAGTATACCTATCTAACTTTAAATTCCAAGAGTGTATACTATGTCAACCACGAAAAAACAGACCCCATGATATTTTAATTACTTGGCAGTAAGAACATCAACATATAGATACTAATATTATTATGTTTTCCCTCCCTTTCCTTTCTCTTGTAATTAAAAAATTATAACTGTATACTTGTACTAACGTCTGAAAAATAAACATGTAGATATGTTAAAAGCTCTCTTGTATTTTGTTCAGATGAACTTAAA
Organism: Cyphomyrmex costatus; assembly: GCF_001594065.2. Classification (NCBI taxonomy): domain Eukaryota; kingdom Metazoa; phylum Arthropoda; class Insecta; order Hymenoptera; family Formicidae; genus Cyphomyrmex; species Cyphomyrmex costatus. The sequence goes on from NW_017276911.1 coordinate 90,131, forward strand.
ACATTTTTAATTAAAAAAAATAAGATAAAAGCTTCATTCTTGATGGAAAGCATTTAATATACTGGCATATTTGACAAAAATGTCATCAAGGTTAATACAATTGTTACATTTAAAATTAAAGCAATTTACAATCTATGTTATATATTATTATATAAAGTGTATTTTCTATTTAATAAAATAGTTTTATTTGTTTTAGTTAGAGAATCATAACATTTCTTTTTTTATAGGAAAGCTTAAAAAAGTTCCAATTGAAAAGAACATACATTCTCGTATTTCCAGAAGTAGGCATTTAAATCAGTTTTAAATAATGAGGAATATTTATCATCAAATATTGATCAAGCATAAACTTAACAATCACCAGTATCTCCAATGTAAGTATAGTAAATTTCTTTTTTTCTAATTTAATTTTTACTTAACTGACAATACCAAAACAAAGAAAAGAGAATTGCTTACTATTGCAGATACAAGAAATATACGTGATGCTGTTGTTTCTCAACTGCTTGCAGCTCTACAACAAGCTGCAGCACGATGCTGAGAATTATTCTGAATATACTGATGCCTATATAATGTTAGAAGAATTCTACATATTTGCCACAGAACTGGCACATCTGTGCGAGCAAGGGTAATGTAAAACTATACAATATGTTTACAAGTCTGACCTGCTAGGAAGTTTTCAATATTTTTAAAGATAATCATAATTCTTTTATATAATATTAGCCATTCCATTCTTCTCACAAACTAAATTATTTATAGGACAAATAATTTTTTCCTATGTACATGCATATCTTTGTCTAATCGTTAGATAAAAGGGAATTCTATGTTTCAGGTAAAGGTATTGACCATTTAATTATAGTTATATAGTGGGGATATTTAAAAGCAATGATGAAACGCAATGCAATGTCTGTCATTACAAAATTATTTGATATTTGGAAGTACGTTTAGTTACAAAAGTATATTATATTACCACACTCTGATAAAATTTTGCTTACTGATATCATTGATAATGTTTCTTCACTGTTATACAGACTGATGTAATTTCATAATCTGGTTGTTTTCAGTAGCATCTTGCATAAAAAATTGTCTAATACTTACTACATAGCTTGAATAATGAATATTAACAATATTTCTATTCAAAACATTATAATAACAGTTTATAGGATAATACTTAAACTGAGAAGAAAAGCTTCCTTTTCATTTAATCCATTTATTTTCGTTCACGTTAACAGACAAAATTCAAATATACCGATTACTTTCAAACTAATAATCCTCCTAGGTTAAATTAAATTGTCGATTTTTATTGTTATTAGCATTTTAAAATCGATAATCTAATTTAATTTAGGAGAATTATTATTTCAATTTGATTGTGTGTTGCAAGTCCGAAAGTAATTGGCGCGCAATATACCTGAGATAAATTAATTTTTTTAATTCAGCATTTTATTATTATTATTTCAACATTTAACTTTGATCATAACTAGTGCTATTCTTATTTGGTTAATGTATTCATATATAAATGATTCTTTTCTAATCTTGATACTTAGTAAAATTAGGAAAGTGACCCATTGCTTATAATGGTGGAGGTTACGTGATCTGAAATCTCAACCAATCAGAAATTGAAGTCATTTGCAGAATGAACGTCGTGAACGATCCATGTAAAGTCTACAAATGAACTCGAAACTTGGGGTGCGTTCCACTTAACGTTCGCAACGCTCGCGAGTATTATTTTGTCCTTCTTGTAATCGAATATTAAATAAGGATAAGATGATACACGCGATCGTTGCGGATCAACGTTAAGTGGAACGCACCCTTGATTGGCTGACCGATTCCTACTATTTTCAATCCACTTCACATTCATTGAAATGGATCACCTGATTCTAATTCCATCATGATGCTAATAATATAAAATACATTTAATTATTATCTTGGTTTCTTTACCTATCATGAACTATTAACTAAAAACTTTTCGGTTTTATCGCCTCGAATGTTAAAGATAAACTTATAAATGTTAGCTCTTATAAACTACTTGTTGCTGCTTAAAACTTTTAATAAAATGCTAAATGTCCAAAAAGAATATTTGTGCAGAAGAAAATCTCAATAATAATCAAGATGTTAAAATAAAATTAAAGATTTTTTTCAAGATCTTTTACTATTGAGATTGTATACATGAAGTAGGTATTCATGCATACAATTTTTTTTTCAGAACTTTTATGCTCAATTTCATTACCTCTACAGAAGACGCGGTATAGTGTCTCCGGCCATGTTCAAAAACTGAAACACACTGCAAGTCTCTTATTCCAAGCCACCAAAGTCCATTTTTGGGGGTATATAACTACTAACATATAAAAAAATTTTGAATCGAACGTTATATGTTCTGAAAGGCGGCATCGCCACGAGTAATTTGAGCTAAAAAAATTTGAAATCTATCAAACCGTTCTAGACATACAAGCGGTCGAAAAGGGATGATTTTCATGAGAAATGAAGTAACGTCTTCTTCTTCTTCTCTGTCCGCAGTCATATGCATCTCTCTCCTGTCTCATCTTTCACTCACATCTCCACCAACTTCAACTCATCCACCCCCATCCTCTCTTTCGCCGTATTTCACTCTCTTTCGTTTATAATATTTTTAAATCATTTTTTTATATATATTTGTGATATATTTGTACTTTAAAAAGTAAGTGATATCCGAAAAAAATCATATAAAAATGAAAAGGTCAAGCCATGTCCAAAAAGAGATACTCAAAAATTTCAACCTTTTTATCTAATAATAATATATTACCATGAAAAGTAACTGATATATTATTAATTAAAGGTGTCAGTACAAAGTGAACATACATAAAGTGTATGTAACTTTCAGCCGATTTTCGAATCGCCTCCGCCTTCCGCTGTCCCCCTCACTTCACCTCACCGCGCGTGGTCCGAATGCCACACTAGAGATCCTCAAGTAAGAAATACGCCAACTGAAATCGCTACGGGATTGGTTGATGACGACACCGCAAAAATATGGCGCAATCGTATTAACAAGTATGCACGTATGACACTATGGACACACAAGTTTGACATACACGCCATACAAGTATAACACACAATTATTAGATAAAAAGGTTTAAATTTTTGAGTATTCTTTTTTGAACATGGTTTTCATTTTTATGATGATTTTTTTCGGATATCACTTACTTTTTAGAATACAAATATCACAAATATATAAAAAAAAAAGATTAAAAAATATTATATAACGATAGAGAGTGAAATACGGTAAAAGGGAGGGGTAGTGGGGGTGGGTGTTGGAGGGAGAGGGAGGGGATGCGGTGGGTCGAAGATGGTGATGGTGTGAGTGAAAGATGAGAGGGGATATTAGAAAGTTTTAATACGGCCTTGAATGCGAACAGGGAAGAAGGAGACGTTTCTTAATTTTTCATTAAAATCATCACTTTTCGACCGCTTGTATCTCCAGAACTGCTTGACCGATTTAAAATTTTTTGGCTCAAATTACTCGTGGCGATGCCGCCTTTCAGGACATATAACGTTCTATTCAAAATTTTTTACATTTTAGTAGTTATGCACCACCCAAGAATGGATTTTGGTGGCTCGGGATAAGAGACTTGTAGTGTCTTTCAGTTTTTGAACATGGCCGGAGATACTACCGCGTCTCCTGATATTTAAATCTAAAGGCCGTCAATGTACAAACATAATTAATACGAATACGAAACCTCTAACAGTCTAGCTTGAATCTTTTTAAATGCTTATATATATATAATTTCGCGTGAATTTAAAAATGATTTGAATAACTACGTTGGCGTAAAAATAAAAAAAAAAGACATATTAAAATGGATAATTTTGCTATAATAGTTTTATGATTATATATTGTTTCTTCTCATATATAACATATTTATAAATATTAAAAAAAATTATTTAAAAGAAAATAAAACCTATTCAAATTTTAACAAAATTTATTTAAGAATTTTATTGTAAATTTATAATTTTGTGGTGATTATTATAGAAAAAAATCAAATATTTAAAGAAATTGTAATATTTTAATAAACACGTTTTGTTTTGATAACTCTTTTGAAAATTTCTTTATTTTAATGAACATAAAAAATTCTTTTTTCTGAACAGATGCCATAATTTATATTTTTGTGTATATTAAAAATTGTGAAATCTTCAATTTATTAATTTTATTGTGAAATGCATTTATAATAATTATAATCAAAATAGTGAAGATTGGAAAACAGAAAAAGTTATTCTTAATCATAGAATTTGATGAATCAGTCTATGTATGCAGGTTTATACGCACGATCCAGTAAACAGAAATGTAAACAGAACTTAAAATCCTTGCAAATATAGTCACCATTGAGTGTGATAATACTAAATATGAATTTTAAAAAATGAAAGGATTACAGTACATATATATTATTTCTTGTTCTGTTTTAGAACCACAGTTGTTCCTATGAACGCCTCTTGTTCATTACACGGTGATGGAAAAGGTACTAAACACAAAATTGGTTCAAGTAAGTCAACAAACAATCTGTTTATTGTTTTAGGCACTATTCAATTATGTCGGTGAGATAATATCTTATGTTAATTATTTGTTTATTTATTGATTAATTTCTTAGAGAGGATGGCGTATGAGGTATTTTTGGGCGGATCTTGTAATCCAACTACCTGGAGGTCAGATATAGCGATACCGACTCTTCAGAATCTTGGCATTACTTATTATAATCCTGTAAATAATTTACATACCTTTATCCTTGTTTTTTTTTTTCATAATTACATGCGTACGAGATATTACAATTAAATTGTGTATCACAGCAAGTGTCACAGTGGAAGCCAGAATTAATAGCTCAAGAATATGAGGCAAAACAGACGGCACGAGTCTTACTATTTGTCATTGACAATCAGACGCGCAATAGCGCGGGCATTATTGAAGCAGCTCAACTGGCAGCTACACGTAGCGAGTCTTTGGTTCTTGTCATTTATCCGTATCGTCAAGGACAAGCTATACTCGGAGAGACCGTTTCCACGCAGTACGTTCATATGATTAATCGATTCAAGGTTTATTACTTATATATATAATAATATGAAATTATACAAATTTAAAACGTATAATAATTTTTCAATAATAAAAACTCCTGTATAAATCAAATATAAACTTGGAAAGAAAAGGGCACTAGGAGTTAAGCGCAGATAACTTTCCGCAAATGCTGATATACAGGGTGTCCAGTAAAGAGACGATTTCCTTTTAAGGGGAGATTCTTGAGATAATTTTAAGACGAAAATTCTAATACCAAAATGTTGAGGCTATAATAATTTTTGAATTATAAGCGTTTAAAATTAACGAATCATATCGTCTAAAGTTGGCGCGCTCAGGAGCGGCACAACGCAAAGTACTAAACGCGAAAGCTGACTCTTATTGGAAGTTGTTTTGCATATCGCTGCTCATAACTTCACAACTTTCTTTACGTGTGAAAGATGTACAAAATAATTATAATTGTTTATAATTAATGATTTTATAATATTCATACAAGTTCCTTGTACCTTTTTTATTATTTTAATAAAGATTATTTTAATAAAATATTTAAAGTGTATTTGAATAATGCATTTATATTAAGAAATATCAATAGAATAAAATCTTATATTCATATATGTAATCTCTTAAAATCAATATTGACAAAAGAAGTGATAAGTTTTCGCGTTTAACGCTGCTCATAACTTCACAACTTTCTTTACGTGTGAAAGATGTACAAAATAATTATAATTGTTTATAATTAATGATTTTATAATATTCATACAAGTTCCTTGTACCTTTTTTATTATTTTAATAAAGATTATTTTAATAAAATATTTAAAGTGTATTTGAATAATGCATTTATATTAAGAAATATCAATAGAATAAAATCTTATATTCATATATGTAATCTCTTAAAATCAATATTGACAAAAGAAGTGATATAAGTTTTCGCGTTTAGTACTTTGCGTTATGCCGTTCCTGAGCGCGCCAACTTTAGACGATATGATTCGTTAATTTTTAACGCTTATAATTCAAAAGTTATTATAGCCTCAACATTTTGGTATTAGAATTTTCGTCTTAAAATTATCTCAAGAATCTCCCCTTAAAAGGAAATCGTCTCTTTACTGGACACCTTGTATATCAAACAACTTTTTTATTATAATAATTATGCTTACATGTTTCGTCTCATTTTTTAGCCTTCTTCAGAGACAATAAAATTACATAAGTAAAAAAAATATAAAATAGGATCGAGTGATGTTTAATCACAGTGAGCTTCCCACAAGCAAGAAATAAAATCTGATGTTAATTCCATCTAACAGAACATATTACAATAAAGGGAAATGAACAAATAATTAAAGAAAAAAAAGAGAAAGAAATGAATAGTATGCCGAAACTAAGAAAATTTAGGTTAATTTTGAAAATATATTTATAATTAATTGCAAATATTCTACCTGATATCAGATGTACAACTTTGCTTCCGCCGTTTTTTTCTGAAATTCGAGGCTTTATTGTAAAAAAAACTGTTATACATTTATGATTCAAAGTATTGTCCATCGCTGGCCACTACTTTCTCCCATCTTTCGGACAGCGTACGGATCCCGCGCCGAAAAAACTAGTCATCTTTTGAGGCGATCCACGAATCGATCTAATTTTTTACTTCTTCATAAGATTGGAAGTGCTGGTCAGTCAGGTCGTGTGCCATTCGATCAAAACAAGTGATAGTCAAAGGAAGTAACGTCTGGAGAATATGGCGGGTGGGGTAGGACTTCCCATTTCAACGTTTCCAAGTATGTTTTGACCACTTTCGCAACATGGAGTCGAGCATTGTCAAAATCACTTTATCGTGTCTCTCGTTGTATTGCGGCCGTTTCTTTCAATGCTCTTCTCAAACGCATCAATTGCGTTCGATACCGATCGCCTGTGATTGTTTCAATCGGTTTCATAATACACTATGCCTATTTATGTAATATTGCATTGTCTCTGAAGAAGACTCAAAAATGAGTCGAAACATGTAAGCATAATTATTATAATAAAAAGGTTGTTTGATATATATCAGCATTTGCATAAAGTTATCTGCGCTTAACTCCTAGTGCCCTTTTCTTTTCAAATTTATATACAAATTTTAAAAAAGTAAATATCAAAATCGAGAGATTTAAACCCATAAAGACCAATATCAAGTGACTGTAAATATCCTTTTATATTAATAATTATAAAACAGAGTCGAGTCGAAGATAGTGGTTAAAAAAGGTCTGATTATTTCTTCACGTTATGGACTCTTTTGTACGAAATTCAACAATTTATTAGATTATAGTATCGCGAGATCATTAATTTGTAAATTGTCAGTGATACTGAAAAAGATCCAAAGTGTTTCAGAATTATTAATACAAAAGAATTTTTGCACACGGTCATTTGGTGTTAGTTCTTATTGGCTTAAATCTCAATTTAGATTTCTTATTTAATTTTTATAATTTCTTTTCTTATCAATGTACTTATCAGTACATATACTTATTAGTATATTTTATTCTACAGGGAATATTATGATTTAATGAACGGATTATTAGTGCTTCAGTACCTAATGGAAAGACAAAGGATACCAATATTCGAGAGTGTATCAGTTGCCCTTCATTGTACGTCCAAGGTAATGGCTCTAATTGACCTACAATTGAAGAGTAGAATTTTAAAATGCGTTTTGTCCAAAATTTATCATTTTCAGAAAATGAGAAAGAAATTCACAAGAGAACTGTGCACCTTACAAAAAATAACAATTTTTTAATCAGTAAGATGTGAAATTTCTCAGTAAAATTATCAAACAGTTGCTGAAAATGTAAAAAAAAAAAACACATATTTTGTCTCTTTCTAATTTAAGAACATAATGTACTTTAAATGTCAAGATTTTATTTAACACAAATTGATGATGTAGAAATGCTTTCAGAACGTCATAAAGCTTAAAATATGTATTTCTCAACACTACCATCTTTAATTCAAAAATGAAATTTTGAATAAAATGCATTTTGGAATCTGCTTCACAAAAACTCTGCTCCTCAATTGTATCAAAATAAGGCCCAGTTTTTCATTATCTGATTAATTTGTGGTTCAAGTTATATTTCACCCAATGAGCTTTATTCATGACATTGTAGATAAAATTCTTTGGATAAAATATCAGTTTAAATCTAACTTAACCCTAATCACAAGTTAACCAAATGATGATAAATTGGGCCTGATTAACACACACACACATACGCGCGCGCGCGCGCTATATATCTATGTATGTATAGATGTTACGCGAAGAGATCAATGTGCAGGATTGCATGAACATCGAGGATGGCATCAAACCTGTAAGAATCTCGCTTACTCAAAATGGAACGGATGCAGTGTAAGTTTTTATTCAATGTAGTTGTAGTTACCTATCTGCATTATATGTGTAAACATATATAACACAATATTCAAATTACTTTACACACACACACACCCACACTCACACACACACACACACACACACACACAGTGTCACGTAAAGTTTTTGCCATCGCTTTTGTATAGATAGAGCGGACTAAACTGTGTCGAAGTCCTCTGCCACTACAAGTCGTACAAAGGCATATGTAGATATATTTCTCCGCATCGGCAAGAATTTTTGCATTAACCTAATACAATATTGCCAACGTTAGCATTGTCCAAGATATCCGATTAACGGATAAATCTTCTTGAATGTTGTTTATTGTTTCACATAACATTTGTTAAGATCATGGCCATTGAAAGTTGTTCCCTTAATTTTTACTTCTGCACTAAAAATTCATTTTTTCGTAAAAATAAAAATAAGAACAATCTCCAATACTGAACGACAAAAGTGAGCGTCAACCAAAACTAATATAAAATTTTACTTCGCCAAATCATATCATATACGCGTATTTGATCATTTTTTAATATTATCATTTAATGAATGAATCTAGAAGAACCACTTTAAAAAATCAACAGTACTTTAATGATAATATAAAAAGCTTTATCTATATTGTGATTATTACATGGTAGTTATTATCAATTATATATACATATATAATTGCAGACTATAATATATTAATAATAGAAAATTTAATTAATTACTTATGAAATTGAAAATTATGTAAGATAGAAAATATTTGGTAATTATGCATATTAACGGACATCACACCGATGATCTTGACCTTGACATATGTTGTCAAGGTCATGATTCTGAGTAACTTTGCCTTAACAACTAGGTGGCGGTTGTTATAGTTTCTGAGATATTTAGACTTAAATGTTTAGACTTAAAACTAATTTATATGGTATATTTTTCCGTTAGAGAATAAACTCTGATGACCTCAACATTGAATTGTTGACAGTATGTACTTCTGTTTATCTCTACTAGCAGTCATAGTTTTCACTGATATTCAGAAAACATTATTATATCAGTTACTTTACTGAGTTCTTATTTAAACGTAAATATTCATTTCCCGAACGTAACGATGCGTTTTTTTACAATTATGGATGAACTGTATCTATCAACACTAGAAAAATAAATATGTATAATAATTCATATATTAGGTGTACAAATTAATTCTTGACCTTTGTTGACCAACTTTGACCTTCCTCTTTTAGGCGATAGGAAACCCCCTTATTAGGATATCGCTTATGGGCGATAAGAACGTCTTGCTGGGTTACTCCAAGCGTATTTGCAAATTCTAATTGCGTTTGACAAGAATTTTTGTTCAAAATTTCCTCTAACTCCACGTCTTCCACTTTTCTTAATTGACCAGGGCGTTCACGATCCTCAAGGTCGAAATTTCTCTCTCGAAACTGTTGGAACCATTTTTTACACGTATTGCACGATACACCATTCTAATCCAAAGCCGAACAAATCATTTCTTTTGCCTCAGCCGTGTTTTTTTTTTAAGTTGAACCGTGAAAAGAAAGCAACGCCTCAAATTTTGCTTTTCGAATGACATCGTGGCTGCGTTCCGTTATTCACTGCAAGTACTGAAAATCTATAGTATACGTAACGCGAACTATAAATTTTCAATACTTGTAGTGAATAACAGAACGTAGCCCGTGTTTACTGCTGATTTTTCAGGTTATTTTCACAAACAAGTATTGTACCTCATTTTAAAGCTAAAAGATGATACTTCAAAATGACTATAGGGGGGGGGGGGGGAATTATGCATATTAACGGACATCACACCGATGATCTTGACCTTGACATATGTTGTCAAGGTCATGATTCTGAGTAACTTTGCCTTAACAACTAGGTGGCGGTTGTTATAGTTTCTGAGATATTTAGACTTAAATGTTTAGACTTAAAACTAATTTATATGGTATATTTTTCCGTTAGAGAATAAACTCTGATGACCTCAACATTGAATTGTTGACAGTATGTACTTCTGTTTATCTCTACTAGCAGTCATAGTTTTCACTGATATTCAGAAAACATTATTATATCAGTTACTTTACTGAGTTCTTATTTAAACGTAAATATTCATTTCCCGAACGTAACGATGCGTTTTTTTACAATTATGGATGAACTGTATCTATCAACACTAGAAAAATAAATATGTATAATAATTCATATATTAGGTGTACAAATTAATTCTTGACCTTTGTTGACCAACTTTGACCTTCCTCTTTTAGGCGATAGGAAACCCCCTTATTAGGATATCGCTTATGGGCGATAAGAACGTCTTGCTGGGTTACTCCAAGCGTATTTGCAAATTCTAATTGCGTTTGACAAGAATTTTTGTTCAAAATTTCCTCTAACTCCACGTCTTCCACTTTTCTTAATTGACCAGGGCGTTCACGATCCTCAAGGTCGAAATTTCTCTCTCGAAACTGTTGGAACCATTTTTTACACGTATTGCACGATACACCATTCTAATCCAAAGCCGAACAAATCATTTCTTTTGCCTCAGCCGTGTTTTTTTTTTAAGTTGAACCGTGAAAAGAAAGCAACGCCTCAAATTTTGCTTTTCGAATGACATCGTGGCTGCGTTCCGTTATTCACTGCAAGTACTGAAAATCTATAGTATACGTAACGCGAACTATAAATTTTCAATACTTGTAGTGAATAACAGAACGTAGCCCGTGTTTACTGCTGATTTTTCAGGTTATTTTCACAAACAAGTATTGTACCTCATTTTAAAGCTAAAAGATGATACTTCAAAATGACTATAGGGGGGGGGGGGGGGTTAACTTAAACAGATTCTGACATCGCTGAAAGATAGGGGCCGAAAATTAATTTGTACACCTAATAACTACTATTTTATTTTAGCAACCCTATTTTTAGATATTATATAATTATACTATTGTAAAAATTACAAATTGAGATCTTCAACGGACTCTTATGGTTCAAAAACAGAGTACAGTCCTCAAGGGCGAATGAGAGTGCAGCGTTGATATTGGTACGCAAGTTTAATAAATTTTGTCTATTGAATAATCTGAATTCACACATAAGTATCCTTTATTCAATAATGATTAAAATATAATATACTATTATTAAAATATAATATACTATTGTAACCATTAAATTTGTTTGTAAAATAGTGTATGCAGTGTGTTCCGCCCCCTCCCCCGCGGAAAGGCTCCATTACTATTAAAAATAATCAAACCCAACCTATTTTTTGGTGTGAGATGACTCTCGCTACACGTGGAAGTTATGAGCCGTTTTCCTCCTTTTCGTCCCTCCGTCTCTTTGAGCGCATGACTTTCATGCGTAGCGAGGGTCACCTTACACTAAAAAATAAGTTGGGTTACTTGTAACAGTAGTGGAGCCCCCCCGCAGGGGGGGGGGGGCGACACCCACTGCATCTACGTATACATTACTTTACAAACAAATTCATTGCTTTAAAACACTTTAACGCTTTAAGGCGAGGAACACATACTTTTGTATAACGCATAAAGCATGTGCATAAGGAATTTCATTGGCCCATTTTCTTATGCATGAGTCAATGAACCAATCAAATTCTTTATGTATATGGTTTATGCGTTATGCAAAAGTGTGTGTTTCTCGCCTTTTAATATCTCAGAAACTATACTCTCTGCTACTTTATTTCTTTTATGTGAACATCTTGTGGAGAGTTGGTGGTGTCCTGGATAAGACTGGCCACGATAATCTGGTTTTTAACGGAACCTGGGCCACTCAAATTTAGAAGAAGAATCTCAGAGAAAGAGAAACCGCCACCTAGTTGTTAAGGCAAAGTTACTCAGAATCATGACCTTGTCAAGGTCAAAATTATCGAAGGATACTCCCCTTTACTGAATAATTATCAAATATAAACCTGTTTTAAGAACAAACCTTTGTTTTGAATCCCTATGTAAGAATATCTAGGGCGGAATTCATAGTCTATTCTTATTTCAAGATTGTGTTTAAGATGGTCTTAAATATTGTATAAAAATCAACTATGAATATTAGTGTAGTATATACCTATTCTTTAACTTGACATCTACGAAGATATTTCTGAACATAAATATTATTGAGCAAAAGTTTGTTTTAGTCCTTATCTCCAAAAGTCTCTCTCTCTCTCTCTCCCCCCCCCTCCTTCCTCCTTTCCCCTCTCCTTCTGAAAATATTTCTTAACATGCTTATAAATAACAAAAAGATGAAGAGTATTTACAAACAATTTATAAAGAAATTTTATTTATATGACAGAAAATTACGGGAAGTTTTCAAATCTATGGACGTTAATGATAGTGGCACAATAAAATTGGGGGAAGTATGTACGTTTTATTTATATGAAATATTTTTAAAGTCATCTTAAAAACTCAACATTTTCTTTTTATTTCTAGGCTTTAGTGATGTTACAGTCAAGTACAATGTGCAACAATTTGTCTGTCTTGGATCTGCTCAACACAGTAAATAAAAAATCCGGTAATGCTTGCGTATACATTTATATGGCATTTAACAGATTCGTATTTTGGTAGTAAAAAATATTAAAATATGATATATTCAATGCGCAGAAATCTATAGGACATTAATAGATGGATTTCCGGCAAAAGGTGACCCAACCGAATTGCGAATAAATTTCGAACAGTTCTGCGTTTTAGCCAGTGAATCGTCTTGGATGCGGATGAAGAATAATGGCATCTCTTGCGAAAGTGAGATACCTTCAGTATGGAATATATTATGTAGGAAGACCTCAAATTTCTTGCGCCGAGTTTTCGTACATCCTTTTAATCGCTTCCTAGGTATTTCTGATTTTCAACAATTTCCCTCAATCTTCAATGAACTGACTGTCTACACTTCTTGTCTGAATCTTCCATTTTCTCACTTCCTAAAATTGAACACTTGATTTCATCTACATATTTCGTAAAAATTAGGAAAAAAACGAAACTTATTTTAAACTATCAAGATTTAAACTATTTCAGATTGGACTAATTCCTTCACACAAGAGTTCGAGAAGAGAGACATTTATGTTGGCGTAGTCAGTAAAGATCTGTTTTGGTTAGAATCTTCTGCAATACCGTTGATAGAGTAAGTATGAACAGTTTAATGATAATTACCTCTCATCCAGTTATGCCTGTATTAGACTAAAAATTGAGATTATGTTTAATCGATCAGAATAAATTGTTACGAGTGACTAGACAGAATAAATATCATAAAAGAATAAATAATAAAATTAAGAAATAATTATAAAAATTATGGAGGCCTCGATATACATTTTGTGAAACACGTATTAATAACATCGATTGTACAATCGATATGAACAACTCGATTGCAATAATTGCAGGGACAAAAAGTAACTCATACGATCATCTGTGATTACGTCCGTTAACAGTTCGATTATAAAAATGTTAAAATTCAATTGTACAAATTCAGGTGTACAAATTAGTTCGGTCTGTTTTTTGTGTTCAAAAATGCATTTATTTCAAAACAAAATGAATGAACAGATTAATTAAAGTATTGTCCATCGCTGGCTACTACTTTTTCCCATCTCTCAGGCAATTTTCGAATTCCATCTCGGAAAAATGACTCGTCTTTGGAGGCAATCATCTTTTGAAAAACGGACCGAACGAATTTGTACTTCCAATAAAATAACACGGATAAATACAGTTAGAGTTGATTAAAATTAATTCAAATTAATTCAAAGTATTCAGTTCATTCGATGCCTTCGCGAATCTTTGAATCCTGTGCCGATCATGATATGCAATATCAAATTTAGTGAATTTTGCTTTCATTAGTCATCAATTTCAATCTCGATTTTCCAGATCAATGAGATTATCTTTATATCGACCAAGCTTGAATGAATACAACGTAAGAATATTGCCACAAGAATTGCAGAAGATAAAGAATTCACGACTGATCCTATTGATAGTGCCGCAGCATTCACGCGGTGTCACCATTATGGCATTGGCAGCTCATTTGATTGGACTGCACGCTAAGCTCGTCCTCTGTGTTCAAATTCTTCCTGAGGGTTCTATTATATCTGATGAACAAGTATGATTGCTATATTTTACACCCCTTCCTTTTCCTAATATATACACGCATACACGTACGCACACAACACAGAATTGGCAATTAAATTATTTAAGTCTCCTGAATGGTCGCCGCAATAATAAAAAGATCGTGATATCATAAATAAAAGTTACTTGTCATTTGTAAACAAAGAAAATTTAAGTAAAATAATGAGATTATTTTAAAATACTTATAGAAATAGGCCAAATCAATTCTTATTCCTCCCCCCCCCCTCCCCCCTCTCGTTAGTAAATAATCATAAAAGGAAATGAAAATAGGCTACATATATGCATTGTATAAACGCACCTTATATGTCTTTTAAGACTATTTACTAACTGTCAGGGGAAAGAAGGATAAGAATAGCCAGTACTACTCAGGAACTTTAAGGCTAAAGAATTCTAGCAAATTAACCTTCAAGAAATCATATAATTTATCATAGTTAATAATAAAATTAACTTCTGTATATTATTACAAAGTTATAATCTGTTTTTCGTGCACAAATTTGTTTTTATAAACATTTGTAGGAAAATTTTTATTTTTATAATTATAATAGATGATATAATTATTTTCTTCTTATTCATTTTTAGCTGACTGAACAAGCCCGAAAAGATTACAACCGAGGAAGGATGTACCTGTCGGATTACGCAACGCGTGAAGGTGTACCTGTTTTTCAGAATATCGCTGATGCTTTACAACATGCGATACAATTAGTTCAAAACCCTTGTTGACTTAAGTGCTCTTTACCGTTTTCTTTTTTTATTTTTTCACACAGATAAGCTCATTAATTTGAGAATTAATTTATTTTTATTCTTAACCATGTCCAACTACCATTTGAGATCAATACATAAGTACACCATAGGTATAATTATGATAATGTATTATCATTATATCTATAAGAAACGATTGTGGTACAGCAATTCATTATCGTTTTTTTCATGTTTTTTATCGTCTCATCGATATACCCGCGCGTGTTATTTATATTCTTTCCATTAATAATGTTACTTGTTTACTATTATCATTTATAGTATTATTACTAGTATCATTTTTAAGTTCTTGACAAAATTAAAATATGTGCAATCGAGACTTTATTTACGTCAAGTTATCTTATTTATTATTAGTATTTGTCATGAACACATGAGCATTTTTAAAGCAATTATTTTTACTTTGTTAACCGTTATATACAATCCTTTTATTTATTTTATTTTTAAAAAATTTATATTGGTTTAATGGATCGAGTAGCTAACCATTTTACTATATGCCCTCTTCTCGAATGACGTTGAATCCTTATTTAATTATTATAGGTTATAATAGAGCAGAAAACAATCTCTCACGGTAGATGGACATTTTTCTCATTTTATAAATTGTAACTTAACGTTCACAATTTTTTGTAATCTTTTGGTAATGTGGTTGAGGATCATTTGATATATATGTACATACATAAAACTCATAATTGTTTCTAACAATTTAATCAAATCATTAATTTTTGAAATCTAATCAAGGAAAGATGTGTTAAATTTGCTTGTACATTTTGAATGTGTGATGCGTATCTCAGCTGAGTATACATATACCAATATGCATGCATGGAACATCATGAATATACGAGGTACATTTCAACCCACAAATATGAAATGTTATTGTCAATAATAATGAAAATTACAGTATAAGAAATTGTTGTCTTATCCAAATCAGTATACAACGTGTAAATGAATAAGTGAGTAAAAAAGAAAACGAATAGAACCAGCTAGAACAAAATGCTATTAGGACCTTGAATAAGTTCTCGCTGTTTTCCAACATATGGTGTTAACAGAACTTGCACTGCGTGCATGTAGTTGAAGACATATCGATAAGAAACTACGATAAGCAAGCTTGAAATTCAGTGTATGTCATCTCGCCGAAGTGTAAACAACTTTTTGTTTCATAGTGTTAAACATGTCGAGTTTTGTGCCAACAAAAGAGTATTTGCGGGGAATTTTATTGCACTACTTTGTTCAAAGAAAATTTGCAGCTGAAGCACACAGAATTCTTGTTGAGACTTACGGTATAAACCATGCTCTATCGGAAACATGCAGAGATTGGGTTTAGACGCTTCAAAAATAATGATTTTGATGTTGAAGATAAAGCAGAATTGGAGGCATTACTGCATGAAGATTCATGTCAGACGCTAGCTGAACTTGTAGAATCATTAGGAGTTGATTACACAGCAGTTTCTAAACGTTTAAAATTATTTTTTTAAATAAAGCATTACTTTTCACGAAAAAAAAACAGCGAGAATTTATTCAAGGTCCTAATAGATCTGCTGTCCACATTTTCTATAACAATAACCATAAGGATGTACCGTAAAAATTAACTAATCAGTTCAAAATTATGAAAAACTTTTGGTAAATATGCCAAATAAGGGAGACAGCCGCGATGACTTTGACATATGTTGTCAAGATCATGACCTTGAGTAACTTCTAGGTAAGCCTTTTTAGCCATCGTTCGTTATTCATTAAAAAGTCGTTAACAAAAAAGTTCTGTTATAAAACAAAAATTCAGTGCTTTAAAACGAAAATATTTGATAATTGTTTATTATAAGGGACCGAGCCTCGATGACCTTGATGTTGATATATGTTGTCAAGGTTATAACTCTGCTAGTGATTTTTATACATATAAGAGAAGTTTTGAACACATAACCGCGCGTATTCCGATAAAAGAAACTAACCCCTAACCTAATTCATTTTTTGATGTGGGGTGGCTCTCTCGCTACTCGTAAAAAGTTGTAATTCATGTTAAACATTACTTCATGAATTTATAACTTTTCACGCAAAAATAAAAAATGGGTTGGATTGGGTTAATTTTTTTCGGTAATGGAGCATCCCCCGTAGAGGGGAGGAGCGGAACCCACTGCATCCACGCGAAACGTTGACAACATGAACATATATCAAGGTTACAGTCATCACAATTGTTTCCTCTCTTCGGCATATTTACCAAATTTTTAGATCTAATTGACTATAGCTAGAAACTCAAAGAAACATAAGGCAATGAGACGTAAGTAGTAAGCGAATTGGCTAATCACGGTAAAGAACTATTTTACATTCTCTACCGTGATTGACCGATTCGCTCACTGCTTAAGTTTTAATGGGTGCATAGTACGACGACTGCTCACTGAACGCTCAGTGAGCTCTTGCATGTGAATAAGAGCATTCAGTACGACGACCGCTCAGGCGCTCACTAAGCGCTCAGTGAGCAATCGTCGTACTGAATATACCTATTGCTTTACGATTTTTTGATATTTCTGGCTTTAAAGATCATTTAAACTAGAATAACAATCGATTTCACTCTCCTCACATTGGATTGTGATTGCTCAATTTCTTATAGTTTACAATTTACATCATAAATTATAATAGTTTACGATCAGTATCAATGATTATTGAAAAGATCCTAAAGTCGATTAGTGTAAAGCTCGATCTGCAATTGTATAAACGTAGTTGTAGTTGTTAAAATTGACCAATTATAGTTAAATACGGGAAGAATATCCAATTGTATGATTAGAAAATGCTTACAATTACGATTACTTACAACTACGTTTACGTAATTGTAGATCAAGCATAATTACACATATGTACTATCACATCAATATTTCACGTGTATGTATGTATATATATACATATATATATATATATATACACGTGAAATATATATACATAAATTTTCATATAACAATAACGGATTACTCAAATCATATTTATTATTTCGAATCATAAAATCGAATCATAAATTTTATTGTTTGAAGCAGCATAGCAGAAGAAGAAAACCAAGAACTAAATGGTCCACCATAAAGGTTTGAAGGAAAAAATAAGGAAAAGGAAAGAGGCTCCAAAGAAAAATCGTTTATTCTTTTACATGAATATCAAACACTTGTTTATACATATTAAACATTTTTCTTTTCGGAATAAAACAAAACTATTACTGTTTCTTGCGCTTTTTCTTTCAGTATGGTATCTTTTTCGAACAAAATCTTAATATGTTATCTGTCATATGCGACAGTGAATAAAAATATTTTAAAATTCTTATGCTTATATTTAATAATCGTTTAAGATTACGTGATATCATCAGAATGAATTTTAAGTGTGTTAAATTTAAATATGTTACATCCAATTTATATTAAAAATACTCGAAATACATTTAACGTTACTAGCGTAAATAAAAAACTTAGATAAGAGCCTCCGCATGAAATTATACAATTATTATTATACGTTACCTTTTGATCGAAACTATTTCGAACGAACAGTCGCACGAGTGTCTGCAGATATATTATCGATCGGATAAATGACTTATTCAGCTTTGGGTCTATTATCCTCATCATTTTTACTTTCTCCAAAATCGACTTTTCTTACTGCGTTATATTTTTCAGGGAAGTAGTACCTTCGTATATTCTTGAGAGATAACAATACTGGTATCATAGCCGGCAAAAATAGGGGAATGTATACGGCGTACCTGTAATATCGTAAAATTATTTGAAATGTAATTTAAGTATGTATATATGTATTATTTAAAAAATATATGCTGAATTTTCGTAATGCTTTCTATTGATTTTATATGAGTAAAAAAAAAATCTCGAAACTTTGATTGTTAATAACTATCAGTGTGCAAATGAAAATCTTTCGATTGAGACGTTTTCGATCCAATTTGTTCGAAGTTGGGAGGCTATTGTGAAGTTAGCAACCCCCCCCTCCCAACTGTTCTTTAAATAACTTTTTAACTAGAAGTGTGTAAACGATGAGCAATCAAATGAGCTATAGAAACTAATTTTTTTTTTTTTAATTGAGGAGCCAACTTCACAAAGGCCTTCAAAAGTATATGCATTCGATCGAAATTTTGTCCCCCATTTGTGTAAATCTTATCCTTCACAACCCCAAAGGAAAAAATCAAAAGTGTCATGATCTATAGGCAGCTAATTGAAGTTCCCGTTACGTGAAATGACACATCTAGGGAACCTCTGACGATTTGCGAAACGTTTCCACGAAATTTTCACCATGTTTATAGTAAGTTTTCATTATTTCTATGCGTTACTTAAGCAAATATCGATTCATTGTTATTAACTGGTTTTTTACTCGACAACTGTCAAGTATGATAACTCCATCTCTATAACAGATACAAAATGCCGCGAAATTAAAAATGCAACCTCTTAATGGAAGAACCTGTATTTTCTATTTTTTTCAAATTGTAAAATGGCATTGTTTTACTTTGATCAATATTTTTTCTATTATATTTTACATTTTAACACTAGAACCGAGGCATTATTTTTTTATCATTTTGTAGTACTTTCTAGTTTTGTAGTACTTTTTAATTAATGTGGATTTGCATGTGGGGATGTATATTTTTGTGACTTCTCATCAATAATGATTATAATTAATTACAAATAATTTTATTTTTATGGTAACAACCTTTCCTCGTAATAATCCAGATTTAAGTTGAATCATGATTGGGTCAATTTAAATTCGCCATTGATACAATGTATTAAGATCAGTTTATACTTGTTTTTCACTATGAATGCGTAACGTTGATTATGGCCGCACGTAGATTTTAAAATGACCATAAGTTGAATATTAATAAAAGTGTATTATTTAATTGCCATTATGCTCACCTATTCAGAAATCACAAAAATAATAAGCAATTTTAGGAAAGACCCAAATCGCCACGATTATAGTGGTAAAATAAATTATTTCAACTTTTTTAAAGATAATTTAAAATTAACTCACTTTTGATCCTCTGGAAAATAAAGAAGTGCCAAAAGTGTTGGGTCGGAAAAAGCCGCCTCGGAGATAATAAAAGCTTCTTTACTGAGGATGAAACTACGTTTAAGATCGCCTCGTCGTAGATGTTCAGCAGACTCATGCACTAACCCAAGAGCAGTTTTGATTCTGTTTCCTACTACATCCGTGATAACAATATTGCTAATTTCTTTGAGTAATCGCGCCAGTGACTGTAAAGTTAATTTGGCCGAAGTTAACTGCTCAATTGTGCGGTATCTTAATAAGGAATCAATTTCCCAATCACGTGATTTTAACCCAACCAATGGCACCGTCGTCACTCCGTTAAGAGATTTCTGAAATTAATTATTTGTAAGTCGTTTCACATTTTAATCAATTTTTGTATACTATTATACAGAGTGTCTAAAAAGTTACGGGACACCTAAATATCATGGAAAATCTAAATATTATAGAAAAGTGTTTCAGACAAAAGTTGTAGAGTTCAAAAAGATCTATTTACTGATCACATCCGTTTGACCTTGAGTGGTGTCGCCAAGATCAGGTCAAGGATACGTCAATTTTTTTAAATGGAACACCCCATTTTTTTATTACATATTCTTATAGCACATCTCGAGAGTTTTCCAAAACACTATAATAAAATATTTTTTCATGAAGTACTTTTCGAGTTATAATACTTAAAAGTTACAGTATCCCCGGCATGTAGCATTATTTTAGGAGTCCTATCGATGGCTAAAATCTCTTGTTGTTCAAGATCGTCATTTGAATAACATGTCAAGTTAAAGGCCATTAAAAGTTGTATTTCTATTTTCATTTTTGCACTGAAAATTCATTTTTTACATAAAAATAAAAATAAGAATTTGAGGGGACTTTTCAGATGGAGTTGCGTTTCAAGACCGACGATTGTTCGGCGCGCAATTTGGGGAAAAAAGGGGGGATTACATATATTATTTTGAATAAATATTGCGAAGAATATTACTACGTCGACCCGCCATCAGAGGTCTATCGATATTCGCAAATTCTCGCAATTTCTGCTTTGATACGCGTATATCTCTTCATATAGAATCTCGATTGAATAACTCTCTCAGGCGTATAAGGTAGGCTTCCACTACAATGCCTTACTGATAAGTCCAGTAGTGGAAACTGGGACGAAACGCCATAATAACGTGATATTCTTCGCAATATATTCGATTAATTTAAAAGATTTTAACGAATTTATTGGCTCATTGTCCTTGTCTCTTTATAGAAAATCGCGCAAAAATGTTTTCGTAATAAATTCATTTTCTTTCAAAAGTGTCTAATTTGAATGTCTCGCGACTGAACGAATGTTTATTGATGCATCAAAGGCAAGTCTCATTAAAAGATGAAATAAAGTTAGGATATCAACAGTTTTAATGTGACACGACGCCTAATATCATCTTGCGAAAACTTTCAACACAACGTATACTTGTTACTCTCTTTTCTTAATTTAGATGCAGTTCTTTTTTCAGCGTATTTTTCTTATTCTTCGACATTCTTTTACGCCGATAATGGCGTGATTTTACGAATCACCCCCCTGTACCAATTCCGTGACTGAGCGGTAAGATGTTGTCCGTCGCAATAAAAAATTGTCGAGAATTGTTTGAATTAATTAAAGTATTGATAAAACTAGTATATATGCTCTCTCACATGCCTGGCACCCAATAATGATTAGTTACTGAGAGATTACTTCAGATTTTAAATAGAGCCAGGGAGACGACGTGGGTAACTTAAAAAGTTTCTTAAGTCTTCATCGGTGTTGGTACGACCACGTTTAAATTCGTTTACCCAAAAACTGATGGTTGGTAATGAAGAAGTAGATTCTGCTTGAATCTACACAGCTGTTTTCCCTTTCAAAAAATAGCGTTTTATCATTGTACGAAACTCCTTTTTATCCATTGTTGAAAAAATGTTTGACTTGCTTTGTTTGCTAAATGACTAATGGACGCAATTGTTTGAAAATTTTATAGTAATCATAGAAGATGATATACTTTTTGGCCATTGTCTTTTTTGCGATACGCGCGCTATTTCTGTGTGACTTAAAAAAAAACTTTTCAAGTTGTCCACGTATACTCCCGAGTATGGTACAGCGTATATAAATTTGAATAATTTACACAATTAAAACAAACTGAAAAAGAAATTATAAATGACTCTATTTAAAATTAAGTTTTAATATATTAAAACTTTTTTAATATCGTTACCATTTCTGGAATGCCTAGTAGAAGTCTGAGTTGTGCCAGGAATGTGCCTACTATAGCAGTTTCTTCGGGAACGACAGTAACGGCTTCATCCTTTCGCACGCTTTCACAAACCTCTGATGATGGATTAATCAAAATCACGCCACCCCATCTATATTAATTATACGATATTAAATGACTGAACTAAATTAGTTCAAAAATAATATATTTGTTAAAAAATTAATTTTTATAGAAAATAATAAATTATATACATGTTACACACAGTGCAACAAAATAATTAATGTTCATGCTCATTCAAAGTAAGATGAAAAAAATCCCAAAAACCGAATTCAAGAACATTGTTTTATCGATTGAATAGCACACATACACGCGCGCACGCAGGCACGCACGATTTTTATAGGAAATAATGAAAAATGAGTTGGCAAATCTTTTAGAAACTTTCAAATTTTTTGGGTGTGCTTTCCAGGACCTAGAATGTTTTTTGGTCACAACTTTATCGCATATATACAATAACAAGTTATGTAAATAAATGAATTTATAAAATATCAATTTCAATATATTAATTCATAAATAACGAACTCCTGTATGAATCAAAAATTAACTTGGAAAGAAAAGGGCACTAGGAGTTAAGCGTAGATAACTTCACGCAACGCCGATATATATCTAGCAAATCTATCTATTATAAAATTATTAAATAATCAAGCTTGATTATTTAATAATTTTTTATAATAGATAGATTTGCTAGATATACATATATTTGACGTTGCGTGAAGTTATCTATAACGCTTAACTCCTAGTGCCCTTTTCTTTCCAAGTTAATTTTTGATATCAATTTCAATCCAAAAACGATTTTAAGTGATGAAATATCTGATATATAAAACGATTTTCAGCTTTTTCTATTTTTCAAAAACTATTCAAAATATTAAAAAACGTTTTATACAAATGTTTTACAATAACATTACTTCTATTCATTTATATAAATATTTTTGAAAAATAATTTAAAAAATTTTTTTGGGAGCTTTTAAAATACACATGAGAAGTAATTTTACTCCTTAAAATCGTTTTTGGACCGCAACTGTTCTACATTTATCTATTTACGCAACTTATACATGTGTACAAAGTTTTATTAATATCAGAATTTGACACTTCGTAAGGTTTTCTTTGCAAGATAAGAAATAGAAAAGAAGAGCTCTTTTCAATACAAATTCCACATTACAGACTAGTATTAATGCACATATTTTAATTCTGGAAAAAGATTTCCAAAAATTTGTAAAAGCAATACCTACATTATTCTACGAAAATTATTGCGTTTAATTAGTAAAGCAGACACCTTAATATCCCCTAAAGAAAATTTATAATAATAATAGATGTATGAATAAAAAATCGGGAATATAAAAGATACCTTGGAGACAGAAAGGCTTCCACATTGCTATCTGTTCGCGATCTGTGTCCGCTGCGGGTGTAGATATGTAAAGGTGCATTATCACACGGTACCATATAAACGACTAAATTGATACATGGATGGAGACTAACCTGCGACGCTTTAAAGTTTAATCAGATATGCTAGGCATATACTTTTTGTGTGCATTACAAACCTAATTTTTTTTCTAACGGTGTTACAAGTTGTGGCAGGACACTCTCGCGCAAGGCAAAGTGCCTACGGCTTGGGCTACTGTCGGGTACACGTCTGGGATTCATATCTAATGGTAATAAATACAGCCACTGCGATTTGATCGAAAAGTTACTTAAGATGGACAGCTCGTCTAGAAATGGTTGCACATATTCTGCAAGAAATTAATTGCCGATATTTAATAATAATATACAGGGTGCATAAAAAATCTAAAAACAGTCGAATATCTTAAAACAAATTATTTTTAGGAAAATGTTTCGAACAAAAGTTGTAGGGTTTAAAAAGATATATTTTATATTTATATATAAATTCACACGAAATTACATATATAAGTAACTAAGATCCAAGCTGGACTGTTATAGGCTTCGTATTCGTATCAGTTTAATTAAATTATTTAAAAAATTTTGTTTATATTTATTGATTAATTTTTATAACAAATAATTTATCCACATCCTTTTCTTTTTGCATTCACAGATTTAGCCTTATTTAAAAAAAATATAAAGAGAACATTGTATTTATTTATGTTTATATTTATATATCATAGCACAAAACATAATTATTTAATTCTTATTTAATTCAATAAATTTGATACGAATAATATACAGTATAATTAATTTTTAAAAGTTTCCAAAAAAATTCTGTAAAAGATTCATATAATATTATAATGCTGAAAAACTATCAGCGTCGCGATTTATGGGGGGACTACATACGCAGTATATAAAATTCACACAATTATAACAAGCACTGTGATCCAGCTTTAACCGTAAATGGCTTTCTTCTTCCAATTTATTATTGAATATTATAATGCATAATGGTTATATATGATATATATACCTTCGGTTACCGTCTTAAGGTCCCAAATAATCTTTAGTTTTTCAGGGTCAGGATTAACCAAGGTAACTAGAACATCATATGCCAAACTAGCTGGGAATCGTCTTCTATTCTCCTCATCTAAACTATACATGGTAGGTTCCGCGAGCGCATTTTTTGTTAGCGCTAATGATTTATCACGTAGAATCCATTCTGACAATACTTGTATCAATTTAGATATATCTGAAAGCACATTGGGGTATTTATGTAACATTATATAGGAAAAACAATAGGAGTAATAATAAGGGCAATGAGCCAAATACTGAACGCAAGAGAAATTTTCAAATTAAGTATAATATAAGTATAATATAAAGTTTAAAATTTAATACAGACGTTTCGACTCCGATCGAGTCATCTTCAATGTAACAAAAATGAATTATAAAATTTCGGTATCGCTAATAAATAAATGTAATGTCAGGAAATTATTCGCATCTTGAAATTGTAGTCCATCAAGTAAAAGTTAATCCAATAACAGTAAATTCAATCTTGTTAAAAATTGTGTAATAACTAATGTCAATAATGTAAATTATTACACAATTTTTAACAAGATTGTACTAAAAAAGAACAAAGATATCACCTGAGACTCTCTTGGTCAAATCGCGAAACTAGCGCCAGCGCTTGTTAGTAGTATTATATATAATATTTCAGTGACGCACGCACGTACGCACATACATACATGATTATATATAAGTAGCCACTCTTTTTTATATTTTAAATTAAGAGAGATAGATTCAATAAATATGGTTTCAAATTAAACAGCTGTAACTAAACTTTATTATAAACACAGTGTTCACTGAAATATTTATATTCTATAATAAAGTATTTATGTAAGAAAAAACAGAAAAAACAAACATAATTTTTTACTATAAAATAATTTTCAATATAATAAAAGTTGTAAAGTTTAACGAGAACAATGATGTATTATATAATATAACAAAATTATTTTACAAATTATAGGGGAGACCGGGACACCATGAGTCACAAAAATTCAAACAGTAAAAATACATTAATATGTAAGATTTTTAAAATAATACAAAATAATTTATAAGGCTCACGTGAATAAATCAGTAAAGGAAAAAATAATCGCCATTAAGAGCCGACATAAGTTAGAAGTATGTAAATTCAATTTAATGTAATAAAATTCAATAACATATAAACGTTTCAAGATTTTTAGTCTCAATTTTATAAAAACTCAAAAAATTTAAGATATTTTTTTCAGAAAGGACCCCGCACTAAACAAATGGAAAATGGGTTTCAGTGGATTTGGCTAAAATTTGAATATGATGTAGTTAATGTGGTCCTGGACAAAAGTATGAATGGGCCCCAAAGCTCAATAATGGCCAGTTTCCGAGTTATTCAACTCTAAAGTTAAATAAATCTGTATTTTCGGCCCACTATTTTTAAATTACACAGTCACATAAAATTAAGAAAGTGCCAAAGACTAGACCTATGTTTTCTTAGGTATTTTGACGTGCTGAATCCAAATCAGGGATCAAAATTGACCGCCACTATGTCAATTTTTTTTAAATCGTGAAAAACCACCCTTGAAAATGGAAAATTCCATTGTAACTGCATTCAGCGTTAGGTATAAGTGTGGGAACCGACTGAAAATGACTGCAACATCCAACTTATATGTATTTTGGCGTGCTGGATCCAAATCCCCGGTCAGAATTGACCATCACCACACCATTTTATTTTAAATTGCTAAAAACCACCACCTTTGACAATGGCTGTACGTGTGATGAGCATTTAGATATAAGTATGGTATAATAATTACTATTACCTCCGGTATTTTGAGGCGATAATACAATCTATTGCATTATAAGCAGGCATACCTACACATTACCAGAGACTTATTATTGGTACGCACGCATAACAGTATTGCAATCGCCTCTCAACGCATCAATAACTCATAAGCCAATTATCAAATATCATTTACACATCTACTCTTAGGGGCTCTAATTTAAAGTAAACGCTACCTTACTTTACTTGCGAGAAAGGAACTCCACAATTCTGACCGCGGATTTGAATTCAGCGCATTAAAATACATATCAGTTGGATATTGCAGTCATTTTCAGTCGGTCTCCACACTTATACCTAACGCTGAATGCATTTACAGTGGAATTTTCCATTTTCAAGGGTGGTTTTTCACGATTTAAAAAAAATTGACATAGTGGCGGTCAATTTTGATCCCTGATTTGGATTCAGCACGTCAAAATACCTAAGAAAACATAGGTCTAGTCTTTGGCACTTTCTTAATTTTATGTGACTGTGTAATTTAAAAATAGTGGGCCGAAAATACAGATTTATTTAACTTTAGAGTTGAATAACTCGGAAACTGGCCATTATTGAGCTTTGGGCCCATTCATACTTTTGTCCAGGACCACATTAACTACATCATATTCAAATTTTAGCCAAATCCACTGAAACCCATTTTCCATTTGTTTAGTGCGGGGTCCTTTCCATAAATACAAAATATGAAAAATTCTTAAAAATGTTACAAGATTTTTTTCGTCCGTGACATACGTTTAGCCAAAAATAATAAGTTAATCACATCGATTATATTACAATTTTAAGTCTAGTAGATACAACTGATTCATGCAAATTGCTTCAATAATAATTAACTTACTAGTTTCGGTGGAGAAATACAGTGTTCTCTTGGAGCCAACTAGAACAGCGTCGTTCAAATTTGTCGCTTCGAGTAGTAGCAAATCACCCACATTTAAATCGAAAGTCGAAGCCACCTTTTCGAGTTCGTGGTATGTGAAAACGGACGCCAAAAGATTATTAGAAATTATCTGATATTCTACGTTCAGCTGGTATATTTCTGAAAATCAAAGGTTGAGATTAGCAAAAAAATAATATCAAAATTTAATGATATTGAAAATTAAATAGGCTACGCTATAGGTTGTAAGATGCTCTTCAATATAAACAATATGTAAAATACAAAAGTTACAAACGTTTCTACTCTTATCGAGTCATCATCAGTGTAAACAATATTTAAACATAACTATGGTTATATATCAGAATTAGATTCTTTTCGATGAATCGTACTGATTGGTGGCTTGGGGCGCATGGCGCTCAGAAAAAATTAGAATGACAGTGACACAAGTTGCGACTATTATCTTCTTGTCATTGTCGCTTTAATCTTTTCGATTTCATGCGCCCTGAGCCAATCAGAGCACGATACAAATTACGTGGTGAATTGGCGACTCTCTTATTATAGGCTCTCTAGTAGTGAAGAAACAGTAAAATGTGGCTAACGAAATCGACCCGAAATGTATGTATGTATGTACATATAGATCAAATTTATTTATGTTAACAAATTTATTTTATGTTAACAAACACAAATGTATAAATGTTTATTTTTAGGTAACTTTTATTGTTTTCAAGGGGTCCAAAAATTCTTAGCGCTTCAAGCCCAAAAGTTCCTTAATCCGGCGTTGATCCGACCTTATCTAGCCCTTTCTTATTATTCGATCGGATAGTCGAATATCATTTTAGTATCTAGATAAAATTATGTATTGAAAGTTCACGTTATTAACATAGAATTTTATTCTTTTCAACTGAATTTCGTATATAGTTCAACGGTTTCGAGGGAGCCGTATTTTGGTCATGTTAAAAAAGTTGACAATTTTAGCCACTTTCGGTCTATCTTATGTGTTTTGCGTAATGAAATACTTGGTCAATTACATTTATTTTATATCTGTTTTTGATTAAGAAGAATTCAATACCTTCTTTATGCATTTGGCGTATATTTTTTCTTTTTTAAGAAAGGTATTTTAAGGTTAGATTATTTTCAATATATTAATGTTAAGATTTCAATGAAATTACGTGTTAGTATTTTTATCGAAAAATTAGTCGTAACATTTCTGTTATATGATTTGAAATCTAGCGTTTAAAATATGTATTTTCAAAGCATTCTGATATCACATTATCAAAATTATTTAAATCTTTTTATGCAATAATAATATGAATCTTTATTAATTCTTTCATGTTTCGTTTTCACTTACCAGCGTTTTCGAACGTACGTCTGATCTCACGTGCGATCAACTCGGCGCGATTGTGTGAGAGTGCTGCGACAATAATCTTTGTAGTGATTCTGATATCCAGTTTCGACAATTCATCAATTCCGATATAAGGAAGTGTAACGCGAGGTACTGTTGTAGTATGCCACCAGAGAGGTACACCAATTCCTAGCAGTAATACAGCGAACGATACGCTCGCATATACTCTGTACTTCTCTGTAACAAAAATTTTTAAATTATATAATGTACAATTACATAATAAGCTGAAATATAAACATAATAATACAGAAAATCAAGGCTAATGAGAGCCAGAGCGTGGGAAGGGGTGCGCAAGTTATTAATTTGGCATAATTAACTTAACTACAATTGTTCTGCGATGTCTTTTCTATTCAGAAATCTTAAACGTTTCAACTCTATTTAGAGTCTCTTCATTAGCAAGTCTTAATCAAAGATAGTTTATTTAGCAGTTCGTCAAAAAAAATTACTATGCAGGTTGCCAAGTGGACCCTATAATTCAAAATTAAATTATGAAAAACTAAAATTTCTCTAGAGAAATAACAAGTAACTCACCTTAACGAATTCCAAAAATGTTAAAAAGTTTTGGAATGAAAAATTACAAGTGGAATATTAAGAAACTAATATTTCGATACTTAATTTAATTTTCATGAATATTAAGAGAGAACTATCTAAAACCTCCATATGTACAATTCGGAATATCGAATGTACCATACCTTAATCACCTATGTCCACAGTGAAAGCTATAACTTCAATGCCATATTAATACTACTTCATAAAAAACGACCATTAAAAAAATTGTTTTTATATACAGTCTGTCTAGTAACAGCGTGGCAGGCCTATCTCAAAGAAAAATGGCTTATTAGCCTTAAATTTATATCAGGAGAGTGTCTCCGGCCATGTTAAAAAAACTACTATTAGTTAATTTAAAAGTTAGTTTAAAAGATTTAATAATAGACACTGCAAGTCTCTTATCCCGATCCATCAAAGTCCATTCTTGGGGGGTGCATAACTACTAAAATATAAAAAATTTTGAATCGAACGTTATATGTCCTGAAAGGCGGCATCGCCACGAGTAATTTGAGCCAAAAAAATTTTTAATCGGTCAAGCCATTTTGGAGATACAAGCCGTCGAAAAGTGATGATTTTAATGAAAAATTAAGAAACGTCTCCTTCTACGCCCGTCCGAAATATATAACGTTTTAACATCCCCTCACACCTTTCACTCACACCTCCACCATCTTCGACCCACCGGACCTCCTCCTCCCTCCCCCTTTCCTCCCCTCAACATCATTCTCTTTCGTTATTACAACTTTTTAACATCCTCTCTCACCTTTCACTCGCACCTCCAGCATCTTCGACCCACCCGGACCTCCTCCCTCCGCCCCTTCCCCTTCCAACACCACTCACCCCCATCACCCCTCTCTTTCGCCGTATTTCACTCTCTTTCGTTATATAATATTTTTAAATCATTTTTTTATATATATTTGTGATATATTTTTACTCTGAAAAGTAAGTGATATCCGAAAAAAATCATATCATAAAAATGAAAAGTTTAAGCCATGTTCAAAAAAAGATACTCAAAAATTTAAACCTTTTTATCTAATAACATTAATAATAATATATTACCACGAAAAGTAACTGATATATTATTAATTAAAGGTGCCAGTTCAAAGTGAACACACATAAACTGTATGTAACTTCCGGCAGATTTTCGAATCGCCTCCGCCCTCTGCTGTCCCCCTCACCTCATCGCGCGTGGTCCAAACGTCGCTATAGCGAAAAAAATTGCAATAATCTCATCTTGAGAGTGTAAACTAAATAAAGCAGAGAGAAAGAGGAAGGAGAGACAAAGAGAAAGATAGAGGGAGAAAAGAAGGGAAAGAGAATTGAAGAGGAAAAAGGAAAGAGAAGAAGAGAGGAGAGAATGCGCTAAAGGAGAGGAGGAATAAAGTCTGAATTGAAGCCTTAATTCTGTGCGCTTTAGACTTGGATGGTCAGTACGAATGAAACACAACGTCGAGTAGCTCGGAAAACTCCGAGAAGCGATCGTGACGAGAGTGATAGAAAAAAATTTACAAAAAAAAAAAGCGTATTATAAAACTAAGTAAAGTTGTGTGATATTAACAAAGCTTCACGAAATATTATAGTGAATCTTATTGTTGAAATTTATAAACAGTTTTATTGCTGATAAATATCTATTAGTGATGACGATGTGATTGTTATTCTCTTATCTCAACGAATAAATAATTATTTCATCAAATTAGGCAATTATCTCTTATCTCGTCGAATAGGCAAATGTTATTAAATATAACAACGTAAAGTCATGTATTTATGCAAATATTGTTTATGGCTTTAAGTGACTAAAAGAGTATTGGATTAGATCATATTGTACAGGATATTAAATAAAAGTACGTGGTAATTTAAAATAAGAGTACAGTACGATTAGATGTAATTGCAATTAATTATATTCACTTATCAATGCATTTACATACATTATTCTGTGAATTATTATTATATGGATTATTATTATATAGTTATATAGATAACAGCGTCGCGTCTCTTTTAATTCAACTGAATTCTTCTATGTGTGAATGCATCAGTAACGAGAAGAATTCAACTTCTTGTAATCCACAGAAGTTAATAATCCGCGTCGTACAAGTTGTGCTACATCCAACATATAACGGCATATCGCGTGCATTGCACGCACCGCGCGCATCGCTTGCGGATGAATCAAAGAAAAGAATTTGATTACAATAGAATGATTGGACATGATAATTCATGTTTCAATTGTACATACCTCCTGATTTTTTAATCTATTGCAAAATGCGTAGAATATATTATACGGTTATAATATCAGAAATTAGCAAAACTGTAATAATGTAACAAGATTTAAGATATTTTACGTTTCAGTAATAAAAATTAGAAAAGTTTAATACAATTTATTTATTAATATCTTTTTACATTTATTACAATTGCATCACTTTTTAAAATTTTTAATATGTATATTTATATTAACATTTTTTTAAATACTAAAAATAATACTTTTAAATAAAATAGAATATTTTCTTTTTTGAGATTATTAAAATAAGCAAAATATAATTATGTCATATAAACAACGTTACAAGACAAATGCAGCAAAAAAAGTAACGATGAGTGCGCGACTACCACTATAGGTAATTTTATTTTTATTGTTTTTTCTGATGTTCTATATTTAATGCGTCTCAAACTGAGAGCGAAAAAACTACGAATACAACACGTGATAATATCAACTTAAAAAATTGAATTTTTCCATATACAACTTAGGTTCGACAATTATGATAATCTTTTAATTTCAATTTACATATTAAAAAATAATTTGAGTTATTTACTTTACAACTGCACAGTGCGCGTATTGTTTTAATTATTTAAAAACACTATTTGTAATATAACATCATTAAATAAATTCTGTATCTTTCAATTATCTAACATATAATTATTACATATAATTGTACTAATTGGCTTTTTTCAATATTATATCAGACGCTCTTCAATAATAATTAACATTTATATATTCTAATCTTAGAAAAAAAATTTCCTAAAAATTTCCAAATTTTACGAACATTTTTCAAACACCCTACAAAAAATTAGAATATTTATAGATGTAAATTTATAATAAGTAAATTTAATTATTATATATCTATAAACTTTCTAATCTCCTTATTCTTATTTATACTATTCCAGCTAAAAGATTAACACTAATGTTTCAAGTACTTAAGAAAGTATTTAAAAATTAAAAATTTTTTATAAAATAAATATTTTATATCATACAGAATACATTTAACAGATTAAATAGTAGAACCTTTTGTACAGAGAAAGACAATTATAATGCTTAGATACTTAGAATATTATTTAAAAAATTAATAAATTA
>NW_017276912.1:0-498 GCF_001594065.2 Cyphomyrmex costatus
ATTATTAGTAAAGTTCAGCACCAACATAAAATATACATATATAAACTTTACAAAAACAGATAACAAGTGTTTAAACATATATATTATATATGTATTATTTAATAAATATAAATATAATTTTATTGTGTGTGTGCAATATTATTGACCGCTAAAAGTTATAGTTTTCGTTAACGTACGTCTCAAAAGATCTTTTTGTTTAGATATTGTGATGCATTTACCTTCATAAAATAATTTTACTTCGAAATAAAATGTTATTATTAATTTAATTAATATATATTTGTGGTTTTCTAATATACTTCTAGTTCTTTAATGTGTGTCAAAATTAACAAATAGTGTATCACAATTAATATTTTTGAAAGTTGTTTGGATCATTATAGAAATTATATTTCTTATTTTTAATTTGTTCTCTAATTTGAAAATATGAAAAATTTTTTTGCAAGCTGTAACTATTTTAGAAGTGTCAATGGTAGGGAATCATAAAAAACCAAAACTTTTTCT
>NW_017276913.1:0-666 GCF_001594065.2 Cyphomyrmex costatus
GAGCGTCATCCGCCACCATAGTACTCGCCATGTGTTCACTGCCCGTCCTTCTCTCAATTTCACCGCCGTCAATCCACTCGAGGAGCGAACAACGAGAAAACACTACAGAATGGGTCCCA
Source organism: Cyphomyrmex costatus (assembly GCF_001594065.2). Lineage (NCBI taxonomy): Eukaryota > Metazoa > Arthropoda > Insecta > Hymenoptera > Formicidae > Cyphomyrmex > Cyphomyrmex costatus. The sequence goes on from NW_017276913.1 coordinate 120, forward strand.
ATCACAACCCCGCTCCCTCCTCCGCCGGCATAGCCGGATCCAAGCCCCGGCGACAGAGTAGCGACCTGCATGACAATTAAAACAGCACGAGACTCTGTTACCTCGAAGCAATACAAGAACACGTTACCTTGTACAACGCAAGACGAAAGAATACCCGAACACGTTACCTTGTATAGCACAAGACGAAAGAATACCAGAACACGTTACCTTGTATAGCACAAGACGAAAGAATACCAGAACACGTTACCTTGTATAGCACAAGACGAAAGAATACCAGAACACGTTACCTTGTATAGCACAAGACGAAAGAATACCAGAACACGTTACCTTGTATAGCAAGTGCGAGACGATACAAACGAGACGATACAAGACGAGACGATACGAGACGATACAAAACGAGACGATACAAAACGAGACGATACGAGACGATACAAAACGAGACGATACAAAACCATACGAAACCATACTAGACTGGGCCGCTACAGGAAGGTGCGTGTCCGGGCCGCCCTCATCGCTCCCCCCTCCTCCCTATTCCAACGGGGCAGGG
>NW_017276914.1:0-238 GCF_001594065.2 Cyphomyrmex costatus
AACTATAACTATTAATCAGTTACTTTTCGTGGTAATATATTAATACTATTTAACTCTTGGTAGCTATGCGATAGTTTTAAATATGCGTCATATCGGTCAGCAGTCAGTAGAACTTGAAACAATAACATATTTAAATGATGACAGCACGGTTTATTATCGGTGAGCCGGGTGAGGTTGTGACGTGCGACTCGTGTCCGCCCTTGCACATCAAAACAATCCCCAAGGCTGCTTTCACTAA
>NW_017276915.1:0-329 GCF_001594065.2 Cyphomyrmex costatus
TTATCTCAATGAAACTTGAAAACATTCAAACTCTAAAATTTTATTTTACAATTACTGTAGGCACGATCTAACAATCAATTTTCCACTAAATAGTTTTCAATCCAAGAGCAATAATTTCATGATAGAATCAACAGATAGCATTTATTAGTTTAGCAGAAATGCCGCTATCTCATGTTAAGCGCCTATCTCATAATAGGGGGCTTTCTAATAACAATGATAATAATAAGAAAACTGAAAAGATTGTTAGAAATATTTTTTCTCCAAATACAATAAACAAAAACAGGCTAATGAGAGTCAAAAACTGCGGTAATTAGTGCGAGTTAATAATT
>NW_017276916.1:0-469 GCF_001594065.2 Cyphomyrmex costatus
TTTATCTCATATCTGTTTTTGATCAAGAAGTTCAATATATTTTTATGCACTTGGCGTATATTTTTTCTTTTTTTAAAATTTGTTTTACTACCTAATAGTAACTTAAAAATAAAATTATCTTATATAAAAATTATCTAGATAAATAAAATTTTTCTACATTTTAGTGTTTATCTAGATTAATGTGAAGTTAATTATCTTTATTTTATCTAACAAGAGGAGGGCGCGAGGTGTTACTTACCGATTTTAAAAGGCTTATAAATGTTAAAGTTTACTTCTAGTAATAGAGTACTTTGGCAAAGTGATACGACCCAACTCTAAGCCGTTTTCGAGAAAAACCGGTTCAAAGTTTACAGTTCCGTATATACAGGTTGCGTTAAACCCATTGTCGAGAAGAAGACTGAGAGTTGGGCAGGGAATGGAAGTAACTCGTTACTTGTAACGAAGTTACAGTTACAAGTTACTTTTTTGG
>NW_017276917.1:0-519 GCF_001594065.2 Cyphomyrmex costatus
TCACACTCTAACATATCTTATATATGATCGCACCAATAACCGCTGAATAGCTCTCATTAGCCTTATTATTCTTGTTACTATTTTATTTATTTATTTAATTTCAATAATGGATCTAAACATACTGGATTTTTATACTGGACTATACATTTTTTATTACATTTCTGTTAAGGTAATATATACAATTTACTTCTTCATAATTAAGTTTTTAAATTTATATACTTTTTTGTCAATAGATTTATATAACTCATGCGAAACTAATCACAAAGGAAGATCCATATTCAATTATACACATTTAAGTTTATATTTGCGACTCGTTAATTATTCAATTATACACATTTAATTTTATATTTGTGACTCGTTAATTTTATTATAATTATACACATGTAATTTTATTATTGTTATTACATATGCTCAATCGACAGGAAAAACTTAAATTGTATGATAAAAGTACTTTCATTTTTTGCTACGTGCCCTACGAGCGGAGATATCGCGACGCAAAGTCCGAATCTGTGAATTTTC
>NW_017276918.1:0-254 GCF_001594065.2 Cyphomyrmex costatus
AGGTAATTTTACGTTTTTTCGCTGTAACTCGGTCAATTTTGGTCGTAATTGAACGTACGACCTTTCTTTTTGTAGGTATTTTCAAGCCCTACAATTCATCTCGTGAAGACCTTAACCTAAAATCAATATTTTTCGAGTTAACTTGAAAAAAAGGCGAAAAAAGAATGATTTTTTGCCTTTTGTTGCATTTAACTCGTTCCGGTTAATAGATAGCAAAATGCCGTCACTGACACTTTTGTAGGGCTTGAAAAAAC
>NW_017276918.1:1169-18331 GCF_001594065.2 Cyphomyrmex costatus
GTTTTTTCAAGCCCTACAAAAGTGTCAGTGACGGCATTTTGCTATCTATTAACCGGAACGAGTTAAATGCAACAAAAGGCAAAAAATCATTCTTTTTTCGCCTTTTTTTCAAGTTAACTCGAAAAATATTGATTTTAGGTTAGGGTCTTCGCGAGATGAATTGTAGGGCTTGAAAATACCTACAAAAAGAGAGGTCGCACGTTCAATTACGACCAAAATTGACCGAGTTACAGCGAAAAAACGCAAAATTACCTTCCCCCACCCCTCTATAATTTAGCTCAAGGTCTATGTATACGACAACTCAGAAATAAGCTCTTCTTGACATCCCCAACAAGTCTAACAAAAAATCTCGCGTCTTCGTTCACTTTCCCAAAATCGCCTTTTTTTTGTATAAGATGACTGGCCTAATCAGTAAGGTAATGTAGTGGGAGCCTACTTTAGACGCCTGGGAAGATGTTAGAAAGAAGTTCTATATATGATGAGTCCAGTAGTGGAAGCCGGGACGAAACGCCAACTCGTGATATTCTTCACAATCTCAGCTTCTCTGAGTTTAAAATTATTACTTTAATATTAAATTTTAATATATGTCTTTCAACATATTATTAAGATGTAATATGATGCTATAGGCATAAAAAAATTGGTTAAATTGATTCTCAATTTAACTAAGTGATATTACTGTGGTAGTGAATATGTATGCGTCAAGGCTGAAAATCTATCAGCGTCGCGAGGGTGGACTACATACGCAGTATATAAATTCACATAATAAAATAAACATTAACATCCAGTTTTCAAGACTCGATTAGGCTTTACACTTTCTATGATTTTAAAAATGTATTAAGGTACGATAATCAAAAAGTCAACAGTTTACGAGTTATTTAACATTTTGTGTCCATATGTATCAAAATAAAGTGTAAAATATCTCGAAAACTATTGGTTTTCTGGTATCTCTACCTTAACACTTTTATATGCAAAATAATTAGAGGAATCACGTTATCTAAAAAAAATTATATAATTCCTTTTAAAAAAGTGGAGGTGACCTTCATATCTTTTTAGCTCCTTCACCAAAAAACAATTATTGACATCACATTATGTGCCCCTCGAAACCAAGCAACTTTTGTTTGACACTTTTTCTTCTATTGTCAAAAACAAGCGAGTTATTCAGATGAACTGTTTTAAATGCCCCTCCTAGTATAAAGAATTATTAAAAAATATATGAAGGCATTTTACATCTCAGTAGAAATGTTTCAAGAATAAAATTATTAAAAATCTTGCATAAATTTTAAATACATGTATAAATACATGTATATTATATGCATATAAAATTCTGTTTAATCAGAAAAAGAATTACCGTGCTGTCAATATCTACACCTTCATACAAATCTTCATTCTCAAATTTTACGTGCATTTGTTTGTTCTCGTCATTTCTCAATAGTTTATGTTCAAAATCGATCTCGTTTTCAGGTTGAGTACAATTTCCATATTTTGATTCATTCTTAAAGTATCCGTAATTTTCAGATTCTGTTATTAAATCTTTATACTGAAAAGGAATTTTCAAACTTTTTTGTTGCTCCAACTTATCAAATTCGAAATTATGTTCTGGAATTTTTTCAGAAATTTGCTTAGGAACATCAATTTGTGTTCTTTGTTCAATTTCGCTACCTGGAGCCTTTTGCCAAGGGCTCCAATTCTTCATTCCAGATTTGGATGTAATATTATTTTGCAATTGATCCCATATAGAAGAAGGAAATGTTATTTGAACCCGCGATATTTTCTCATTGTTAATTGAATGCCAAGGAAGTACTAATTCACGTCGTTCTGGTGGTTTTGTAGTTGTTAATTTTGGATTATAAATCTGCAATAATAAAAATGAGTATGACTTGATTGTTGTCGAAACTTTTGTTGTTCATGTATGGTAATTATTTTTATTTTTATGCATTTAAATTAAATGTTCTTTATTACATAATATTGTAAAAAAATTACTGGTTCTTAGCCCTTCAATTGTTCTAGTTTATTTTATTCTTATATATATATATTTGTTTTATTCTCATAGAGCCTTATTATTACTTTTTATTTATATCAGGAGACGCGGTAGCGTCTCCGGCCATGTTCAAAAACTCTGAGACGCTACAAGTCTCTTATCCCGAGCCACCAAAGTCCATTTTTGGGAGGTGCATAACTACTAAAATATAAAAAATTTTGAATTGAACGTCATATGTCCTGAAAGGCGGCATCGCCACGAGTAATTTGAGCCAAAAAAATTTTAAATATTATTATATACTTTAAAATAAATTAATAAATTTGATTACTATTAATGCAATGAATTACACATCAAATAGACTTTCGGTTTGAGGTGAGTGAGAGCAAAGACGTGTTTAATTAGCTTACAGAGGTGAATTAAAGATTGTGGCTGTAGAAAACTTGCCCTACGGGGAGGTTTTTGTTATAGGGACGAGAGTCGATAAATCTAAGAGCTAGGAGAAAAGTAGCTCGCCTCATTAAGAAGCGGGCTAATTATTGAAAGGGAAAGACGAGACAAGGGGAACCTAACCTCAACGGACAAGAGATCCAGGTTATCGGATCAAGGACCCTGGGGGTGGAGTGGCACAAAAGAAAGGATATTGGCACCGAAAAGTGAAAAGGAGAGTAAAGGTGACAGAGGTGCATAGGGGAGCCTTGTAATACGTCATAAAATAATTACGTGAAGGGCAGGCTGGGCGTGCGTGGCGTAGAGATTGAGGTGCGCAGGAGCGAGGTGAAAGGAAGTGACGGTTGGCAAGTGAAGGCGAGCGGGGAGAGAGGAGCGGTCGGTGGGAGTCGGCAAGAATTGGGCAGAGAGAAGAGGATGCGTAAGGCCTGGAAGTGGGAGTGAGGAATGAGTGAGAGGGCAGAGAGGGAGAAAGAAGAAACCTTCCTAGCGCCAGAGGAGTCAAGCAGAAGTAGAGCGGAAAGGTGGGTACGAACGGGGGAGAAGTGGGGAACAAGTTTGAAGGAGAGCGACGACGGAGAAAGGCAGACGGGAAAGAAGAGTGTAGAAAAGGTAGCGGAGAAGAGAGGAAGACCCACGAAGGTGGAGCAGCTGGGAAAGGAGAAAAGGGATAGCAGTATCACGAGTATTCGGAGCTCGTGGTTCTCGAGGAGGGGAAAAGAGTGTGACGAAGAAGATAGTGAAGAAGAACAGCAAAACGAGAAACGCGAGAAGGAAGGTGAGAGAGGGAAATCGTTGGAACAACAAACAAAAACAGAGGAAAAAGAAGTTACAAATATGGAGGAGATGGAAAAAATGATGAAGAGACTACTAAAGCAACAGAAAGAGGATATAGTAAGAGAGATAAAAAGAGAAGTAAAGGAAGAGATAAAAGAAATGAAGAGGCAGTTGAAGATGAAATTTGAGAAATTCAAAGAGGAAGAGAAAGAAAAAAGGAAGAAATTAGAAGGAGAAAATGAAGAACTGAGGGGGAGAGTAAAAGAGATAGAAAAAAGGAGAGAAGATCAAGAGAGAAGAGACAGAAGATTTAACGTAGTAATGAGGGGGGTAGAAGTGGAAGGGGGAAAGGCGAAAGAAGCTGCATTAAGGGTTTTGGAAAAGTTGGGGGGGTTAGATAAAGAAATAAAAATAAGAGAAGTATATAAGATGGGGAATAGAATGAATGAGAGTGTGGTGATTGTGAAATTAAATTATTTAGATAATAAAAAAGAGATCATGATGAAAAAGAATAAATTGATAGGCACGAAAATATATATAGATGATGATATGACTAAAAGGTAGAGAGATAGACAGAAGGAGGTACGGGGGTGGGCAAAGAGAGAGAAAGAGAGAGGTAGATTAGTGAGAGTGGGCTTAGGGAAAGCGTGGATGAATGGTAAAGAGTATGTGTGGAACGAAGAGAGTAAGTGTATGAGAGAAGCGAATTTTTAAAGAAGCGTGCTCGCAGTCGAAAAAGAAAAGAGGGGGGGAAGAAGAGGGAGGGAGGGAGTGAAGAGGGAGAAAGTCGTAGTATAAAAGGGGTATTCTGGAACAGGATTAAAAAGAAAAGATGAAGATTTCTGGGATTTCTTGAAAGATTATGATGTGATTGGATTAACGGAGACATGGGTGGAGGAAGCGGGGTGGAGGAAGTTAAAAGAAAAAATGCCGGAAGGATGGAGGTGGAAATGTCAACCAGCGAGGAGAGAGAAGAAAAAGGGGAGAGCGATGGGAGGAACAATAACGGGGGTACGAAAAAAAATAGAAGAAAGAAATGGAAGTGAAGAGGATGTAGAGGGTATACAGCAAAGGGAGGTTACTATAGACAAGGAGAGGTGGAGAATCATAACGGTATATAATAGAGAGGGGAGTAAGGACGCGCTAGATAGATTGAGAAAGGTGATAGTAGAGAGGGAAAAAGGAAACATGTTAATAGCGGGAGATTTTAATGCCAGAACTGGTAGGGAGGGGGGATGTTGTGTAAAAAGTGGGGAAGAAGAAGGAGGAAAAGGCAAAGAGCGGAGGTCGAGAGATGGAGTGATAAATAAACAGGGATATGAGCTGATTAAGGCAGTGGAGGAAAGGGGGTGGATGATACTAAATGGGAGGAAAAGGGGGGATGAAGAGGGAGAGTGGACGTACGAAAAAGCGGGTGGGAGATCAGTGATTGACTATGGGATTACAAACTTGGAGGCAGAAGAGAAAATTAGGTCTTTCAAAATAGGATGCAGGAGAGAATCAGATCACTACCCAATAATGATAGAGTTAGGAAAGGAATATATAAGGGAGGAGAGGAAACAAAAGAGGGAGGCAGAGATGATACAGGATTGGTCAAACGAGGGAGTAGAATATTTTAGGAGTAATATAGAGAAGATAGAATGGGAAAAGGAGGATGTGAAAGGAGGATGGGAAGAATTGGAAGAAGGAGTGAAAAGAGCGGTTAAAATGAAGAGGAGAGGGGGAAGAAAAGGGGTAGGATGGGTTCTATGGTGGGACAAGGAGTGTAGGGAGAAAAAGAAAGAGGTGAATAGGGCAGGGAGAAAATATAGAAGGAGAAAGATGGGATATAATGAGTTTGTAGTAAAGAGACGGGAATACAGAGAATTATGTGAAAAGAAAGAAGCAGAACAGAGGAGATTGGAGGAGGGAGAGATAAAAAAGATAACAACAGAAGCGCAGGCATGGAAATTTATTAATAGAGGAAGGAAGAAGAGGGAAGGAGTAAGTAATGAGATTAAAATGCAGGAATGGGAAGAGTATTTTATGAAAGCGTTAGAAGGAGTTAAAGAGAGAAGTGTAGGAGAAGGAGAAGAGGAGGGACGGAGAGTGGGGAGAAAGGATGAAGAAGGAATAAGCCGAGAGGAAGTAAACATAGAAATAGAAAGATTAAAGAAGGGTAAGGCGGCAGGGATAGATGGAATAAGAAATGAAGCATGGATGAAGGGGGGAGATAAAGTAGGTAAAAAGTTGGAAGAGATATATAGGAAAATATAGGAAGGGGAGGGTTTCCCGGACAAATGGAGAACAGGAGTGGTAGTTCCAATATGGAAAAGGGGGGACAAAAATGTGACAGAAAATTATAGGGGGGTTACGTTAACGAGCACCGCGTATAAGATATATGCGAATATTCTCAATAGAAGGGTGAGGAAAGAGTTGGACGAAAAAAAGGATGGGGTAGGACTCAAGCAAGATTTATAAAGGGAAGAGGAACAATAGAAAACATAAAGATCTTAAAACACATAGTAGGAAGAAGATTGAAAGAAAAGAAAAAGGTGTGGGCTTTCTTTATAGATTTAAAAGGTGCGTTTGATAAAATAGATAGGAGGGTGCTATGGGAAATGATGAGGAGAAGAGGGATAAGTGAGATACTGATAGAAAGAGTGAGGGAGATTTATGAGGAAACAAGATGCGTGGTAAGAGTAGGGGAGGAGGTTTCGGCGGAATTCGGCGGTAGAAAAAGGGGTAAGGCAAGGGTGTCCTCTGAGTCCAACTCTTTTTAATATTTATATTGCGGATATAGAAGAAGAACTAAGGAAGGGGAGAGGAGGAGTGAAAGTGGGAGGGGAGTCGATAGAATATGCTGACGATATTGTGGTTGTGGCGGAAGAAGAAGAAGGATTAAGGGAGATGATAAGAACAATACAAAAGTATTTAAAAGAGAAGAAACTAGAATTGAGCCCAGAAAAATCAAAAGTTATGGTATTTAGAGAAAAAGGGAGAAAGGAGAAAGAAAGGTACTGGTGGTGGGGCAGGGAGAGGATAGAAGAGGTCAAGGAATATAAATATCTGGGATACTGGGTGACAAGATATGGGGGGGATAGGAAGCATGTGAAGGATAGGATAAGGAAAGTAAGAGTAGCTATGGGGTGGGTGTGGAGCTATGAGGAAAGAAAGTTCAAGGGGGACATAAGATGGAGATTAAAATTATTTGATAGCATAGTGAAAGGAATATTATTGTATGGGGTGGAGATATGGGGATATAAAGAATGGAAAGAAGTAGAGGCATTACAAGAAAAATATTTGAGGTGGATTTTAGGGGTAAACAGCTGGACTCCGGGATATATTGTGAGGGAGGAATTGAAAAGAAAAAAAATGAGAGTGGAGACTGGGTGGAGAGCGGGAAAGTTTGAAGAGCGGTTACAGGAAGGAAAGGGAGGGGAAATAGGAAAAGAAAGTATGTTAGAACGAAGGAAAGATGAAAGAGAAAAACGAACAGAAAATTGGACAAAAGAAAGTTTAGAGAGGAGGGAGTATATGTGGAGAGGAGGAGTAAGTGAGGAAGCACTAAATTTATGGGGAGCAGCAAAATAGGAGCAATTGAGAGAGAGAGATAAAGAAGTAGACGCACAGCAAAGGGGGGAAGAGGTTAAAAATTCAAGGTCCTGCAAAAATTATTTAAAAGTAATAGAAATTCCAGAATACCTAAGGACTAATAAAAAGAGAGAGGGAAAGAAAGTACAAATGATTGCGAGGTGGAGATGTGGGAACGAAGAAAGAGGAAATATGTACTGGATGAATGAAGTGGAGAGAGAATGTAGAATATGTCGAAAAGAGAGAGAGGATATAAAACACTTGAAAGAAGAGTGTCAGTCAGTATGAATGGATGAAAATGATAGAGGTAGTAAGAAGGGAGAGAAAGGGAAGGAAGCAGTGTTGAAGAATGTTTAGCCGGTATGAAGGGAAATAATGTAGAGAGAGTGAAAAGTGGTATGAATGAGAAGTAGGAAATAAGTTAACTATATCTTGATGTAAACAATTGTATTGTGAATTGTAAAATAGAAGTCCGTGTAATCACAAGTGTGAGCACGCAATAAATCTATCTATCTATCTAATTACATATCAAATAAGTGAATAAAATATGTTTAATAATTTTTTAATAATTGCTTGTAATTCCTCAATTTTGTCGAAAAATATATACATATATTGTATTTTACTTAAAAATTTAAAATTTTGACAATTAGTACAAGCTAACATTTATGTCTTCGTATTATACTGATGTCGTATGGTACTGATGTCTTCGTATTGTTTTTGTTAATATCAATATAATGATAATAATGATAACTTATTTTTTAAATAATGTTGTATATACTTTCCACAGAAAAAGCTTACACATAATTTTTAAAAGTTTTAGCGATGTATAATTAATAAATAATGTTTCAAGAATAAATGACAGATATTTTTATGGAGATAACACACATTTTCAGTCTTCATTTAATAAATTACATATCTCTACAGTTTGATTATATCACATCTGGTCGTAAATTAACATTACAACGTATAATAATTTTAAATAAGAAAAACTTCTGTATAAATAAAATATAAACTTGTAAAGAAAAGGGCACTAGAAATCAAGCGCAGATAACTTTACGCAAATGCTAATATATGTATAACAAACAAAACTTTTTTATAATAATAATTGTGCTAATTATTATAATACAAATTTTTTATTACTATCACAATTATTATAATAAAAAAATTTTGTTTGTTATATGTATATTAGTATTTGTGTAAAGTTATCTGAGCTTGACTCCTAATACTCTTTTCTCTCCAAGTTTATATTTAACAAACATTAAAATATTTGTAAGACCGTATAATTGATAAACACAAACAAGTAGAAGACAGCCTATAACGATCAAAGCTGGATCATAGTTCTTATTATAATTATGTGTGAATTTTATATACATACAACTATGTAGTCCCTCCATAAGCGCGCTGATAGTTTTTCAGCATTAACGCATACATATTACCGTAGTAATATCACGAATTTACTTAGTTAACAATTTTTCATGCTACTAGCATCATGGATCTTAATAGTGATTTGAGTGACATATTAAATGTGAAGATGATAAATGAAAATTCCGTAAATAATTAGATCTTTAATTTATTCTTTATACTCGTATATTGCGAAAAATATCAATAATTTTGGTGTTTCGTCCCGGCTTTCACTACTAACTCATCAGTAAGGCATTGTAGTGGAAGCCTACCTTATACTCCTGAGTGATTTATTAAATCGAGATTCTATATGAAGAGGTATACGCGGTTCTCAGCACTTACGAGAATATCGATAGACCTCTGATGGCGGGTCGACGTAATAATATTCTTCGCAATATTTATCTAAACTAGGAATAGCGTCTTTTTTCGGCTTGACGCGTATTAATACGCGTATTACTACGTGTCAAATCGAAAAAAGACGCTATTCCTAGTTTAGATAAATATTGCGAAGAATATTACTACATCGACCCGCTATCAGAGGTCTATCGATATTTTCGTAAGTGCTGAGAACCGCGTATATCTCTTCATATAGAATCTCGATTTAATAAATCACCCAGGCGTATAAGGTAGGTTTCCACTATAATGCCTTACTGATAAGTCCAGTAGTGGAAGCCGGGACGAAACGCCAAAATTATTGATATTTTTCGCAATATATAAAGAATAAATTAAAGATCTAATTATTTACGGAATTTTCATTTATCATCTTCGCATATAATATGTCATTCAAATCACTATTAAGATCCATGATGTTAGTAGCATGAAAAATTGTTAATTAAATAAATTCGTGATATTACTACGGTAATATGTATGCATTAATGATGAAAAACTATCAGCGCGTGATTATGGGGGGACTGTAAAATTCACACATAGTTATAAGCACTGTGATCCAGCTTTGACTGTTATAGGCTGTTTTCTTCTTATTTGTGTTTATATTTAACATTACATTACTAATGTATGTTCTTATATAACAAGAAATTGATGGACGCAAGTAAAATGTTTTATAAACCAATTCATTAGATTCTGATTTCAAATTTCATTTATTACATAATAAGTATCATATTATTACTGTATTGATAAAGTGTATCTTTTTTTAAATTAAATTATTAACTTAAAAGTAAAGTAAAATTTTCTTACTTTATCAATTTTAGAACAAATAATAAGATCAAAAATTTTGCATTGCAAATTCGTATTTTCACATGTATTGTATATAAATAAAGTATTAATACTTTTAACTACGTCAAATTTGTTATAGCCTTTTTACTTCAATCTCAATCTAATCTGCATTGAGATTATAAGGCGATTCAAACGTATATAATTGAGATTGAAGTGTATATAGCGGTTCTTGTTTAAGATAAAATTAAAATAACTACGTAAATCACAAAAAATAACTTGTATGTAAACAATTCCACAACATACCGCGGTAGAAAAAACAGCTGTGTAAAAGAGGTAGAAGGCGACGAAAAAATAATTAAAACATGATCTCATTTTCGATACTTCTACGAAACACCAAGCATAGTATTATACTGATCCTCAACTCTTTCTAAAATCGTGACGCCGAGCTTGGATGCTGATCGGCGTTTTATCCAGCAGCAGATATTGATATACTTGAGAAAACAAGTGCTCTGATTCATGAAAATCGGAGAGTTATCAACTAAAAGGGTTAAAGATCATCTGAACAAAAGATAATGAAACGGAAAGAGAAGAAGAAAGCTGTCGGCTTGAAATATGTGCTCACGCACACGCGAATGCATACAGAATAGAAAAAAAGACGCCGACAAACACGAAAGTCGACACAACAAACGACTGCAAACAGAACTATTTGCCAATTGACGGTGTGTGAGCAAACTTCTGGCCGTTGATGATTATTGTGCAAGCTAACTTTATAAAAAGACCGACATGGCGCGAAAAACACGGATAACATAGGATCAAAAATTAATAAGGCTGTTATTTCATGTGTCCTTTTATTACATCCTTTGGAATCTCACCACTGAAACGACATTTTCAAAAAAAATAAAAAAACTTTTTTGTTTTAAATGATTCTTTAGAATCTTTAAATTAAGGTGCTATTGATCATATACGCGAAAAAAATTTTTAATTGGTTTTATAGTTGATTTTTTTAAGCAAAGCGTGACGCCATATAACGTTTCGAAGTAGCGTGCAGCAGCTTCGAAAAGTTTGCATGAATATCAGCATAAAACATATGTTTTACAAGAATCTTCAAGCCAGTGTATGAAGATTTAAGCAGGGATGACTTACTTAATGGTAAAACTTAACGGAAAACTTACTATAATAATAAACATACAACTTGTTTAGGAGGCTTTACGCAACAATAATTAATGCTTCAATTCGATTGTGTGCTCAATCGTTCCAGAAATATCTACAGGTGGCAAACAGATAGTCAATATCGCCGCAAACATCGCAACTTGCAGTTTCAATGATGGATTATCAAGAATAATGGAAATTATGTAGGTGTGTTGTTACTACTAATAGTAGGTCACACATAATTGTTATAATTTCTGCATCGATGCTGACGCATACCGCGTCAAGGCTGCCGAACACTCTCACAGATGCCGCTAAAAACGCTCGTAAAGCCTCTACATCCTTCAGAAAAATGAAAGAACAACAAAACGTTAATGTGGAAGGACAGTTATATGGCACTGGCATCGCAGAATAAAGATAAATTACTATTCTATTGTTCTTATTCTATAAGGTTAAATCATAAAAATGAAAAGGTCAAGCCATGTTCAAAAAAGAATCCTCTCAAAGATTTAAATCTTTAAATGTTCATCTAATCAAAAAAAGATCCATAATAATTTAAACCTTTAACACTTTAAATGATATTATCTAATATAATATATTACCACGAAAAGTAACTGATATATTACTAAATGTGCCAGTTCAAAGTGAACATACATAACATATGTTCTATGTTGAATATGTGTATTACGAAAAGTAACTGATAGATTATTCAAGGTGCAAATTCGAAATAAACATACATACATATAAGTAAAACAGATTACAATTTGCATATTACAGTTTTCTAGAAAATCACTGCAATATGTTATTCCTAGTGCACAAAATATAATAGTCGGTTATTGTGAGATTTGATTTGAAATTTATACTAGACCGTACAATAAAAAATATTTGTTTGTAATTTCAGAGTATCAATTTGTTAATGACTCAAAAAAAAACTTGGCGGCTTGCTCTCAAACTTTAATAAGTTTATCGATGTCTACTTAGAAGTAATGTCGAAACTTTTACAGAGTATGTATAACAACACATGAAATACAAAAAATATTGTATTAGAACCGTATCTTTAAAAACTCTATAACGAAGTGAATACACAAAATAATGTAGAAATGTAGCCTTTTTCATCTTTGATTTTCAATTCCGCCAAAATATAAAAGTCGTTATAATAGCCCGTACAATGAAAAATAATTGCTTGTAATTCCAGAGTACCAATCTGTTAATGACTTGGAAAAAGAACATGGCGTTCTGCTCTCAAAAGAATTTTGATGGGTAGAATAAATGATTGAAATAAAAGTTATGAAAATGGTTTAGATTAAAAGCCTTTAATCTTTCTTTCATTTCAACATATTTTTTCAGACATTTCAACATATTTTGTATATTCACATCGTTATGGAGCTCTTGAAAATACATCCTTATTTTATATTATAATCTAATCTTATATTACTATTTAAATGTAATACTTATCGTACTTCAAGTGTCGTATTAATAATTATTAACTACTCTGTATAAGCTTCGATATTATTTCTAACTAAGTGAACCGCGAGAAACTCATTAGACTTTTGATAATAAATCTCATTAAACGATTTTTATATTTTGTGTACTAAGCATAACATATCGCAGTTATTTTCTAGAAAATGGTAATCTGCAAATTGTAATGCTTTACTTATTATATATGTGTATGTATGTTCATTTCGAACTTGCACCTTTAATAATATACATATCAGTTACTCTTCATGTTAATTTGGATATAATATTTTTAAAGAAGAATAAATCTACTTGGGTTGGAATAGGAAGATCCTTCAATATTTATTTTTGTAAAGAAGATTTAAATACCATCTGGATTGAAATAGGAAGAACTTTCAGTAAGAATATGAAGACATATATGGTGCTTAGATTTCATTGTATATGAAGATAAAGATAACACTACATGGTTCTTACTATTTAATTAATTAGAATTTAATAAGAATAGTACCACATGGGTTTTTTAAAATATTATTAGAATTTAACTTGGCGCCGACTATTGATATCATATCTTTTATACAAATGATACATGTCATTAGAATTAAGTAAGTGTAAGGATAGTACCTCTTAGGCTTTTCAAGATAGTAGAATTTAACTTGGCGCCGACTATTGATATCAGACCTTTTATACAAATGATATATGTCATTATAATAAATAAATAACAAGGACGATGTAAGAGTCAAAATATAAATTCATTTAATATAATGTTAAAAATCCAAGTAATAAAATAAAATAAAATTTAATTATAAAAACCGTAAAAATAAAAATATAACTATGAAGAACTACTTAAATTTATTTAAAATTAATATAAATCAACTTAGCGCTACTAGTTTCGGCTCCAGGATTGAGCCCTCCTCAGACGATAAACAATCATGGACAAAATCACTCGCAGAGATCGCAGAGATACGCTTGTACAGTCTTAATCCACTTCCGTGAGTCTTCATCAGAAAAAATTGACGTCATGATATACATGATTAGAAAGTCGATGTACAATTTTTACGGTTTTTATAATTAAATTTTATTTTATTTTATTACTTGGATTTTTAACATTATATTATATGAATTTATATTTTGACTCTTACATCGCCCTTGTTATTTATTTATTATTGTTATATTAAGAGTCCTTGATAATTTTCTTCTTACATATGTCATTATATGAGGATAAAGATAGTACTACATAGGTTTTACTATTTAATCAGGGAATGGAAAGTTACTTTTTAAAAGTAACTAGTTACAGTTACTCGTTACCGAGTAAAAAATGTAACTAGTTACAGTTACAGTTATCGCTTTTTAAAAGTAACTCGTTACAGTTACCGTTACTTGAAAAATAACTTTTCGTTACTTTTCCGTTACTTTTTTAAAATCAATTTAAAAATGTACTTTTGTTTTTTTTTTTATATGTAATACTGACAAATATATAGTTTTTTTTAAAAAAAAAAAAAACAATGTAGAATGGCTCAAATAATAAATTAAATAAAAGTAAAATGAGAAGGGTTACGAGCCAAAAATGAAACAGTTTATTTCCGATAAGAACGACGATGACAATGTAATTAAATGTATAAATATATATTAGAACAATACATAGATAAAACAAGATAAAAACAAACGACGTTTCCACACTTATTGTCATCGTCTTTTAAACTGTTTCGCTTTTGGGTTCATAGCCCTTCTCATTTTACTATTATTTAATTTATTTTTTAATTTTTTTTAAACACAATTTTGTAATTCTAAAACCTGTAAAATATGCAGCAAACTGAAATATTTGTATGTCCTATGTATTACATAGAAGATAGAAGTGTAAAATAATTACTGAATCATAACGGCCGAATGTCTAAGGGCTTTCAAGTCTTATTGATAAGCGCTATAAATAGCATGTATCCAATCGAACCGTGTTCAATCGTGTGCAAAGTAACGACAAAAGTAACTGTAAATTTCGTTACCGT
Organism: Cyphomyrmex costatus; assembly: GCF_001594065.2. Taxonomy (NCBI): domain Eukaryota; kingdom Metazoa; phylum Arthropoda; class Insecta; order Hymenoptera; family Formicidae; genus Cyphomyrmex; species Cyphomyrmex costatus. Next base: position 15,120 of record NW_017276918.1, read on the forward strand.
TACCCAAAAAATGTAACTCGTTACCGTTACAGTTACCAAAAAAAGAAAGTAACGCAGTTACCAGTAAAGTTACCAAAAAAGTAACTTGTAACTGTAACTTCGTTACAAGTAACGAGTTACTTCCATTCCCTGTATTTAATTTAGTAGAATTTATCTTGGTATAACCAACTCAAAGCCGGAAGTTCAAACAAAAATTAGAATAAAGATAGTACCACGTGGATTTCACTTTTTAATTTAGTAGAATTTAAATAATAGTACTACATGGGTTTTTAAAGGCAGAATTTAATAACTCGGTATAACCAAATCAAAACCGGAAGTTCAAACAAAAATTAGAAATTTGACTAATGAACGATTAAAGGCTTTTTATTTAAACCATTTTTATACATATTCACTTCCATTGGCATTATCTTTTAATAATAAGGTGTATTATGTTAAAATATTTTAGACAGTATCAATGTAGACATACTGGAAAAGCACGTTCGCATACTAGTCCAGTCAATATGTACGAAAAATGGCAATATATATGCAAATGATGGAAGAGTGGATTTTCTTTTTCGAGGGGGTTGGGGGGACCAAAAAAAGCTTAACTCTAAGTTTTCGACTTCCTAGACCTGGAGCTTCATTTCTGACAGCCAAAAACGTGTTTTTTTGGACAATATTCGATAACTCGGTTGCTATTGACTTTAGAAGGTCGATTAAGGGTGCATTTTGAAGGTTTTTTTATGCTCTACAAGTTTTGTCTGATGACTTTTTTTGGTACGATCGATTTATTTCGAGATATCGAACGATAAAGGTAAAGAAAGGAAAAATATTGTTACTTTTTTGCTTTTTACGGATTATTATCGCAAAAAACTCAAAAAATGCTTCAGATAAAACTTGTAGAGGACAAAAAAACGAATATTTTCGTTTTTTATTCGTTTCATTCCGTTGAGAATTGAACCTTCTACAGCGCCGCAAACTTGCAACTCTGCGCTAGCGCAACATCCGAGCGTTGTTCACGTGGACACGAGGCCTGAAAATGCTTTCGCTTACATTTACACTCCATGAAGTTAAAAAATTATAAGTAATATATGTTTTTGAAAGGTTTTTTAACGCTCGACAAGTTGTGTGGTATGACTTTTTTCGTATGATCGATTAATTTCGATACATCGAAAGGTAAAGGTAAAAAAGTAGTAAAAAATGAGAAAATTATTTTACTTTCTGGCCTTTTACGCATTATTGTCGCAAAAAACTCGAAAAATGCTTAGAATAAAACTTGTAGAGAACAAAAAAACGAACATTTTTGTTTTTTATTCGTTTCATTCCATTCAGAATTGCACCTTGTACAGCGCCAGAAACTTGCAATTTTGCAACGTTGGTGTGTTCGCTGAGCCTGAAAATGCTTTGGCATACATTTTCACTGCAGTAAGTTACAAAATATAAAATAATATATGCTTTTTAAAGGTTTTTTAACGCTCTTAAATTACGTTGTATGACATTTTTACTTATTACACTATTGTCGGTAAATTTTACTTTATTTTGCGGGAAATTGCACTTCTTAATGCGAGTCATTTGTATATTTCGTGTGCGACAAATTACTTCATGATTTACAATTATCGACAACAAATTATTATGTTAACGAAAATAAATATTAAACATTATTGAAAACATTGTAATTCCGTACATTGAAAGAAATATTTCTTTGAATACTTTAAAGAAAATTTATTCTTGAAACAAAAACAAATACAATCTGAAGAAACGATTCTTATTTTAATAAATATTTATTTAATTTAAAGAAATACTTTTTCGCAAGTATTCAAACAAATATTTCTTTGAATTTGCGAAATTTATTTTTCAGTGTACAACAAGTATATACAATTATGTATGTACAACAGGTACATACAATTTTTTCATATACTGGAATTTTACATTTCATTCAGCAGCAGCAGCTGAAAAAAAAAAGTCAAATACAAGTGTGTGAACTAATTTCATAAGTCTAAATAACTGAACAATTTTTAAGAACTTAAAATATCATACAAAGTAACTTGTGCAGCGTGAAAACCTCTTTAAAAAACATATATTATTTTATATTTTGTAACTTACTGCAGTGAAAATGTATGCCAAAGCATTTTCAGGCTCAGCGAACACACCAACGTTGCAGGAGTGCAAAATTGCAAGTTTCTGGCGCTGTACAAGGTGCAATTCTGAATGGAATGAAACGAATAAAAAACAAAAATGTTCGTTTTTTTGTTCTCTACAAGTTTTATTCTAAGCATTTTTCGAGTTTTTTGCGACAATAATGCGTAAAAGGCAAAAAAGTAAAATAATTTTCTCATTTTTTACTACTTTTTTACCTTTACCTTTCGATGTATCGAAATTAATCGATCATACGAAAAAAGTCATACCACACAACTTGTCGAGCGTTAAAAAACCTTTCAAAAACATATATTACTTATAATTTTTTAACTTCATGGAGTGTAAATGTAAGCGAAAGCATTTTCAGGTCTCGTGTCCACGTGAACAACGCTCGCGGATGTTGCGCTAGCGCAGAGTTGCAAGTTTGCGGCGCTGTAGAAGGTTCAATTCTCAACGGAATGAAACGAATAAAAAACGAAAATATTCGTTTTTTTGTCCTCTACAAGTTTTATCTGAAGCATTTTTTGAGTTTTTTGCGATAATAATCCGTAAAAAGCAAAAAAGTAACAATATTTTTCCTTTCTTTACCTTTATCGTTCGATATCTCGAAATAAATCGATCGTACCAAAAAAAGTCATCAGACAAAACTTGTAGAGCATAAAAAAACCTTCAAAATGCACCCTTAATCGACCTTCTAAAGTCAATAGCAACCGAGTTATCGAATATTGTCCAAAAAAACACGTTTTTGGTTGTCAGAAATGAAGCTCCAGGTCTAGGAAGTCGAAAACTTAGAGTTAAGCTTTTTTTGATCCCCCCAACTCCCTCGAAAAAGAAAATCCACTCTTCCATCATTTGCATATTCAAATGTACATATTGACTGGACTATACTATCACCAAGAAAGAGAAATCATAATAAAGGTTCTAGCAGGTTAAGAAGGGGTCAATCGGCCCCCAAACGGATTATGACCAGCAAGTCACCAAAAAGTTCGTTGACCCGAAAAAAAATTTGGAGAAATTTTTAATTCCGTACACCACCCCTTTTCGGAGATATTGCCTTATGAAGTATTTTCATATTTTATTTTTGTCACGAGACCTAT
>NW_017276918.1:23353-25230 GCF_001594065.2 Cyphomyrmex costatus
GGCGATTTTTTGCCTTTTTAGGCGAGTTTTAATTTTTTTAGGCATGATGCCGGGTTCAAAAATTTCTGAAAAAATTCAGGGTGAAAATAAGTTTAAAAATACTGTTTTTGAATTTTTGCGAGGTTGCCAATCATAAACTAACAAAAGGGGGTCACTTATAAATTTTCAGGAATTTTTTAAAAATTATGGTTAGGTTGGAACATCTCGCAAAAAATATTTTCAAATACCTTTTGATACGTTTTGTATGCCCAAATTTTTTTAATAAAATTGTATCTTATAGGTCTCGTGACAAAAATAAAATATGAAAATACTTCATAAGGCAATATCTCCGAAAAGGGGTGGTGTACGGAATTAAAAATTTCTTCAAATTTTTTTTTCGGGTCAACGAACTTTTTGGTGACATGCTGGTCATAATCCGTTTAAGGGCCGATTGACCCCTTCTTAACCTGCTAGACTGAACATTTAAAAAAAATTATAATAAACGTACATAAAAATGAATAAACATTCTTCTTTTACATCATTTATGCTTCTCTCTAATGTTTAGTATTAAAAAATTTATTATGGTTTCTCTTTCTTGGTAATGGTTTTCGAACAATACTCTTCCAGTATGTCTACATCGAGGGGTCAACCACTATGGGAATCACTGTACATTTTTTTAGAAATATATTGCGGCAATAGAGTAATAAAACAGGTAATGCTAGCAATACTAGCAATAGTAAGAATATGCTAGCAATACATAGCAATATATAGCAATACACAACAATACACAACAATACATAGCAATACGTAGGAATACATTAACAATACTTGGCAATATTGCGCATAATAGATGGCGATACACGAGGTAAATAGATGACAGAGACTATGTTTACACCGTGCATTCAGGCTGCGGCCTATACAATAGATATCGTTGTAGGTTAAAAAAAGACACCTACCATATAGGTCGCGGACTAAGCGCACGATGTAAACGTAGGCAGTACGAAATACCTCTCTCATTGCGCCAATATCAGTTGAAGTTTATCTGTATATCTACTAAATTCCTGCAACATTATTATAAAACGTGATCTGGCCGTATTGCTTCCGTTTACTCGGTCCAAAGAGCCATTACCTAAAAAGTCGAGTACGAGATACCGGATAACAAGTATACATTTTCGGTATGCGTTTAATCAATTTTTAATTATATTAGGGGTACGGTCCACTTAACGTCCGCAACGGTCGTGAAATTATTTCATCCTTGTTGTTTATCAAATGTTAAAGAAAGACATTGCTTGCGAGCGATAAGTAAATCGCAGTCTAGAAGTAATATTATATTCGAGATTATATTCTACCAGAGAGAAACCTGAGAGTAGTTATTCCGGCCTTTTTTGTAGACAAGGACAAAAAATCAAAGTTTGATTGTTTGTCTTTGTTTAATCAACGTAATAATATGGAAGAGAATCACAAAATCGTGCATTATACCTTATGAGGTTAGGTATACGAAAAAGACCGGAATAAACTATTCTCAGGTTTCTCTCTGATTTTACTATATGGTCATAATTATTAATTTCTTTTGTTTATTTACTTATGGGAATATTTTTAAAATTTAAGAAAATTTTAATGTCTTTCTTGATATGTATGCTTAAGATATTTAAATTCAATTAATTATTCATTTCCTATGAAATATATGTAAATATTCGCCATAAAAAAAGTAATACTGTTTATTGTTGAGATTATTATTTCGGATTTCAGATTTAAAATGGAAACTCAAGAATCTCGTCAAGAATTTATTGATAAAATATTAAGTAATTATCAAACAAAACTACCAAATTATGTAAAACCCATAAAAAAAACCTTTTTTTAAAAAAAGAAAAAAACATACGCCAAGTGCATATAAAAGA
>NW_017276919.1:0-469 GCF_001594065.2 Cyphomyrmex costatus
AGGCAATGCAGTGATGAGGGCGCTTAGCGCCCGATAAAAATCAAAGCATAATTTACAGGTACGCGCGGCCGTAACAGTCGCACAACACCGAGCACCGCCGAACATAAACGATTTCGATCGATCGGCAAGGACTCCCACTTTCGGGACGTAGTCCCGCGCTTCGCGTAACACGAACAACGAAGCAAACGCGAGCGAAACCGGAGGCCCACGAACGCGGCATTTTCAGCTGTATAAAAATGCCGCGTTACGGAGAAATAGTTGATTCCGATCCCGACCTGCTCCCGAAACGAATCTCAGCTCCTAAAGAAAAAACCAGGAAAACCGGGCCGGAGAGTACTCCAGCTCCGCCGAGCGTTCTCGGCAGGCACACGAATAGGCATCCTAGTGCACCGAACGGTAAGAACCGAGGGGCAGAGGGTGCTCTGCCTCTGCCGAGCGTTCTCGGCCACCGTCTCGGTGCAACGCGCCT
>NW_017276920.1:0-550 GCF_001594065.2 Cyphomyrmex costatus
ATGCCTCCGCGTGTCGCGGCGAAGGGAGGAAACGCACACTCGACACTCACTCACACACACACAAAAGGACAAGACTAGAAAAGTAAAAAAAAATTGTAATTCATTAACGTTCTATTATTGAGTTTAATACTGTTATATTTAAATAAAAGGTGAAAGAACCGCACAAGAGAACCGCACGCCGAAGAGACTGTAAAACCGATAACTTGAGTCGGCGATCACTTATAAAGCAAAGAAGGAATGAGACGGGTTTCGTATACGCATTAGAACAATATCACAACGCGATTTCACTGAAAAATAAATAATATACTGTTAATGAATAACGTAGCTATATGAAGCTTTGCGCAAAGACTATAACTTTATAACGCGTTTTTACGAACAAAGAAAAATATTTCCACGAGATAGCGATCAAGAGGTATTCGAACTTTACTGCTATGAAATAGAACGAAAAATGAATAATGTACTTAGACGCGCACGAGTATTGTAGTATTATAATGATGAGAAATAGAACGAGAATGATATCGAGCGCTGGTTTGTCGCCTGTTAATATAGG
>NW_017276920.1:1483-3589 GCF_001594065.2 Cyphomyrmex costatus
ATTCTTCTTTATATTATCTCCCTCATTCGATAATTTTTTTTTAAAAGAACACTGATTTATCCTTTTTTTAACAGATATACAGATTGAACCCTTCAGATTTATAATTAACGCAATAATACTCTTTCTACAGTGTGAATTTACGTGTAGTGTACAGAAGAGTATGATTAATTTTTCTTTTTAAATAAATTGTAAACATTCTTTGCTTATCATCTGTATTATTTTATGATGTTTTCTTACATAAATGTGCTCTCATAAAAATAATATATACTTCTATTACTTTAATATATAATAACATAGATTTAAGAAAGGATTTAAAAGTGACACAAATGTAAACGACACAGTTGTAAGCGTAGATACAGCACTTCAGTAAAATGTATGTTATTTAAGGAAATATATATACGTATATATTTTGTGTGTAATAAAAACTTTTCCTTTGGTTTTAACTTCTAAGTCTTAATTCAAAGTCTTGTCCTTATAAATAGAATTGCTATTAGAGAAAATACGGTACAATAATATATAATAGCTTTAAAATTATGAAATATTATATACATCATTACTTAACCTTTGTTGAAACGCAACTCTATCTGAAAATTCCCCCCAAATTGCGCGCCGAAATATCTTCGGTCTTTAAACGCAACTCTAATAAACTGAAATAACGTCCCCTTAATTTACTTGAAATTTAAACGCATTGATTTTGCCCGCATAAATTAAATATTTATTGTAATAAAGTTCAACGAATTTAAAACTTATATGAGAATAGGGCTACGAGCCTGAGATTCATTAAAATCTTTAATTCTATTAGTTCTAATATATTGCGAAGAATATCACGTAATGTTGGCGTTTCTCGGAGATTCTCGCAAGTGCTTTGATACGCGTATATCTGTATATATAGAATCTCGATTTAATAACTAAAACAGGCGTCTAAGGTAGGCTTCCATTACAATACCTTACTGATGAGTCCAGTATTGGAAGCCGGGACGAAACGCCAACATTACGTGATATTCTTCGCAATATATTAGAATTAATAGAATTAAAGAGTTTAATGAATCTCAGACTCGTAGCCCTATTCTCATATTAGTTTTAAATTCGTTGAGCCTTATTACAATATATATTTAACCAGTCAAGTTTTGTGAAGAATAACTTTTATTTTAATTGGATTAGCATTTATCAAAGACACATTATTAACACAATTTTCAACCAGACATTATTACCACATAAGTTATATTAAATTATAATTAACAAAATCGAAATTAATGATACTTACAGTTCAAATAACAAAATTCGAATAACCAAATTAATAGTTAATTAATTTCAGCTTGGTGCATTTTGGAGTTTTTTTTTAAAGAATTGCAGTTTACATTTAAAAAGTTTATTTTTTTTGTAAATTTGAATATTTTGTATCATCTTTAAAAAAAACGTATCATTGCGATTTGCGAAACTTGAATAAACTACATGTTCACGAACTTTGGCCTTTTTTCAAAGAATTCTGACTCAACGAGTAAAACTGTAAATTTTCAAAAAATCATAACTTTGGAACAAAAAATCGCATCGACTTTTCTCAAAATGGAATTTACAGGTCTTGACCTGTAGTATTTATACAAAGTTATGGTAATAGCGAGAAAAATTTTTTACACTTGCTGTCAGAGATAAAATTTGGAAGAAAAAAGTTGCAAAATTCAACATTTTGAAAATTACGACATCTAAGAGACTATAATGTCTGATATAAAACTGAATCCACCAATTGAAAGCTTTATTCCTGTACTTTAAAAGATATCGTACTGATTTACTCAATATCTCAAAGAATTCGCTGATGTGACACATTATTTGACGCGTTCGAAAATTCGGAGCGTTCACGAACTTTTGGCCGGTAGTGTATAAATCATTATTACTTTACAACCATAATATTTGAAGAGCTAAAACTTTCCAAAAAACTTCCTTAACTAATAAACAAAATTGTAGTACCGGTAAAAATTGACAAATCGAAAATTCGTACGATAACTTTTGAAATCGAATGAATAAAACTACGAATTCGAGAGAAATATCTTGAAAAATTCGGCATTTGGCTGTGAAATGTTTCGAAAACTTATTATATGCTTTATATTTCGA
>NW_017276921.1:0-573 GCF_001594065.2 Cyphomyrmex costatus
TGTCCTCTAAGCTCGAAGGGCGAGGGCACAAGCGAGCGTGCCAAAAATTTATATTATTTCTCTCTTCTTTTGTATATTTTTTATATAAAATATTGAGCAATTTCAGATTTTTAAAGAGCGATTATTAGTCACATTAGAGCGTGAGCGGTGGTTATTTTGAATCTGTGTAATGCTGCCGCCTCACTCACGGAAGGAAGAGAAAAGACGCCGCCGAGAAAGCAAGAAGCCATCGAGAGGGATCCCGATTGTGTCCTCAGGGAGGGCGGTACACGCAGGTCGTATCACTTTTTAAACTTTACTAATTTTGTTAGAATTTGGTGATTGCCGCACCTTAATTGCAGACGACTCGGAGAGAGGAGTAATAAGGGACCGTCTCAGCACGGCCAGAACATTGGCAGCCGCCTCCACCTCTGGGGAGAGCGATAGAAGACCGCCGATCAAGACGGAACGCCCTGGCTAGCTAATTTGGAAAAGCGCGCCGAACACTCAAAGGATACGCAACCCGCGGGACTCACTGTAATTGGTCGCGGGGTTGCGCGGCTACAATAGACCAATTAGAGTAAGGAGCGGCCC
>NW_017276921.1:1635-2964 GCF_001594065.2 Cyphomyrmex costatus
TATATATATCTGTATAAATGCCGCTTGAATGCTCTCAACAGCTGTGCGCAGGAATTCGAGCGCAGGTATAATACAAACCCGATATTCGGACACACATACATAATACACACAATTACGATTGAATGTGTGTATATGAAAAGATTAAAAGGATTAAAGGGTTAAGGGTTTTTTTTCTTAAAAGGGTTTATTACCAAGTACAAATGTGGATGTCAAATGATGAAATATCAGCAGAAAAGTGGGATTGGTAAAAGAGTAATTATTTAATTCCAGTGACTATGACTCAACCTCCAGCACCTGAAGAACTCCTTAAAATGATATTTTGTGGATGTAAGAGTGGATGCGGAGCAGCTTGTGGATGTAGAAAGGGAGGACTGTATTGCTCCGCAGCATGTTTAATTTGTAATGGCGAGGACTGCATGAATAAATCGCCAATCATTCATTGCGATGAACTCACAAATAGCGATAGCGATGACATATAATAATAAAAAATTAAATATAAAAATCGACTCTCGAAAATTTCAAATACAAAGAATAAATAGGCTAATGAGAGTAAACTCGCTGTTATTAATGCGAAATTATAAAAAAAGTATATATTTGTTAACAATAAAAAAATATCATATATAAAATTACTATACGTTTCGGCCTAACATCCGGGCCATCTTCAGTAGTAAATTCAACAAAAAAGGCATGAATAAGTAGGAAAGTAGTCACTCTCAACGTCAAATAATCAAATCCACATGGTTGGTAGGTCATGTGCAATCGACTAGACGTAAATCTAAGTAAAAATTGAAATTAATAATAATGATTGAAGAAAGATGAAAATGAACACTCACCGACAAATCCATGATTACAATATAAAGTTGTATTACAAGAATAATAGACTATCATCGAACACACAACAAATTAATATAAAAATAGTCAAGCGATAAAAATCCGAAGATGACATTGTGGTGGTCAAGATTTAAATGTAATAATTGTAAACAGAACAACTCTATGAGGAGCAACGATGTATCGATTTATCTCGCAATAACCTCGATAAACACAAATATCCAATAAAGTCGTACATAAAGTTATAAGCGCATGCGTGTAACCAACAGTACAGGAATTGATACAATTCCTCTAATCAGATAACAGAGATCACACGGATAAATCGAAGTCATAAAACATTATAAATTCAAACTATAAATTCACCGAAAATCATTAAGTAGGGAAACATAAGAATGGTGCAAAAATTCAGTGTCTGATTGTAAATTCAATATAATAATAATACAAAAATTTAAACAATTAATATAAAAACTAGTTATAGACTCTTTTTGTTAAAAACAAATA
>NW_017276922.1:0-382 GCF_001594065.2 Cyphomyrmex costatus
GTACTTAAAACTCTTATGTCTAATAAACTTTCAGTTATAGTATTACCGAAAATTAAATCATAACAAGTCTGTTATATCATAATATTGATATCGCAATTGTGTAATACCAATGATACGAATTTTCAATTGCAACATGTCCAATTAAAATTAGATACATTTGATCTTGAGATCTTGAGTCTCTTAATCGGCAAAAATTATTTGTTATATATTCAAATTTTAAACAATTTCACATGTTACACATGCATTACACGCACGCTATGTCAGTTTACGAGAACAAGCCATTAAGTTCTTAGAAAATCTGTCAGATGACACTTTCAGTGTCATGTCACATTACTTTTTGACAAGTAACATCTTTCAGCTGATTACTGTCAAATTTTGAGCG
>NW_017276922.1:2034-3924 GCF_001594065.2 Cyphomyrmex costatus
ACACGTTTCCTTAAAAAGCATACATTCGCTGGACGTGCTGTACCTACGTAACTGTGAATTTATGTTAATTTTAATTTTTACTATTATTAAAGTAATATAGGCATGTATTAAGAATATATGGTTCAATACACAACATTAATAAAATATAGTACATATTGATATATAGACTGAGTTATATTAACTTAAAAACAGTAACTATATTAATCACAATATTTCACTATAATACTATATTAATGACATCTCCTTCCTTCCTCTTTCTCATTCCTCATATATTTTAACTTTGTACGTTATTTAACAATGTACAACAGCAATGAATTGATCAAAAAATTTAAGGGAACTCGGTTGGAAACTGATTTCGTTTTATAATTCTTGTACTAAACATTGTTTCTTTATTAACATATATTCGTATCATTATTTGAGAGGACATTGAAAGTATAGCAACTCTATGGAATTTTTTAAAGAAACGCTGTTAACTAAAAATGAATCTTTATCCGCAATACTATTAGGGTTAAATGAGACACATTTTTGCTGAAATAGACATTTTTACAAAGAAAATTTTAATACTTCCATGGGACCTCGAATTTCCCCATTTTAGCGGATTTTAGTCATTCGTAACTTAGAAACTAAAAAATTCAATTTCCGTTTGATGAATTTTATTATCGATACGTTGACGACATAGTAGTGGCAGATTCAAAAAGTATTATCAATTTTACACTTAAAGCATTTAACTCATTTCACAATATATGTATATATAGACCACAATTTATTCTAGAAATGGATGGAGACAGAATAAGTTTTCTGGATTTCACTACTACTGATACACTTACTTTACAGAACTTGATTGGTACCATAAACCTGCGCGTTTTCGGTGTGATATATAAACTTTACATCTTTATACTAGATTCCAAAGTATTTAATGGATAGTTTTTATTTCCGACACTTTTAACAACGTATCGACTTGAGTTGAAGCTTATGACTTTGATAAAATGTTTTACCTTCAACCGTTACCATCAATGAGATAATAGTTTAACAACGCCTTTCTTCTCTACATTACATAAAATCGATTAAATCGCTCACCGGTAATATCCTCCGCTTCATCCAATTCCCACACAAATCTTTTCCCGCGAAAAAAAATTTATATATTCTAAATAAAAGTCTTATAAGTTCTTTATAAAGATTCATCAAAATTCATATAAAGAATTTATAAAGTCTTTATATAACCTTATAAATAAATATATATTTTTAATATAGTTTATATTATAAACTTATTTAAAAAAAGTAACTTTCCATTCCCTGCTTATCATTAAGCTAGCACCCCCACCATTAATCGTAATTTTTTGCTAAACCGTTCGAGCACACAAATTAGAGCACATAGTTAGCACACAAGTAACACTTAATTCTGGCGTAGGTGCCGTCTTGATCTTTGTGGGAGTTATTGCTTAACAAACATAATAGAGAGAAAACATTATAATTTTATACTTAATAAAGATTGCTATAGCAATGTGTGCGGAAAATGTGTTAGATACAAATGATTCGCATTTTAATAATAATAATAAAAATTAATTATTACAAAGACCAATTCTAGACGTAATATATCTAATACAAATCTTAATTTTACCAACAATACATTATCGACAATAAATATTATTATGAACATTAAAATTGATTGAAAAAAAAGTGTGACTTTACATTTTTCCAAAAAAAAATTTGTAATTGCCAAACCATCTTTAACGCTTTTAATTAAAAATTCGTTTAAACGTAAGTTATAAAATATTCATAGTTCAATAATAAAAAATCAATAATTGAATTAAAAAATCATTTAAGTTCAAAACGAAAAAAAAAAATTATTGAATAAGAATAATCTAATGGCTACAAGGTGTAAAACGCTGT
>NW_017276922.1:4298-5351 GCF_001594065.2 Cyphomyrmex costatus
CTTTACACCATATTCATAAATAAAAACACTAATATGTCTGTCAACTCAGAACGAATTGTTGATATGTGTACGTCATTGCTCATTTAACCAACAGAACTTAAGCAGTAATCCTCGATGTTTATTATTTTAAACCTCGATCTATTTGTTTTAAACTAAGACATCGTATTCACTCCTCTTGCCTTTCTAGAAATCGCACATGGTCCAATCTCAACTTAAGGATTAAATTCCTTGACTCTTTCTCCCAAATTTCGACCCGACGTTCGTACTGTTCATCGGAATCAGATGATACAACGTCCTTTTGGAACGTTGACCCATATTCCGAAGCGATAAAAATCATTCGGCTCTAAACGTCTTTCCATACCATTCTCCTTCGTTATCTTTCCTAGCGGTTCGACTCAGATATCCAAGGGTTTGGACGTAACAATAAGTACCAAATTATTTACTGTATAGTCATTATTTACGGTACTTTTAACAACGTATCGGTTAGAGTTGAAGTTGATGATTTTTATAAAGTGTTTTACGTAGTTTAACGAATTTAATGAACACATTATAACGTCTTTCGTAAATTAAAGGTACGTACTGTAATTCTTGTAACAATAATATATCTTATTAAGAATTATATACCAATTGAGAGTACTAATCATCTATTCATTAAAAATTATTCGTTTATCTGATTTTAAGTTTGATAAGGCATTTTACCTTACGACTCATTGTTAATAATTAAAATTTTTAGCTATCAATATATTAAATGAAGAAGAAGACTGGTACAGAGAGACTAACTTACATAGAGATTTGGATTATGGAAAAAGGCGTAACAAGATTCTCATGTCAAATAAACTTTTAGTTATAGTATTACAAAATTTAAAAGTATAGTAAAAAATCTAGTGGCAATTATATCATAACATTTGATATAAATTAATTTCGACTGCAACGAGTACACATTCAATCCTAAGATTTTTAGTTTGAAACGCAAAAAAATTAAATGCTATCTTAAAGTTTTAAACTCACATGTAAAAGTACACACATACGCAAAGTCAGTTTGTCATTTAACAG
>NW_017276922.1:6514-126889 GCF_001594065.2 Cyphomyrmex costatus
CAATAGTCGGCGCCAAGTTATTCTACCTTATTACTTACTTTATTTTAATGACATTTATCATTTGTATAAAAGATTTGATATCAATAGTCGGCGCCAAGTTATTCTACCTTATTACTTACTTAATTTTAATGACATTTATCATTTGTATACAAGATTTGATATCAACAGTCGGCGCCAAGTTAAATTCTACCAAATTAAAAAGTAAAACCCATGTGGTACTATCTTTATCTTCATACAATGAAACCTAAGTATATGCCTTCGTATTCTTATTAAAAGATCTTCCTATTCGAAACCAAGTGATTTAATTCTTCTTTAAAAAAATTATATCACAATTAATTTAAAAACAAAATGAAACAAATTTATTTAAATAGAAAAATTTAGAACTTCGTGAATGCAAGCCAGGCCGGACCCGCCGGACTGTTCGGGTAAGGTTAATTGCAAATGGCGCTCAACCATAAGAATCCATTCCTTTCAGCGGATTTCCTCCCAATTAGGGGTCACGAATCAGGACCACTTTTTCAGCTTGCGTTCTATTAAGTTCGGTCTCCTTCCCTCTTACTTCGTGGTCGGGTAAAGATTAGTTGCAAATGGCGCCCAACCATAAGAATTCATTCCTTTCAGCGGACTCCCTCCCAATTAGGGGTCACGGACTAGGACCATTTACGTTTCACAGAGTTCGATCTCCTTCTCTCTTACTTCGTGGCTATGTATATACTGTGCCAGAACCACGGTGCGGGAATATATATTTCCCTCTCTTTCTAAGATTACTTTGAGTGTTGTGCGCATGCGTTGGATTGATTGCATCCGCCAATAGGAAAATAGAGTGCGATCAGTGAGATGACGCGAACAGGTTATGCTCGTTATGCATTACATATATGCGTCAAGTCTCGTAAGTGAGGTTATAAACCTGTATTGTTATTTGTTAATTTTATAAATAAACAAGTAGTGACGTCATTAATCTGAGCATGGTGGAAATATATTTCCACCATAAATCTGAGTATTTCATACTCAGCTGACTTCAGACTCAGTTTCACTTGTGTGTAAATAGAAAGCAACTAATATCTCAATTCGCGAGGAAGAACAACATTTTTCTGCCCGATTCTTTCATTTCATGCAAAACGCATTGATTGAATATATTTTTATCAACATTTTAGGTGAGAAAAGAGTCTTCTCAACATTTACCCCAAATATAAATTTGGCAAATATGACGACACGAGAAATCTTAACCATTCAATTGGGCCATTATTCGAATTTTATTGGCACACATTGGTGGAATCTGCAGGTATTGATGGCTATAATTTTTTGTTTATGAATCTCAATGTATACGTGTCTGTTTAACAATTATATACATTATAAAATTATTTCACAGGAATCTAATTTCACGTATGACCCGAAGAATCCATCCGAGATAAACCATGATGTACTATATAAAGAAGGTGAAAACATGCGAGTAAGTATAATTATAAATGTAAAGATTATATTGCATGTGTTTTTCTACTTTCATAGATAGACAACAGAATTATATATATTGATGACACTAAAACTGTCATAGCTATTGAAGAAGTATGTTTATATAGCAATTTTATTTCTAAGATTATAAAATAAAAAGTTAAAATTAAATTAAATTAATACGCAGTCGTATTTTTGGAATAGTATATTTTTTTTACAAAAGATAAAGATTTTATGATTAAATCAATAATAAAATAGAAACATATATGAAAGCCAATGCAGAGATTGGTATATATTTTTGATATATGCAATTTGATTATATAATGAAAAAAATTCCTAAAACATTTTTCTTAAAAATGTAAGTTGTAATATTTTATTGTAATTCATACAATGAAGGGAGCAAAAGTAGTTTTTTGTACATTGCTTCTATATCTCTAAAATATTGTCTCTATATCTATATTTAAAACATATGGCATATGTGATAATATAAAAGTAGTGGTCATTATATTATATTTTCCAATAAATTTCTTTATTATAATTTTAAAATTCATATGATTCTATATATATGTTCAAACAAACTATATTATAAATATACACATTTTAATATTATAAAATGATAATTACTACTGGATAGTTATGTTTTAGAAACAAGTGACATTCACACCAAGATTGTTAACAGCAGATTTAAAAGGAGCACTAGGTTACCTGAGTGAACAAGCTTCATATGAAACAGAATCTTCAGACAATCAGCTACTATGGGATAGTACAAAATTGGAAATTACTAGCGCTGAACCTAGTCCCAGAACACCTTTTATTCAGAATTTAAATGAACTTGATAAAGCAGTAGATTCGGACAATTTCAACTTTGAAAACGATGTGAAGTCATGGGTTGACTATCTTCTACCACAATTCCATCCAAGAACAGTAACAGTTATCAAACAGTATTTACACAATTGTACGCAGCGGCCATTTAATATATTCACGTATGGACGCGATTTATGGTCTACGGAACAATTCTTTGACAATTTCACAGACAAAATACGATCGTATGTAGAAGAGTGTGATTTAATGCAAGGATTTCAGGTACATGATTATTACACGCCATGTTTTTATTAATTATAAGAACAATTATGTCATTACTTATGTAATATTTCAATAAATAGGTGCTTATGGATTCTACTGATGGCTTTGCTGGTCTTGGAACGTCTTGCGTTCAGCATCTACGTGATGAGTATGGAAAGAGTATCTTGGCGTTTCCATGTCTTGACTTTAATAATGCCGAACCCAGTGCATCAGACTTAGTTAAAGTTGTCAATACAGCATTATGTTGGCAACATATTGGAGAGAATTCGTCGCTTTATAGTCCACTTTCCTGTGGACAAGTCGGTTGGCCATTTGGGGCTGATGCGCGTAAATTTGAGAACATAACGTATAGTCCAGAGCTAAAATATCACAGTAGCGCGATATTAGCGACCGCTTTAGATACATTGAGCTTAAGATACAGAACTAAGAAATATCCGAGTGCCAGCTTATCCGATTTGTGTGCTGATTTGAACAAACTAGGTCGCAAAGCTGCAGCGACCAGTCTGAGTCTGCCGTTTCCCATGAAGATGAAGATGGATTTAATAGACATATTGGATGAATTCGAAGGCTCTCTATGGACAAGCCTAACACCAAGTTGCGATATACCAATGGATAATAATATGCAAAGTATAGCATTACGGGGAATTCCCGAGGACAGAATAAAGCGACCCGTTCACGAAGCTAGTAAACAAATGTCCAAACCAGCCTACAGATGCTCCAGCGTACACGAGATGATGACGTTGTATCTGGCATGTACGTGTCATGCATCGGCTACATATTTATCGAATATTGAGGCACCGCTGAAAATTACTTTGCCATATCCAAAGATGTTTAATAATAACGTAACTAAAGATGGAAATATCGCCGGCTGGCCCGTAGGAACTGGTAAGTCTTTTCTAATCCGAAAAATAACGTCGAAATTCAATACTGATAAAATTAAATAATGGTAAAATTTAACAACATTCACTTTCTTTTTCAGATGTAAATTCGGTTGCAGTAATGGCTGGAATGCACAGCGGTAGTAATGTCGCGGCAATGTACGAATCTCTACTTAAACAAACCAAAAGGATAAGAAGCATCAAGAAATTCCATGCCTTTACTGATTCCGGACTCGAGGAAGACGAATTTACAGAATGTGTTCATAATTTAACTGATTGTAAAGAGGCATATGAAGATTATTATCTCTAAAGAATTACTGAATTATAAATAGAAGATTATTATATTGAACAACGTTAATAATTCTAATATTTATTGTATCTTACCATTATTTTCAATACTTTGTACAAAATCTTTTGTAAAAGATTTACCACATACATAAAATTAATGATTAACATTTTGAAATATACGTTTTTTACAATTTTTTCTACAATTGTATCGATACAATTAATATAATTAACCTTCTGTAATGTCACATTTGAAACGTTTTAACACATGTACACATATATTTTTTAAGTCTCGACTAATCAATAATTTCCATTTAACAATTTTTTTTACAAATATAAAGGTCTTATAGAGTATTAATATTAGAGAGCTTGCATGTTCATATTGTTTATAAAAGAATTGTACAATTAGCAATAAAATATATAAGTAGGTCATAGTTTCTCGTAAATTTAAAATCGAAACATCCCTGATGGTAGGAGTGGCGAGACACACCCTGGTTATTAGATTGCACGATTTCGTATCGAACATCAGGTATGTGAAAACTCAGTCCTCGTTGTTCTTTCGTGAATGTAACAGTCTTTAGACCAACTTAAAAATTTTTATCCAAATTAATTTTCTTAAACTATTTTCCTATTAAAAAAATAAAAAAAGTATCTTTTAAATAAAACAAATAATTTAGAATCCTACGCTCGCGCACGTTTATAGTATTATATTTAAAAGAAATATTTAATTGAGCAATGGGAAATAAAGTGGCGACATTCACTGAAGAACAACTCGAAGATTATCAAGATTGCACCTTTTTCACGCGCAAAGAAATTTTAAGGTAGTACCTTTATTTGCATCATTTTACTTTTTCGAAACTTATTTTATTTTTGTACACAGAATATTTAAGAGATTTCGAGAAATAGGAGATCCTGGAATGGTACCGCGTATTATGACATCGCAAGAGGCATCGTCTTTTCGTTTGCCCCTATCGTATTTGGCTCGTATACCCGAACTCAAGGTTTATATTATCTAAAAATATCAAAATAATTTAAGTATACGACATTACATTTACGCAACTTTAATTATTATTCACTATATGTACAGACATCATACGAATTTTTATGTCTTTATTAAAACATAATATATATTTTGTGTATAATAAACTTAAATAATACTTAAACTTATTACATTTTAGCTAAAAATATATAATTTTCCGAGTTTTTGCTAAAAGGATATTTTCTTTCTTTTAATCCAAGGAAAATCCATTTAGAGAACGGATCTCGGAAGTTTTTACGCAACGCCAGGATTCAGAACAATCTACATCCGAAGGGATGTGTTTCGAGGAATTTCTCGAGATGTTGTCCGTGTTCTCTGAACAAGCACCGCGGGATTTGAAAGTCTTTTACGCCTTCAAAATTTACGGTACGGACCACCAGGTGAATCAGACGAGCGGACAGACAGACGAACGGACGGGCGGACCGTGAGAGAGCCTGGAGGTCGACCTCGCTGTACCTATAGTTGTTCCATGGGATGAGGAGTACATACGGCGTTCAGACACGACATCCACGATGCACGAGAATATTTGCACGGAACAACCGATCGATTTTGCCGCGGTGCGGCGTTATAATTATACCCTTGTCCGAACGGGATGTTTTTCCTTTGCCATAGATTACGCGTTTTTATCTTGTTATCCATTGCTTTTAGCTCTCATAAATATTTTACGATTAGGCTTAAGTGAAAAAGCATTATCGATACAAAGAAGAATCGCCGCTAGGTCCATTTAGCTTTGCTTGGACAATGTTCTGATGATCGTTTTTGTATCGCATCTATCAACTTGTAATCTTCCGCGAACAGATTTCGACGAGGACGGGGTGTTGGGCCTGGGTGATTTGGAGCGCACCTGTCGGCAACTGACTCGAGGTGGGCTAAGTGCCGAAGAGGTGACTACCGTGTGTCGAAAAATTCTGGAGGAGAGCGACATAGACGGCGACGAGGCTCTGTCTTATCTTGAATTCGAGCACGTTGTAACCAGATCCTCCGATTTTATGGCGACTTTCCACATAAGAATATGAATGCACGATCGAAGTCACATACACAGAAATAACGATTTTGTTGAAATATATTTGGAAATTTAACTGCAAATCAAAAATAATTTTATTAGATCATCAAGATAACGATGCAACATATTCAAGCGTGGTAAGTAATGTTAAAAAATTTCGATATTCTAGTAATCACAGTTTGTACATACTACGTATTAATTATTTTAAAAGTCTAACAAAATTATTTTCTGACTTATATCTAGCTACATTTTTAGATACCTATTTCAGCAAAATCATTCTTTCGTGTGCAAAAAATATATGTGAAGTATATCTCGAATATGTATGTTTAATTATAATATATATTTAATGTTTAAAATACTTGAATATACTTGAATGTTACAAACCGGATTAATCCTTCTCTCAATCATTTGTTAGTTTCGTTAAGAAACGTTTGATATATAATGAAAAATTTCAGCTTGAATAAAATAAAGAATAAATCTTTAAGCGCAGAGGATGCGGAACTTCTTCATATTATGAGCTTCGAAGTTATAATAGTCGATAAACGAAGAGAAATATAAAAAGCAGATGAACAATAAAACCGGTGTGTGATTTGAAAATTATAATACATCACGTAATATAGGATTAACAAATACCTGAGAAATGATGAGCTCGAAAATTATCTCTCTTCCGTTTCATTTCAGTTCGCGCTTCATGCGATGTAATTAATGCCCATTTGCTCATTTTTACTCTACTTTAATGAAGATTGCCGGCTTTTCAGTCGAGCCTTTCAATACGTCGAGTTTACGTCCATAGTCGTAGAGTGGAGACGAAGAGATACGCTCGAAGGTTGCCCGAGGCAGAAAAGAACAGTAACGCTTAAATAATAACGCATCTCGAACAAACGCGTCGGAGCCTATAACAGTTTCTTGACCTGCGACGTTCCGCGCCACGTTAATTTATCGTTGTGGTAAATTGAGAAGAGGTAATCTGCATAAAACGCGTCTGCGGATCCGCGGATCTCAGCGACGCGCCTATGGACCGCATACGTGACGAAGTTAATATCCTTCGTCATTAGTCGCCCACTGATTGCGGACTCGTGGAAAAAGTATCGCTATGCTCGAGTATATCGTTCGGTCGTACTCTTAATGCGCCACTTACGCGTGGACGACGCGTAAGCCGGCAAATTTTCCGGGTTGTCCGCGAATTGTGTCGCACCTTGGAGACACGCGGAAGTTGTATGAATAATTATAATAACGCGAAACCACTTTGACAAATTGGCAGCGCGTCTGTGACGTCTCGTCAGCAACAAATTTCTTAATGACTATGTTTCCTGCCACGTCTAATGCCGAGGTATATACATATGTATATGTATAACGATAGACAAAATCGCCCGGGGATCTCTCGTGAAATATCACGGATGAGACTTTCGTAAACTCGCTGAGGTAATTGTTAGCTCGATAGACATTTGACTGAGGCGCCGATGTATCGGACGTGTCAAAAGTCACGTTTCTTCATGATTCGTATGAAGCACGTTTTATTCAGGAGACATCCTGGGAATGTTCTTAGAACAGGGTTGCTACAAAACTGAAGATTACTGAAATCAGGTAAAAGTCAGGGGATTTTGCGAAATT
Organism: Cyphomyrmex costatus; assembly: GCF_001594065.2. Lineage (NCBI taxonomy): Eukaryota > Metazoa > Arthropoda > Insecta > Hymenoptera > Formicidae > Cyphomyrmex > Cyphomyrmex costatus. The sequence goes on from NW_017276922.1 coordinate 13,863, forward strand.
TTCCAGAAAATTAAAATTTCTTTACTTTAGAGAAATTTAATATATATGTATATGTCACATCTATATAATTTTGAAATTAATACTGCCAACTTAATTAAAAATGCAAATAATGTCAGCAACGTTAATAATAATTTATATTGCTACGTTAAATTAATTTCTCGACGAAACATTTAGTAATTTCGAAATCAAGACAAAAATATAAAAAAAGTTTCAAAATATTATTCAAAATCAAAGAAAATTATGAAATTTTGTCTGAAAATCAGAAAACAGTTGTAGAGTTTTAGGATGAAGAATTTATAACAGTCCTCGTTTAGAAAAAGCAGGAATATCTATCCTCTGGATACGTGTTCAGGTGTTTCTTTGGATTGTAAGGGTCGCACCCTTATTGACCGTTTTCCCCAAACAATATCGTGAAATGTTCGTTTCCGTTGCATTCTATTATCTTCGACCTTTAAAAGCTATATTATTCTACTCGCGGTTCAGTTTCGACCACCTGTGGCTCGGATAAAAGTGCACAGGCTTTGAAACACCCTGTACATCGCTTTGTACCCGTCTCAGATATACCTTCTTGCGCTCTCACACATAAGTTGCCCCTGTTGAACAATAATGAGCGATGGTGAGCAAGTAACCGGGCTATTCATTCTTGCCCCAGACAGGAGTCCCTCCCGGCGACGCGGCGATGCGGGGGGAGATCCGCGAGTGCGATTTCACGACTACGTTAATTTATACAGGACGCGAGACGTAGGCGTCCCGTCCTCCGCGAGATCGAGTGGCGACCACGGAGGGCGGAAGAGCCTGCGTGTAACACGTTGCGTTTCATCTCCCATTATTTCAGGCGGTGGGCCGCCGCGCGTCCCAACAAAACGCCGCGTATCTGCGCGTTTACGGAACCGTACCTGCCGATTTCCAAAGGTTACTCGGAGCTATTCGAATGGATCGCGCGTGGAATACCGCGCGATTCTTGCGCGTCTCGAACGCATGCTCTGCGGCCGCGGCGCGGCGAATAATGGAACACACCGCGCGTGAGAAGCATGCCAATCTTTTTCGGTTAATTGCGATTAAGCTGTTAAATTGGTTTTTGCGGTACACCTTATGAGAGCGTGAGTTGTAGACGGTGCAAAAGATTTCGTTTCAGGTAACATAATAGTGCGCGTGTCGCACGCGTAATGCAATTACGTCGCGAGTTTAAGTACTCTAATTGTATTCCTGTCGCAAGTCGCTCCAATAAAATCGCCTTCTCATTTTCAACGCATAAGAGCGTCTAAGAATTAATAAACGAAATCTTTGTAGAAATTATAGGAAAGATTGCAGAATTAATGCGCTTCTACACGCAAATTGTCACGTTGCCGGTTTTTTATTACAAACGTGAGGGAGAGAGAGTGAGAGAGTGCTAAAAGTTTTCACAAAATTTCATCAAGCCGCTCTGTTCTCAGCCTTCTCGAGCATACATGCGCACGTCTTGCGTATTCGTCGGCATGTCGCCCCTTCGGACACTTCCCCTGTCGGAGCAGGCGGGCCCCCCTTTCTGCTTGCTGGTCGGCCAGGCCAGGCCAGGCCCTGGTCCGGTCGTCTTAAAAAGCGGTCGAAATCGGAGATACCGCCCTGTGGCACGGCCAGTTATAGACAGCCGCGCGGTAACTAACCAAGTCTCGGGACCAAGGCCATCCGGTCACTTCCCGGCCCCTACTTCGGGCCCCTGCCGTTCCACCGTCTCTCCTCGTCCTCCCGGCGGGTCGCGGAGTGGCCCTCGAGGCCCGTGAAGCTCTCCCTCCCGCCTTCCCCTCGACGCAGGAGTCCTCCGCCGCTCTACGTCGAGGAAACCCGGCTCTCTCGAGAGGCTTCCCCTTCGCGGGGCCCACAGCCAACCGCCTTCCATGCCGCGATATCCGTGCATTCTTGGACCTCCTCGACGCGGCTTGTCGCGACGGGTCCGTGCGGAGGGACTCCGCGTAGCTTCCCTCCTCTCCCTCCCTCTTTCCTCTCGGGCAGAGGCGAGACGAGAAGTTGGAGAAGAGGAATGAGAAGGCAAAGATCGCGGGTGGATGGCGACGTGGAGGAGAAGAAGAGATTGAGGTGGAGAAGGAGATGAAGAGGAAGAAGAAGAAGAAGAAGAAGCAGAAGAAATGAACAGTGCCGGCCAACATAGGTAGAGGGAGAGAGGAGAATGCACCAGAGTGGTGAAGCCGATGGTGATGCGATGGTGGAGGCGGTTGAGGAGGGCAGATTCGAACTCAACTTTTATGGCGCCCTGGCGTGGGCGAACTCTTGCACGCGCGAACACACTTTGGAATTTTCTTCCATGCCTCGATACAAAAGTCTAATAGTGATACTATTCGGATGTAAACTTTTCAGTGACTGGCGCTAATAGAAAGATTTCCGAGTTGTGTAGGCGGTTTTGATAGATGTATAACCGAATCCGTTGTCAAGCGATACTCTGAAGGCCGGAAGGTGTTTCAGAGTTTGGTCTGCGCGTGATCGTTAAACTTCGTTGTCTCTGCAGGGCACAAATTTTATCTAATTGCTATGTCATGCATCGTTTAAAAACAGATAAGATAAATGATACAGCAAGGGAAAATTTTCTTAATGTTAGAGAAAAAAAATGGGAACTCTTTAACCCTAAGCTATCCTTCGACGGGCAAATCGAAAGTTTGCAACGCATTTCAGTAAACAATTAACTAACCATAACATTATAACAATGTTGTAATTTCTTATCATTCAACAATCTAACGTACATGTGTATTATATTACATTTTTATTGTTAAGTGGGAAATTATAATATTGATGTATAAAAAAAACATTATTGTAAGTTGATATTTACTAATTTTTCGAAGATACGTGAAACGTTTATCCATTTATATTCACTTTTAGAAAAAAAATGTTTGCTTGTAGGTAAACGTTTTTCCAAATACACCTTTTATTTTATATACATATTATTTCCATTTTTATTACACTCAAATGTCTTTTTTACATTTAAAAGTTTTGATTTTTTCAACCCGTCACCCTAAGAAAACTTTAATGAAGCGACAAACGTTTATAATAAAAAATATGAAACTATTCGAAAAGACATTTTTCGTAAACGGTTTACTAAATATAGTGAATGTATTTTCGTTTAAACGTATAATAGCAAGCCCTAGTATTTACTGAGGTAATTATAAAATAAAAGCAACAGGTATTCAACTGTTCTTAAAGGGATCATGAATGTTAGGGAAATAATAAATAGGGCACAAAGTATCCTAAATAATTATAAACGTCATCCCTTAGAAAACATGAGAGACTTCCAAACAAGTTAACATTAATAAATTCTACAATATTTTCTTGTCACTTTCTATCAATAAAAATAAAACGATATATAGAAGCTAATAGATACAAGTAAATAGTTAAATTATTAGACACGATAATTAGAACACGACCAAGCTCATTTTGAAATTAGATAAATCAATTAGAACGTATAATAATGCCTTCTGTGTTTAATGCATCGAAGTTAAGAAAGTGACACGAGACGATTAATGACTCGTTGATACGAAAGATTTTATCTGATTGGCAGGTAGTAGTAGCCGAGTATATATTATCCGAGGCCAGCAATAAGTAAAATTATGATGATATTTTTTTGAAATTTGGATAATTTGAATTACGATTAGGAGAAGTCTCATAAAATATATGTCTATTCAGTCACCAGGAATAAGCTGATTCCATGACCTTGAAAAACGTCCTATGTAGTCATCGCGGACTACCGTTTCGCAGTAATATTATTCAGAGATAATATTAAATGCTCGGAAATAATGACGCCCTCTCTCTCTTTCTCTCGCAAACTAAGCGTGAGATACGGTCATGTCTCCCGATGGTATCTGCTAATTACCTTAACTGTATTGCCACGTAGTCGCACATTAGTCGCGCAACCGCTTTACGCCGAATGTATTATCATTCACGTGCCGTTAAGGGAAACTCGTACGAGCGTGAATTTTTGCCACGTCGGCATTGTAACGCAAGTTCATCACGATCGACTATCTGACAATAATTATGTAAGCGCTCGCATTAATCGTACGTCGTGCGGATACCACGCACAATAACGGCGCTTCTATGTTAATTAAGCTCGATTTGCCATTAGACTTAAGTTGAAGCCAAAAATCGACAACACATGTCCAACGCGTTGAGCGGGATGTTTCGTTAATATAAAATTGTTCATGATGATCCTTAAATTTTTAAAGGTGTACTTGAGGATCTTGAACCTCCCGAAACCGGACCTAGATATCTTCTCTTACTCTTTTTCATTCTCTCTCTCTCTCTCTCTCTCTCTCTCTCTCTCTCTTTGTCTCTCTTACTCGCTTCACCTTCTCCTTCATACCGGTCTGCTATTCGTGGAGCCGGTCTTCACATTCAGAATAAGTCAGATGCATCGCATGGAAAAATTGGATACATATCCGTTGCTTTAATCTCAGCTGTTGCGAAAGACGTTATAGCGGACGATAAAAACGAGGAGAAAGCGAGGATGAAAAATCGCGAGTGCATCTCGCGGAAATGAGAAAAATGCACAAATGATCACGCAAGTTGGTAACGTGATCATAATTTATTACTTTATATGATTATCTCTGTTCTCATCTGTAGTTCGTATATGAAAGCAATGTTACTTAGCTATCGAGAATCATATATATTTTCATAACTATATTAATTTTACAAAACAAAATTAATTACAAACTCTACAGTACTATACTTACCAATAAATTCATACACGGAAAGGATGATGTTAATTGAAATATTTATGTAGAAAACTCAAGCATGACGAATAATGCTGCAAAAATTTTAATAATCAGCTTGAGTGCTATTTAGCTAAATATTTGGATACTTCAACAAAACCATTCTTTTCGTGTACGAAAAAATGAAGAATATCTGAAGGGTGTAAGGTTCACCGACCAGAGAAACGACCGAGGCGCTTTGATATTGAAGCGTTCGATATTATTGCCGCGTGATCGGCAAGATTCACGACGCGATGTAGAGTGTCTATTCGACAGGCGAAGTACGATGACAAGGAACAAACGTTCGTACTTCGGCAAAGTTACGTAGAACGCTCGTAGTCGAAATAATATTGGCGCTTTCGTGGGCACATATCGTTGTGGCTCATAAAGAAGCGAGAGCTTGTATATAGGGAACCATCTACCAAAGAGGGGGAGGAAGGGTCTCGGCCAGCGGAATGTTGCTTGACCACCCGACCATCTCCTGCCTCTCCTCCAGCATCGTGAATCCATCGAGAGAGGTAGGGGAGAGGAGAGAGGCAGAAGAAGAAGACTGGACCAACCGCCTTTGGATCCTAATGGGCTCCACACATTGGGGTGCACGAATATTCCTTTACTATCGCGGACATCTTCTCGGGAAGATTCGTAATCCGCCATGCGTGAGACCTTTTTTTTCAATGTTCACCGAGATACCTGTTACTCTCGAATTGTTTGCGCGAGATTTACGAAGATAGAGAACCCACAATCAGGAAATTCTGCAAGAAACTTGAGTGTAGGAGCGCAAAAAATTGACCAATCGCGTGATATTACGATTCTTCAGGTCTAAAAATATTATATACTTATGAACTTTGGACTTGGTTTATATAAAAACTTAATAAAAGACAGGTTTTCACTAAAATATACATATCTCTATTTATATAAAAATCATTCCTTTTTAGAGCGGAAATTGTGAAAAACAAATAAATGCAGCAAATAAATTCAGAATTTTTAAAAGAATTTTACTTACAATTAGATGCATCTCTCTCTCTCTCTCTCTCTCTCTCTCTCTCTCTGCAATAAGATCAAATCCTCTCTGCAGATCTAACACTACCGGCAAGAATTCTATCGAATGCAAATTTTCAATGAGATAACGATCGTATAAAGCGATGTACCTGCAGACTGCAGAGCTTTGATAAAAGGCGCATGTTTCTTGTGTCTCCTACGCAGATTCGACACGACGATAATTTTATATAATTTTTATCTGCCCGTGGTATCGGGGAGGAATATGGCGACTGTGATTTAGCAGAGTTAAAGAATTTCTGCAATAAGCGGGCGTTAATAAGGATTTTTGCTTTCAGCGCGCACGCAAACGAGCGAAACTTTAATTGAGTATCCATTGAACACACAGCCGATGCAGAAATATATTATCGTGGGAAGAGATTCTCCATGGCGGCATGTTGTACCCCGCAGAGTCTGGTTGCGTATCTTCGTAGACGCATTATCTCTCGATACGGACGAGACAAGAACGAAAATGGCAGTGACCTATGAGGCTTGTCCGTCGATGACGCGAGAGACTTAATCAAAGGCAAGATGCACGACTGACACTTTCACAATGGACGTGCGTATGTCTGCACTTTCTGCATCGGCCGTACGGAACGTTTGCACTTGGTCGCAGGATTGCTCAAAGAAAATCGTGAGATCGCTATAATTCTAGGAAACCGCAGATGCATAGTGAAGATATACTCGCGTCGGAATTATGTCAACAGTTACGACCGGTTCGCCGTTCATCTTCGCTTCAAGTGCTCGCGACTGATCGTTCGAGGTGCTTCACCGAGAACGATATGGAATATGCAAGGCTACGATCGTCTGGAGGAAATCTAATTTGCATAATCTTCAGATGTTTATAGAGAATTTATTCGTCTGCACGATAAAGATATTAATCTCAAATTTTTTTTTAACAAGAACAACAATTAGCAGCCAATTGTTATCGTTGAATTGCATAAAATAAATTTGAAATATTGCTGCCGTTATAACGTAACCAAATCTGCATCTAATTTAAACAGAGATTTTTTTATTTTGCAATCTTTTCTCTCTTTTTCTTTTTTTCCTTTATAGCGATTTGCCTATTACTGACACAAGTACTTTGAATACAACGTCGTCGGTATTCAAAGAAGTTTCGCAACTAGTCGCGGCTGGTGGATCAGCTTTCTGCTCGAGCACCGCCTAAAATTATTCCACAAGCGTTCTGCATTCGAAAGGCACCATGTCGTCCGCGGAATATTACGTGATTTCTACATTTTCGGCAAACATTTGCAGTTAACGAACGCGAGGCTGGTCTTCTAATATGATAATATAGCAGCGTACAAACGGAATGATAACAATAACTACTGTCATTATATCAGTATTCAAAATATATTACGCGTGCATGTGCTATTTCATACGATAAGAATGTCAAAGCTATTAACTACAAGCATAGTTCTATAAAACCGTTATAGTATAATTAATAAAATGCGTATTCTATTTTTAATGTATTATGAACAGTAACTATATCTTTTTAATTATCCAAAACTTATTGTTTAGGACAAGGTGGTATTTTCTTTCACATATCAGTATTCGAAGACTACGGTATTCAATTTGTTTTTTAAACATTTTTAGTTTTCTTATAGCGTTTGTTATCTTTTTCACATGCATAAAATTTCCTTTTGCTTAAAGATAAAAATGATCTCGATCGTCACGCGTCGATAGCTATACTAAAATAAACACCTAAAAATAATAAATCGCAGCTTTAATTTTTCATAGATTTCTTTTAAACTATATTCTTATTCTAATATTTCAAAATATTCTCATAAATATTCAGTAAGAAATGTATACGTTTAAGAAACAATCAACTAAATTTCAATCAAATTTAATAGACTTTCTTGAATTAAATTGTTTAACTCCATTGTTTTAAATTAATGATAATATATCGAGTAGAAACAGCGGCAATTTATAGAAATGACTAAAAATAACTGAAATTAGATATAATTCGATAGTATAAATTTAACAATGTGAAGCGATATATTTAGTTGGATTACAAGTAGCGTACGTATAATGAAGAACGAGATGCTTTAACCGCGATCTAGAAAACAATATTTTCGTTTGTCATTTTCGTCTCGCTGGTTTTTACAAACGTGGAATAGGTATCGTCTCGCGAAGTCTCGACGAACAGCGAACCTCATAAGCAAGCGTGACAAATGCGGACAGCCATGCCAATTATTTACACAACTCACGTTCCCATCGTCAAGAACTAGTCCATATGCACTACGTACATAGTTATCGTCTCTTTTATTTCTCTTTGACAATTCTTGTCAACGAAAAATATCGAAGTGATTTTTTTTACAGAATCCTAAAAACTTTTAAGATCTTAACAATTGATGGAAAACCGATAGTCGTTCGAATAGTAAAATTGATATGTTTTTTTAAAACAAATAAATTGAAGATGTTTTTTTAAGCAATAATATAGAAAATTACAATGAATTTTAGGGCATTATACTCTCCAATCAAATTTACAATTAAACATTATGTGTGTTACTCATAGGCCTTATGTATCATATCTAATTCTTTTAAATTTTTGTAACTTTTCCGTAATGTACTTATTGTCTCGTCTACGTCAGGAAAAGATTTTATTTTACCTCGAAATCGAAAAACCGGTAGAAATCGATGATCTGGAAAGTTTCTGATCTGTTCGGATAGCGCACCAGACAATGACGACAATGACGACAACGACGACAACGGCGACAACCACGATGATGTAAGTAAATCAAAGTCTTCGGGGCGGAAAATGAGAACGAGACACCGTTCGTCGCGGTTTGCGAGCTGGCATATTTCTTTCCACGGCAGTAAAATAGAAGGCAATGAATTACCGGCGTGACTCCTTAGGCGAAGGATTTACTCAGATAGCAAAACTGATCCACTTAAACTTGAAAGGTATTCATTTTCTTAAATTTTTTTATTATTAATTAGCGTAATTTGTTCAAAATAAATTCAAAAAAAATTTAAAAATGTATATAAGTACACAATATATGTATATTTTTTTTTTATAAATGTTACTTTTAATACAAATAATATTTAATTTGCATAAAAACCAAAGTATGATTCATTCTATTTAAAAATAAGAAATAGGGAAAGACTAGAAAAATAATACCTTTTGATTTTTAAAAAGACAATTCGTGATATAAAAGTGAAATCGTTTGGAACTCTCATAGAAATATTTTTAGAAATGTAACAAGGAAGAAATTTATTTTGTAAGTCGGTAACTAAAAGAAGAGAATTCTTTTCAGACTCTGTGCTATCTGGGTACTTAACCGCGAATTTCGTAACCATTACGACGCTCGTAGACCACAATACGTATTGTTGCAGAAGTGCCGTCGCGTCGTAGGCAGAAATATAGCTGATTAATGCGAGCGCGTCCAAATATGGGTGGCGCTATCACTACCGGGTCGCAAAAACCAGTTATTAAATTATATGCATAATTGTCTACTCACAAGTTTGTACAAGCGAACAGCCGAAGCCGTCGATTTGTCGCGATTGTCAATCTCGATGTCGGTAGCGGACGCGATACACGCGGCTATCTCGATCGTCGAGGTGTTGCGTAGATTGAAATCGGTATAATCTTAGATTTCTGACGTAGACGTACGAAAAAGACATCTCTATTTTTTTTTGTGGCGAAGCGAATTGCGTAAGGCAGTAATATAAATTTTTCTGTCCTTATAACGTTCGAAGACGAGCTCAAAAATTCTATCGACTCTCTAATAGCAGTGAGACTTTTGCAGAAAATTTTTTCTGCTTTCCTTGCATCTGCTATAAATATACATCGTACAAAGATTTTTATTTTACCACGTGAGGAATATTCGTAACCAGAAAACGAGAGAAAGTCTCGTTAGAAGAGTAATTGGACGAATAAATTGCCGGCAATTTGACTATCGACCGACCGAACGTCAAGTAAAATCCTCGTTTGATCTGTCTGTGTGTGTGTGAGTCATATGTTGCAAATCGAATCAAGCGCGGATAATTCCTGAGAAAAAAGATCAACTTATGATCTTTCTAAGCACCATTCTTTCCGGAACAACGAGCGAAATAATCGCGTTAAAAATTTTAATACAATTTTGTTGACGCAAATCGCTAATTAATCCGCGTAATTACAAAATTGAAGAGCGTCGAGGATCTACAAGAGAAATGGGACATTCACGCTAATTTAATGAGGCACAGTCGAGACTCGTCGAGTGACGGTTGATGGCGGCGATTTAATCGAATGGCGACTGCTCTTGATCGCGTGAGCTACGTTTCTCAGACTCGCGATTGCCGAAGTTATATATCCTCTTCCTTACGAGGAAAGACCGCGCCGTGAAGACATATCACGAGCAGAACACGAACGCTACCGTTAACTTAGTCGCATTCCGGATCGACGTTATCGATGACGACGCGCCTGCTGATCAACGCGATTAAATTCGAGTCGACGAGACACATTCCGTTCGGTGAGAGTAAATCTCCCGATTATGCTTGGTTGCTGTGTCATATTCACGCCCGTTGTTCGCCACTTCGCATTTATCTTCTCGCTTCGATCGCTACAATGCTTTCCAATCTGACTTTCAGTATACTTTATTAGGTGGTTCGCCTTCAATGAGGCTCCGTGAAAAGTGTATCCCAAAAGAATTCATTCAATGTCTCGAAAGCGCAGGTTTTGTAGACATTACTTTGTTTCAAATAATGCCTGTAAAATACTTTTAAATGAACTTTTCGAATTTATTTTTATATTTATTTGCCATGCATGGAATTATGATACATGGAATCTTATTTTTTGTAATTTTTATGCTCTTCTAAATATATTTTTACAAACATTAATAATAATTCATCATAATATATCATGTTCTTCATGTCATAGTAGATGTATAATATGAAGTTGGAGTATACATAGTACCATATATCCATATTTCTTACAGAATTTCAATTTAATACTGGAAATTATAATTATTTTAAGTATTAAAAATGTTTTTTAATATTATATAAGTATGTCTATTCGTAAATTAATTTTAATCTTGTTACAGAGATCTAATTTAATACTAAAAGTTACTTATCTTGAATATTAATAGCTTTGAACAACAGTTCTTTTAATACTCAAAATAAGTATTAAATTGGATTTGTACAACAAAATTAAAATTATCTTACATAAACTGTCAAATTATATATGCACATACATTCCTTACAGAAATTTAATACACGAAGATAGTAATTAATTACTTAATTTGAGTATTAAAGGCACTGTTGTTCAATGCTTTTACTACTTAAAATAATTAAGTAAATCACTACCTTCGTATTAAATGTCTGTAAAGGAGATACGTACATATATAATTTAGCAACTTATCATGTCTATTTGTATTATAACTTAAATCTCGTTTTAACTTATTTTTAAAAATTAAAAGAATATAAAGATTAAATTAAACCGAGATTGAAGTTAATCTACATTGATGGATATTAATGTGCGTAGTATTCTGCTGGTGGAAGTATTTTGCAACTTTTATATTACGCTCTCATCATCCGTAAGGTCAGGGGAGAGTTGTGTGTAACTATAATATATTTCGTTACTAAGCATAGCAAATTATTGATTTCGTGGACAGATAAGTAAAGAGACACGCTGTGTGTATGTCATTCGTGCGTGCTTGCTCTTTAAAAGTTAAAAAGAATTTTTTTTAAGTAGAGAAAATATATGTTGTAACAAAATAAAAAAGAGAATCAGAATTCAATAGTCTCAGAGTAAAACGGAAGCTCCGAATCGTGACGTCGTATAAGATCGATCGGCGAGACGTCGAGTCGTCCACCACCCTTGATCATCCCCCGAACCGGTGGCGGCGGCTCGAAGAGCGACTGCGAAGAGCTCGCAAAAAGGTATCTCCTCCGCAAATAGCTCGGTCTTGGCCAGCCACGCGATGGAGGAGCTCCTAACCGTTCTAACGGCCACGAGAAACGCCACATGACGACGAGGAGGAAGAGGAGGCGAAAAAATGAGCAGGAGGCGGAGGAGACGGCGAGAGGATGACGTGGTAAGAGGGACGAGCTCACGTATGAACATCCGGATAACCGCGCGTAAAACTAAAGCAGCGGCGATTGCCGGCTGCGGAGAGCCGGAGACAAGAGTAGCCACGACGGCGACCGCGAAAAAGAAAAAGAGGATGAGAGAAAGAGGAGAGGAAGAGAAGGCGGAGGATAGGTGAAAGAGAAGCGAGATGTGGAGGAAGAAGAAGAGACGAAATACGAGCGAGAGAGCAGAAAGAAAAGGCGAGACGAACGTAGAAGAGAGGAAGAAGAAGATGGCGCGTTCTCTCGCGGCGAGATTGCCCCGACGAGGTCCAGACCAGGCTCCATCTGCATAACCGGTATACACCGGCAACGTGGACCAACGTGGAAGCAGAATCCAGCGTGTCCTCGGTACGTTATATCGCTCGACTCGTCCTCGCGCGCGATGGCAGAGTCTGAAGATCTCTCCCTCTCTTTCGAGAGAGAGAGAGAGAGAGAGAGAGGGAGAGAGGGAGGGAGGGAGAGATGATGGAAGATACGGAGAGAAAGAGATGGAGGAAAATGGTAGTTCAGCAAGAGGAGGTTGCGATGTTCTCTTTCCACGCTGCGCAGCTGAGAAAGAGCGCACGCGATACTCGAAGAAACCGGCGAGAAGAGAGAAAAGCGTAGGCGCGAGTACTCGACGACCGATGACATCATCGGAGCTCTTTGCCTCTCTCGAGTCATTCTCCCGGCAGAAATGTTGCGCTCTCTCTCTCTCTCTTTTCGTTATATCTCTTTATCGTTTTCATCTTTATCTTCCTTCTCGCTCGATTTTTTCCACAGCTTCCGCTAGATCAGTCTCGAGCAAGATTCAAGATCCAGGAAAACCGGATGTTCGACTGAACGTGTAGGTGCAATATATTCCCTAGTTACAAGATCAACACTCGATCGTGATCTTGTAGCCAGGACGTGGATCTGTTTATCCAGGAACTGCCTCGGCAATTCACCGAGAGCGAGTGAGATAAAGCCGACATTTCATGAAGTCAGCTATTTTGGATTTCAATCAACAGATAAAACTCGAAGACTCATTTGAGAATCCCGAAAATCCACTCAGTGAAAATATCTTCTAATTGAAATTAAAATGTGATCTTGTAAACGGCAAATACTATACGTCGGTGTCTATAATAGGAGATATTCTGCTGCGGGCGATAGCCAGCTAGCTTGAGAGATCAATCTTTATCCAATTTACATTTATAGCTTGTATGATTAACGGCCAGCGTCCTATTTCTATGATAAAAATGTTATTAGGGATAAGATAATTTAAGAGCGATAAATAATCTTTTTTAAATTCTGTACGCTGGATTTTCTAACATTAAATTACTATACTTAATATGATTCATGTTTAAGTATTAAGTACATTAATCTAGGACAGTTAGAAAATAAAATAATTCTATGTGTTGATTAAATTTTAATAAAATGTGATTAAATCTTTTGTAATACAATTGTAGATTCAAATTGATTAATCGTTTTTCTTTATATATATCTACATATATGTGTGTACGAGTAAGATGCACTATAAATTCCAATGTATTTTTTAAATTATATATATTATATATACATAAATATATAAATTATATATACATAAGTCAGATGTTTTAAAACTTCTCCATGTATTTATCAAATAATTAAAAAATTATTAATCTGTTTTATTAATACAAAATTGTGTGACATAAAGACTGTTTCATTAATTTATACATACTTTGTACTTAAGTAAAATAGTTACCTAATCCAAATACAATTGTTTTTTTTTAATTTAATGGTTGATTAGCCATTTCAACAAACTAAAATAAATAAAAGCGTTATGATTGTCTCAAACTTGTTTTACAGAATTGCAAATCGTAAAAAAAAATGTAAGAAATTAATCAATCATGGTCTATTATTTTTTTCACATTCGACTATGATTAGCCAATTTCTTACGACTTGCAACTTACGATTCTATTGTAGAACGGGCATCAGACAGAATTTACTTTCGCGCCCTAACCTCAGGGTTGCCAGGTCTATGAAACAGGTACCAACTCTCCGCCAATCGCAACAAACTAATAACTAAAAGGAAGTTTCACCAATTTATTCACTGCTAGTGCTAAAAATATATAGTATACGTAACATATTCTATAGGTCATCAATATTAGCAGTAAATCGGAACGTAATTTTAAGCCGATATTTCATGTGTCATACAACATAAGGCTCTTCAAGCCTGTTGATTAGCAGCAAGACAAAAAATCCAAGAACTCTGCCAAGCAGCTAATCAACACGTTTAAAAAGTTGTATGACACATGAGATATTAGGCTTAAACCGTTATTTCATTTGTGCGTTTTGTAGTACTGCGCAACAATATTCTTACTCACAATTAGACAAATTAAAAGTGTCTAAATTCGGGTCATAAGATTTTTACATCTAAAAGACAACTTAAAGACGTCACAATTTTAGATTTTTTGTTGTTTGGGTAGCTAATAAAATCGTCATTAAAAAGTTACAGAATGGACCTACTGAGCTATATTCAGATGTCCACTCGGCCATGTATTACTCCATCCTTATTATTTACTGAACGTTAAACAAGGATGACATGACATCCAGGCAGCACTCAGGTGGGAATCCGAATACGCTCCTGTAAATCTATTCTATAACTTTTCAATAACAATTTTACTAGGACTCTTTCTTGCAGCCACTCAATAGAGTTGCTAGGCTTGAAATGCTTTATTGTCGTACAACAAATATTATACCAACCACAGGTCGATATTTCATTTGTGCATTTTTGTAATACGACAAATTTTTCAAGTCTCTGATTAGCTATAGGATTTATCGTACGACAAAGACGCACGAATAAAATAGCATCCGTAAACTATAGCATTTTCAGCGTAGTAAATTTGAAACAGCTAGAAAAGATCTAGGTTATGTTCAGATTCCCATCCGAATGTCACCCAAATATCACTGTATCTTTGTTGTTTAACGAACACTAAACAAGGATGACATGACACCCAGGGAGTAATCAGGTGGAAATCTGAACATGCCCTTACTGTAGAATTAATGCAAATGCGTTGGTGAAACCGCATTGTGATTGCGGTCGAGCAACATCTTCGCTGTTGGTCATCGTTACTTATCTATTCGCGCGGAGACTTCAATGCCCGCGCAACCGCAGCCGCAATATCGCATTCTCAGCGAATACATGCAATATCATCGATACCACCAATTACTACGATAAATCGCATCAATTGATTGAACATTAAGACAAGAAAAGTAAGACAAAGAAACGCGAAAATAAATATGAGAATTAACTTATAAATGGTTTTAATTTCTCTTCATTAATTTAAAAACTGAAGAATTTTGCATAATATAAATTAATATTATACAATTGGAGAAATCAATTAAATTCATAATTTGAAAATGAAAGAAATTAATTAAACATTAAACAAATGTGTAATAATCGCAGTAGAGAGCAAAATAGAAAAAAAGAAAACATACGAAGGGGAATAAAATATTCTAATAATATTTACAATAAAATAAAATATCGAGTATAATAAATAAATAGATTCGACATTCTCTTTTCCTCTAATCATTAATATATTACATATTTTTATTCCAAGCTATCGATTATTGTATGAAAATATGATTGCATTTAGCAGAAAAAATAGCTAAGTGAACATTTAGTGACTATTTATTATTGGTTTCTATTCCAGGCAGCACAGAATATTTATTTCTTTTTATCTTTTTTAAATATTATATAGTTATAAACTTGTTAAAATATTATAATTAGTTTGTCATTGCAATTTTTCTTGCAATTTATTATTTTTCTAGTTTATTATACTTACATTTATTACATATTGCACAGTATTATAGTAAATTTTTACAGATTGTTACCAAGCTCGATGACATATCTTTAGCAGGGGTGTATCAATAGATTCCATTCGATAAATGATGATCGCTAGGTGGCTCAAAAGTCTATAAGTATTGCAGTATTTTGTTGCAGTTAGTAATTCGGTTTCTCAGAGAAGAGACAAGATGAAATTAGTTTTCGTCTCAGTCTCGATTTAGCCTCGAAATTTTTAGTTTCGTCCCAGTATCGATTTAATTGCTACACGAATTTTAAAAATCTATACGAAATCAAAATGGTAACAGAAAATACGGATGCAAATATAAATAAACCTGAAGACTGAGTTTGTAGTATAATTTTTGCATTTTCTTACTCTCAATTTTGCAATCCTGAATATTTCTGAATAAGAATTCGCGGACACTATGCTTCCTTACTTCGGAGGAGAGTCGGAGAGAATTTGAATGAGATCTTTTGAAAGTCGAGATCACTCTCGTGGAGAATACGAACTCATCCTACGTGGACATTTCTTAAACTAATAAAATTTCTTAACCTTGATGTAAGTGATTTCAAACAGTAATACTCAAGAGACACTTTTTTTTAAAACGTGCTTATCCATTAATGGAAATACTCCAAAGATTTTTTACGTCTTTTTCATGAAATATTTCCGAAACGTTCTCGATAGATCAAGTATGAAATCATACTAAACCACGTAAACCTAATTTTCTATTATCTTTTTTCGTATCTCTTTCATTTTTTTTACGAATTACAAAAAAAATATAAATAAATTGAGCAGAGACAGAGATTACAAAAAAGGTATTCAAGATATGTTGACAAAAAAGCATAATTGTGTAGAGAATTTCTTAGAAAAAATTTCGCAGAAAATGAAGAATAAATTAATTAGAAAAAATATTTAGTAATTCTCTGTATCAAGATAAGTTGAAGAAAATCAGGAAAGGTCCTTCAGTGAAGTAACCTTGAAATTTTTTCCTACCTGCAACGGATGTTTCTTCTTAGGTTAAAGTCCTTGCAAAAATGTCAAAAGAGATCTAGAAATATCTTTACCTGTGTATAGACCCCTGTGTATAGTGAATGTAATAAACGGTTTTAGATTTTAGAAACGAATAGAAAGATATATTCTTTGATCTCATACAACAGTCTGTAACCCTTATATTATATGTGAAAACTTACAAAAACTAAAATATATGCAAAATGGAAGAAATTTCTGTCCAAGAAATTTAGAATAGTTGTATTGCAGTTAAACTTGTCATAAGAACTTTCTTTGACAATGTTCTAGATTCTCTAACAAATATCTCTGAAAAAACTTTTTATCATCAGATATGAATTATCACCAGATATTACAGATATATATTTTTCAAATCTCATACGCTGCGTGATTCAGGACCGTGAAACATGGACCTATCATTTATCGACGATTCCTAGTAAAAAATTAAATTAATTTATTGTATAGAATGTTAAAATTGATTTAAAATTTCAGGTGTATGTCCGTTTAAAAATTGTTGAATAAATAAATTTAAAAGTATTTTCATATTTATATATTAATTTCTAACGCAATACAGATTTGTTGCCTGATGACGAGGTTATCATTCTGGTCTTTTAGCTGTATCTGTATACATATGTATTATAGATTTTATTATATGTATTATAGATATTATACATATGTATCTCTCTAGATATTATACATGTATCTAGATATTATCCACTAGTGATTGAACTAAATCCAACTATATTTCAGAACATTGGCCCTCGATATTTAGCACAGCCCTTATGCGTTTAGCTCACAATGCAATGCAGAACGTGACCTTCAAAGATGAAAAGGGCAAAGAACCTTAAAATATGCATTAGGAGAATGCATCTCTTTTAACATTGGAAAGAACGTTAAAGGGATCTATAAGACTATTTAGAACATAGAAGAAAAACGTTTCATCTACCTGGCCTGAGCAGGTGTGTTTCTGAATAGTAAAGCCCTCTCATAGTCTCCTAACTGCGTCCGTAACGTACGTTTATCTAACCGTCGTGCAGTTAAGCTTTCTGCACACAGAACGCGGTAATGCTTGCCGCTCAAAGGAAGTTGGCACGATAATGCCAATTAATTTACAGCTTTTCCATACAAACGGAAGAATGATTAGTTACCGCGTTCTATATGTACAACCATTAAATTATTTCATCTTATCTTGACGAGACAAACAATATCAGATATGATATATTGCACATTATTTATTCAATATAAATAATAAAATAATAAGTAAAATGTCTTTGTGGCTCATAACAGCGAACGCTTACTTAACTGCTGAGTCCACTGAACGTGTCTATTGAAACATTAACATTGCACTAGTTCTGAGAGAGAGAGAGAGAGTTTAGTAATAAAGAAACAAACCTATCGAGCGATTTCAAAAACCTATACTATCGATTTTTGAAAAAAGATCCAAGAAATGTATTCTTCTGCCGTTCAGATAGCGTTTCAGTCGTCTTGCTAACATACAGAACTAGCATATATTACTTGTCGAATTGAAAATCCGTGATGACTACCGCTTGTAGTGTTTTCAATTTCACAAGCGGTATAGCACACTTAGCTGTGGCATTCACGTCGATCGTGAAACAATAGGTGTATCTAGTAGCAATATATTACAAATAATTTTCAAGAATATTTTTAATCGGTGATTACACTACATTTGTGTCGCAAAGTACATCGAATCACTAACTGAACAAAAAAAAATGGCGGTATTTTTCTACGAATTTTAAAAACGTTAAGAAAAAGAAACTGCAAACCTGTTGTGAAACGCAAAGTATCACTGTACCATCCATTCATGATGGGGGGATCATCGCTTTCTGCTATTACTTTTATATTAGCAAATGTGTGCTTAATCGATTCACATCACATCTACATAAATCACTTTCTTCCACACTACGCATTTCTACAGTGCAAACCACGGCATCACCTTTTCGCATAATTGGAACAACTAAACACGCGAAAATTTTAATTTCGTGACATTACAAAGTGTGATTAAAATGATATCGAATGTGTACAGGATTGATGAAATTAATAAATAATTCAGTGCAATATGAAAATTAAAAAAAAATTATATATTCTTTACGTATAAAGTTAAGTGTTCAAAAATGAGTATGTGATTGATATAATCAGTTATCAAATAAGTATGTTACCAAAAAAAATTCTCAAAAATTCTGTGAAAATTTATTTTTAATTAAGAGGAAAATTATATTGTTTATTTTTATTATTACCAATGCTATTTCTGTAATCTATATGAAAGTATATACATATGTCAGATTATGATAATTTCAAATGTTAAATTATTGTTTTTTTAGGGGGACTTTTTAAGAACATCGCAAGTATTACAGAATCAAATCTGATCCAGCGAATTTTTTCGTGATTGCTCCTGAAATCAAAAACAGGACGAGGTCGACGAGTGTCTCGTGCCATATACCCGTTATACATAGTACAAGGTAGAAAACGCAGTATAGAATGTTGATCGAACAGAAGGCTACATGAAATAATAAAAAAATGTATATGCAAGCAAGGAAAACAAGCGAAACATCAAAGCGAGGACGATATATGTCCGGCGGAAACCGAAGGTCGTCGGTTTCATGCAGCATAAGGACTAAGATCCTATATATACCTGTCACATCAATTGATTATGGACAATCTACAAAGGAAGCGCACTTCGATAAAAATAGAAATTTGAAAAAAAATCCTTTATAAGGAGATAAGCGATGACTCACAAAGGAAATCATTAAAATATAAATATATCACGAAGAGATACAGCTGAAAATAGCTGCAGAATTTTTCCCACAAATTCACTTCAAATTTATATACGTAATATATATATGTATAACACTGCCTTTAAAAGTTTTAGGACCAAAATGTTTGATGGTATCTTTTGGAGCGTCTTGGACTATCTTGAAATCTGCATTTTCTTCGCTATACTGCTTTAACGAACAAAGGATCCTTCTTTGTATAGGAAACATTATATCATCAGCCTCTGCGTTTCACGACTAAGGTCGATATTTTTCCATATCTTGAAAAGTATATCTCAAAAGAGAAGTTATGAATAAACAAATTTCTATAAATTTGGAAAATACTCTGTAAGTTCTCGTACAGTAAGTGATTTTAATTGTTACACCTATTTTTGTGGAGAGACTTACATGTAAGTATTTTGCGTCGTTGAGAAACAATTGAAAAACATTTGAATATGTTTACACAGGTCTATCAATGCAGAGTTTCAAAATGTTGATCTGGTGAAATATCAGCAATAATTGAAGTAACGTTTACAAAATTACTACATAAAACCATGGAATGAAATTACGCGTTACTTGTACTGTCGTTATTTTTTATCGTTACTTTATAATAACAGTTTGGTAATGGCATTGCGAATTTTTTATGATAATAATACCAGAGTTGGAAAAGTCAAACGTTGTTTTGTAACGAATTGGAGAAGTCATTCATTAATGAAATAATTAAGTAACTTTTTATTTGTGTAACTTGTTACTTTTATTCGTTACTTGTAATAAAAAAGTAACCTGTTATTACTATACATAAAAAATTACAACGTTATTATCAAATCATTATTATAAAAAAATAACAATAAAAGTAACGACATAGTAATTCTTCCATTTTTTGCATAAAAAACAATACGTAAGTATATAAAGACTTTAAAAAATGTACTTTTTAGATCTGAATCATTGGATATATATTTACTAATTCAGATTTATAGAGAATACATTTTTCAAAGTCTTATTGAATAGTCACCGATTATGATTACCCAATAACATACTTGGCTGGATAATTAATAAAATATAATTAAAAAAGAAAGCAAGTTTGAGCATTATATAATTATAATAAAATACTGACATTTGAACGTTAACTTTAATCTTCCAATATCATATTCAATGAATTTATGCATTAAAACAAAGTTGGTTAGATCACATATAACAATAAGCTAGTTAGCTAGGTTAAGGATCTCACATTTCATTCGCTGATTACCAGTGGCATACTTGACACTGATATACCTAATTATCCATCGATTCAGATCTAAAGAGTATAAGAAACGTCACATTTATTAAGAATTTGATATATAGTGCATGTTATGATGTTGAGGCATAATTAAAGTAATGATATTCATGTGTCCGAAAATTTTTAACAGGCAGTATAGAGACAAGTCTACGGAAGAAATGGGGAATTTATCGAGATGCTGGATTCAACGAAGCCGTGCAACTCAGCCGATAATCTACGCCAAATTAATTTCACCCAGCTATTAGTGCAATCTCGCACGCTGTATAACGCACGGCGCGCTACGCATTACGCGGACACGCGTAATTGGCAATTCGGACGAATTAGTGGAATAACACGGCGCAGGTTCACGAACGCGAAATTAATAACACACGGGGCAGCGTTACGTTATCGATGTGCGAGACGACTTTAACATTCATCCTCCACGGGATGAAACGCTCAGGCGGGATTAAATCGCTAATTACGAATTGAGAAGATTTTAACACCGCCAGCATATCCGAGCCCGAGAATCAATTAATTTAATTACGACACGTAATTCGATCACGGTGCCTCGCGTTTCTGCTCGAGACTAAGATTGTCTTCATTATTGTCGCAATGTGTAAACGCAATGTGTGTCGCATTGCTCGAGCTAGAGTTGTTACCTTTGATTTTGAAGCTTTGAAACTGCATATATTTTTATACGAATGATGAATTTATTGAGGAAATGGTAAAAATGTTTTAAAAATATTAATTTAAAAAAATTAATATATACGTTGAGAAAAATATGATGTTCTTATAAAGTTTGGAAATGTTATAATTTGAAACACACTTATTAATAATAATTAGTCATACTCGATATTAAAAAAAGGTAAAAATTAATTTATTTTCAAATGAATGAATAAGGAACAATAAATTAATATGAATGTTTTAGCTTTATCAATTATAAGTCTTAAGCATAATACAATAATTTTAAAAACGAAAAATCGAAATGAAATCATAATTAAAGTTACGTATTTGTTAATTCGACAACGTAAATACAATATTAAAACATGTTATTGCCGATTTTATTACATAATTTATATAATTTTAATATAATAAATGTATCACGGTACTAATCGAAGTTTGAAGTTTCAATATCCGAAGATTTTAATGCCGAAGCTTCGAAATTCAAACGTCAGAGCTTTCGAAGCAAATCACCAGCTCTAGCGCGAACTTGTCGAAGTTGACATTTTAGCGACGTCTTCGCGACACGATTGTCGTTATTGTGTGAAAAGCGAACGAAGAGAAAGAGAGAAGAAGGTGGAACGACGCCGCGCGTATTCGCACAGGCAAATTTTTCGCGTGACTCATGAAGGCAACGACGTCGACTGCGACCTTCGAGCTCCTGCCTCGTTCTCTCGCCAAGAGGGCCGATACGCATGCGAAATTTCATTCACGTAAGTGTCACGTACCGCCTGGACGTTAGCAATAACATTCCGGGAACAGGTCGCGATCGAGACTTCGTTTCGCAAGGTTCAACTCCGTCCGTGGTTTCTTGCCCGACCCGACTAACCGAAGACTAACGCACACATAATGAGATATTAAAATAAAGAACTAGAACCCTCTTGACTAATCTAAATACGCTTTCTTTTTAATAAAACATCCGAAATATCGATAATTCTTTAATTGTAATTTATAATAAATCAAATTACATGCACAAACTAATGCAATCTAATAGGTCTTTTTTCAAAGAGATTTGAACTATACTTTTCAACTGGTAATATAATTTAAAGTGAAACAAACTATATATATAATATCTATATCACTATAACTTATTATACCAGTGTGTGTATACCAGGTCAGAACTTTCTTCGAAAAAGATCAGACTTAATAACAAGATTTTCAAGTTTATTTAAAAGTGCAAACGGCTTTTACATTATATTTTTTCAAGTTCAAATGATTAGCCAAAAAAGAAAGAGAAAAGGAGAGAGTAAAACTTCATCGTTTATCTATTTTATCTTTTCGTCACACTTGCTTTCCAATTGATTACTTTTTACGGTTAATATCTAATTTATTGATAACATTACGTTTTATTTTTCATTTGTTATGTTTTCTTTTTACATTTAATCGTGTCGCGGCCCTAATCGGGCAAGCTCTCGACAAAATCCATCTTCTATTCACATCGGCAAGACGAAGGCGGATTACACGCCGCGTAAGGCGAATCGTCGATACTTAATCATCGTTTACGGCCATTGAGTCGGACAACGGAAGAGCAAAATTACGCTGCGTATCGAAGACGTAATCTTGCGCAAACAGCGCCAAACTTGGATCTCGCCGATTCTCTCGAGGAGCAATCGAATCAAATTAAAGACCGCGCCTGCGAATAGATCGCGATATTTTATTTCTCACGTTCTTATTTCTCCGAAACTACTACGTGCGATTCGTATAAGCTTCCTGATTACATTTGAGATTTATTGTGTTCGCGCCTATCATAGAAGTAGTAGATAAGTTTCTCACATTCTGCAATAATTCTTCTTTCTTACAGATAATGCGGCGATTGCGTTTAATGGTGAAAGATAAATAATAATACAATTTTTATTCGGAAATTTTCAAAAAACCGAATAGCATACCTGCAAGGTCACGAAACGTATCCTACGGTCTTGACGACGTATAAGATTACCGGGTGGATATAATCTTAAATCGTTAAAATTAATTATCGTGTGCAGAGAGGAAATCGGATACCGTGGAGAAGACGGGTCGATATCTCCAAGTATACAACACAGTTATGTATGTATTTTCACACCTCGCCACTAAAAATCGCTTATATATTTTTATAATGAATATCAAACGTTATCTGCAGCGTAAGTATAAATGTGTGTGTGTGTGTGTGAGATTCAGATTTTTACTTATTATTTTTATTTAACACATAAACATATATAATTGTAATAAGAAATATTATTTTAATATAATTACATATATTTACTATAAATATATATCAGATATATATATATTTTATAATAACAATATATGTATTGTAATAAATTGCTTGCAATAAAATGAAAATTCATTTCGTTCCAAAGCTGAATGTGCAAGTCATTATCGATCAAAGAACGAGTTCTGTTCGCACACAAAGTA
This sequence comes from Cyphomyrmex costatus, assembly GCF_001594065.2. NCBI lineage: Eukaryota > Metazoa > Arthropoda > Insecta > Hymenoptera > Formicidae > Cyphomyrmex > Cyphomyrmex costatus. The sequence continues at coordinate 37,606 of NW_017276922.1, forward strand.
TGCCACTAATGATGTTTCAGAAGATCAAGAATCTGTCCCAACACAGCTCGGCTCGAATCGTCCGACGAGAACTCGTGCGCGTCGATCATCCTGCGCAGATTGCACTTTCATCGTGAACTCTATGGCCACGTTGAAATTATATTTGTGCATCGCACCGATTCTGCGGCATACCTTTTCTGTCACATATGGCAACGCCTTTCCCGCACAAAGCGGAAAAATGTCCGGATTTCATGTCAAAGAATAACACGTCAATGGCTGTCGCATCTGACGGTAAAAGGGGAATAGCTAAGCTTCCTTTTTTCCTTCGAATCCATCCCGTCGAAGGAAAGCGGCCGTGCGAATTATTACGATGTCGCTTTGTTCGAAAAACCATTTGTATTCAAAGCAACGTCGTCAATTTCCATGCTGCCAGCGTGTATACGCGGCGTTTGCGTGGAGGTGTCCCGCCACGAAATTAACGAAGCCCGCAGCGCGATAGAAGCCATTCGGCAGAATTTACGTTAAACACTGTCGAGATCCACCGGACGGCGGACGGTTGTTTTTTGCGCAAATGGTAATATAGTGGCTACCGCGATATCCGCGGAATATGTAATCGCCGGGGAACGCCGTTGTAATGAAAGATACGGCACGACTTTTACATTCGTACTCCGCGCGCTCTCGCCGCAAAAGCGCAAGCGCCGCGCGATAGAGGATAGAAATTCCTGACGGACCCTTGTGGAAGAGTAATCCGGAAAGCCGGGGTGTGTGCGAGACCCCGCGCGGTTTCAACAAGCCGTTCCGAGTTTAGTAACGCAGATTGCTTTCCGCGTCACGCACAGTCCGCCGATTAATGAGCGAGAAGCGTGCGGACGTGGAGAGTCGCGTGTCGCAATTTCTCTCTCTCTCTCTCTCTCTCTCTCTCTCTCTCTCTCTCCCTCTCTCCCTGCGGTCAGAGCGATGCATCCGGGTCAAAGTATCGCGCTCGCCGAGCCGCAATTACACATTCCGCAACATATTGCGCCGACTGATTATTATCCGACGGAGGAGTCGGCATCGCGAGCAGATTCATTTTACGTTCCGAATTTTCTGCGAGGGCAGAGGAGAAATCAATGCTCGGGCGCGATACAATCTCGCGGAATCGTTCGCCAAGGAGGTAAAAGTCTCGGCCGTTGAATACACGCCAGAAATTCCCACGCAAAAGGTACGTTAGGGACGAGTTGAACGGCTTGGTGCATTCGGGAAGGGTCACGGAGATAAAGGGGACGCGTGAAGATTCCGACCCCCTTCGCTGCAACGATGTCCTCGACGAATCCGAGCCACGACGCGCGTATACGTTTGGATCATTCAACAGAGAGAGAGAGAGAGAGAGAGAGAGAGAGAGAGAGAGAGAGAGAAATTTGCATTTCCTCTAACACACGCGCGCTTCTTGTACCCTTCTCGATCATGACGAAAGCCGCGTGTGTCGAAAATTCATTCACCCCGCGGGATTCCCCGTCAGGAGATTCATCTCGAGGTATCGACGCGCCTCGAAAGCGCTTCAGAGAACGCTGAAGCCCGCCGACGGGATCGTGACGTCGGTAGATCTTCGTCGAAAGATCCTCGCAAGAGTCGTGTCTATCTAGGTACATACGAGGTCGAGCCTTCACCTCGATCACCCAGTATATACATACGAGACTCGTGTGCAAGAATGAGATGGGGTACAAGATGAAGAGAGAGAGAGAGAGAGAGAGAGAGAGAGAGAGAGAGAGCGAGCGAGAGAAGGCAGAGAGGCTGTAGATACGTGGTGGAGCCGTTCAAAACGTGCGAGAGCAAGCGCGACGGGAGAGTTGGGGAAAGATTCGGAGGAGAGCCGAGAGCGCGACGAGAAGAGAAAGGAGAGTGAAACGAGGGAGAGAGCGAAGGCGCGAGAGATCGGTAAGAGGGGTCATTGGTTGTTCGTAGCTCGCTCAACGTATGGGGATTCGTTATGGACCAGGTACAGCCTTTGGAATGTGTTCTTTTTTCCTTTTTGTGTCTCCCTCGTACCTGGCGAACCACTCTCCCTCTATAGCAGCGGCGGCGGCGGCGGCGGCGGCGACGGCGGCGGCGGCGGTGGTAGCGGCGGCAGACCACGACGGTGAACCGCTAGTGGGCAATCCGGCCGGCAACCGGCAACCGGAGGAGGATCGAGTTCGATCCGAAGAGAAAGAGAGCGAAAGAGAGAAAAAGTGCGAGCGAGAGGGAGAGGATGAATCGTGTAAGCAAACGAAGAGGACAGAATGGACACGGGCGACGTGTTGGAAGGAGAAAAAAACTCAGATCGACCGCCGTAAAGAAGAGAAAAGAATACGGAGGGGAGATTGGGCTAAAACGGGGTGGTGAGGGTGGAGGGTGTAAACGATCGAAGAGTCAAGAAATTCAAAAGAGACGGATGGCAGAAGGAGAAAAAATGGGAATGTGAGATAAAAAAGGCGATCAGGAGGTAAATCGATGATCATCGATGGACGGTAGATCGATAGATCGAGGAGGGAAGAGTCGGTAATATAAAAAAGTTGTGAAAGTTCGAGCCGAAGAAGACGAAGGTGCGCGAGACGAGACATCAAGGACTGGTAGGTCCAGTGAAGATCAGCCGATGGAAGAGGAAAAAGAGAGAGACAAGGAGAGAAAAATGCTACTAGTAATTCGGTAGTTGGAGCAAAAGATTTTGGATGAGAGCAATGTAAAGCATATACGCAATAGAATGTTGCAAAAAAAAAGTAAAAAATCGATCACTCACAATTTATAAATGTAAATTCAAAATTACGAGTTTTTATTTTTTCACTATTCTTAACTATAATAGATGAAAAAATATATATGGTTTTCAGATGATTTTAGAATATATTGTTATAGTACATGACAATTTTTTAAATCTTTCTTTAAAAGGATCCGTTGAAGTTAGATATTATAATATCTATATAGAAACTAGTCCACAATCTGCACAATACATAATTAAATATTAACTTATAGAATAAGAGTAATATGAGATTAGATAAACGTTAAAATCCAAAATATATAGATAGAGGGAAGTTTGCAAAGAACCCCATAAACTTGATTTGAACTGAAATCTGTATAGGTTTATTGATCCGCGCGAGGGAATAAAGAGAGAGCAATCGAAGTATACTTCCTCTAAGAAAAAAACCACATAAATGTGGGGCATGGATAGTACACGATATTCTCAAGATTATCCTCACTGTATTCAAGACGTTTTAGGATATTTATAAGACATTTTACATGCATCTCATATTATCATAAATATTTTTTTTAAATAATCATTATATACATACATGATTATTGTTTTATCGTATAGACATTTTATTTATGTAACTCACCAATATCAAATATAATACAGAAATTTAAGTACAGTACAGAAAAGAATTAACAGGATATCCGTAAAATTAGGATGATTTTAGGTTTTAATCAAAATATTTTATTAAAAATATTTTTATTTAAATTTTATACTTTATATTAAATATATTTTATTATAAAAACAAAAAAAAATAAATATATCAAAGTCGTTAAATAATCGAACCAACGTATAAGAATTATATTAAGATTATTTTTGATAACTTCGAAAAATTATATTTATGCAAATAAAAAAGTATATTGGTTACTATTTATAGATATATTAAACTAATAATTGTATAATTATTAAGCAAATTATGTTAAGAATTAAATAAATATTTATATTTAACAGGAAATAAGAGCTAAAAAATATAATAAAAGAAAAAGAGGCACCTGATATTGCCCATGTTGCCAATTCAACAGAACTTTCTGGACCCACAATGTAAACCTTCGATACCGGTCGCTTCGATACCAGAGCCGGACGAGATATTTCGGCGCCCGAGGCAAAAAGTACTTAAACCTTAAACAAAAAACAATTTCTTTTACAGCAATGTAAAATACAACAAAATATAATATTAATTAATTAATAAAATTAGAGTGTGTATATATAGTATACATTTTATATTTATATAGATAATGTTAATTCTTGTATAAAAATTCATAAAACATTAATTTTCTTTATTTTCGTGCTTTAACAACCGAAAATTATAAATTATTTTTATCAAGAAAATTTATATTTTTACATACATATTTTATTTTCATTTAATATGTATCAATCGCTGATTGTAGTCACCGTTAGTAGTGAATGAATTAAAATATATGGAAATTTTTAAGCTCTATCGAATTTTTTGCATGAAGCAAATCCTTGTTTGCCACACCCTAGTCCGACCTCTGACTATAATCAATCACTACATTGTTAAATAGAGTATTCTGTAAAGAATATCATATTAAAAGTATCTTTAAGATTTAAAAAATCTAATAGTGAATTCTATTTAACGTACTCATGCAGTGCATTGGTACATATTAGAGCTATTATTTATTGTCAAAAAACACGTTTCATATAAATGTAGAAACGTGTTAAACCGCAAAATATTCAATATACTTTATTGTGCTGTTAGGTAAAATATGTATTATATAATTCGACATATTTGCATTTCACTTTTACATTCCGATGAAATCAGTGTACAATGGTTTTTAATATGCAGCAGTGCGCACTGGTGCGTCCAACCGAATTCACTATAACGTTTTAAAAGTCTCATTTTCATATAATATTAACATGAATTAAATTGCAATCAATCTCAATAAAATCAGTGTAATTGATCCCAAGGTTTTGAGCTTTATTTTGCAGAGTGACGATTTTACTTTTAGTCAGCTTTGAAGTTCCTCACGCATACACAAAAGCGATCGAATTTGATTCTCATAGTATATTCGCAACGCTCACGTACGAAATCAGAAACCCTCTAATTATAGAGTGACCATAGAGGGCTATTTTTGATTAGTCCCGATTTCGACATTTTCTGGCAATTTACATTAGTCAGAATGAGATAGCACGTACCTTTTCTTACTCGCAGGATTTTGCTAAAACGTGAAAGATACGCTCTTATAACTATGATTAGTGGGTCTCTGGTACGAACATATTGATCCTTTGCGGCCCTACATCGAAAAATTGGAAAACTTGACGCACTATCTTAAATTATTATAAATTTATTTTTTATTATAAATTTATTATTTTTTAGAAAATCATGAATAAAAGTTAAATCGAAAAATGCTAAAAATATATTGTAGATATACATATATTGAAGTGTAAATATGATACAAATTATATGTAAAAATATTGAAGATAAATTGAAAAAAAAAATTTTTTTTGTAAAATTAAAATGCACTTTACACCATTATATTATATATTTACAATACTTTTCTTAAAAAGACATAAAATTTTATGAAAAAGATTATATAAAGTAAAAAAATATGTTAAATAATATCATGTAAAAGTTGAACATATTTAATAATATATTTAACATATTTAAGCATTGAATTGACAGCAATATACGGTTCAAATAATACAATAGGTTTTTGCAGTTTACTTTTTTTTCTCGTATTACAAATATTAATGAAAATGTTCCTCTACCTATCGTCGCGTACAGACTTCTGCTTGAGGAATTTAAAACTAAACGGATTCTAACGTATTTTACACAAACAGAAACAAATGGATTATTTTGAAAAGTGAAAACGGAATCGCAAATGTTTAAGCTTCTCTAAAGCTTGATCTACAATAGATTTTTAAGCCTTAAGCCATAAGAATTGGACGAATCATAGTCAATTATTCTCATCGTATTCGACTTGTAATTGGTCAATTCCTTACGGCTTAAGACTTAAAACATTTATTGTAGATTCCGCTTTTATTTTAAAAGTGAACAATCATTTTCTCTTTTGCGATTGTACCACAATTACTCATCCTACATAGGTAATTGAAAAAAAATTCTAACAGAAAATTATTTTTATAATTTAAAGAAGCCGACTGAACTGCAAAAGTATCATATTCAAAATGCAAAGATAACGTATGTGGATGTGGAGGAGGCGAACGGTGTCCAAAGACACCGCAAAGAACAAGCTCGGGAACAAGAAGACTCGCAAAGGCGCTCGACCGCGGGGACGTTCATCGACGTCGCCGATAAACTTGCGATCGCAGCTCAATTAGAAAAGAAGAAGAAAAAAAAGAATGGAGCGATTATCCTGAAAGAGCGCGATACAAGAATAAAGCGAAGGACGCCGAAAAGCGGGACCGATAAGGAACAGGCGCGAGAAGTTATAAACGCGAGAGATCGACGGAGACAAAGAGGAAAAGGAGGGAGAGAGAGAGAGAGAGAGAGAGAGAGAGAGAGAGAGAAGTGAAGAATAAGGAAGGAGACTTCCGACGCTTCGGTTAAGAACGGATCTACCGAGTGATGGAAGGGAAACTCGCAGTATAGAGTATCCGAATGGATCCGAGACGGACCGACGAACGGCGAACGGATAGACGACGGACGACCAGTAGAAAATGTAAGTAGAAGGACAGAGGGTATAAGACGTGGTTCCAAGGGAAAATGAGGATGGCGAACCGGTCCTCTCTCTCTCTTTCTCTCTCCTGTCTGCCTCTCTCCTCTCTGCCCTCTCTCTTGTCCGTCTCGGTGTAACGCTGGCGGCCGTTTGTCTTTGACGTCACAATACTGGATTTGAACGAGCCAATCGGCATTCGCAGTCCTATACGCCGGTTACATATGTTGGAGGACGGGTAGAGCTGAGGCCACATCGACATCGAGGGGGATCAAATGGTGGGGCGCAAAAGGTGCGTCGGCTGAAAATCGGGATCCGCGGGGACTGGCAGTGGCAGGCCGTGTGGTTACTACTTGCTTTGCTCCGTGCCAGTTGTACAGTGAGTGCGGTGGTGGTTGCCTCATCTGGTATCGGTACCAGGTGTACTCTCTTTCTTTCTCGGTCTCTGTGTGTCCTTGGTACGACGGAGACCGTGAAGGGACCGGATACGTGAAGAACTAATCTTTGGGAAATTCTCCTTTTTTGAACCATCAGGTATTCTATCCCGGACCAGGTATGGTCCGCGCGAGATCAGTAGGACTCACACACTTTTAGTAATGCGCAGTTTGGAGAACGTGGATTCGTTCATTCGAAAGCAGTACTCTCCTTGAAACTCATCGATTTTATTTCATACTCGAGTAAAGTCCGCGCGTATCGAGCGGGAGTAGTATAAGTGTTAATTAAAATAATTACGAATTTACATTATAAATTACCGAATCTTTTCCGGTACTTTGCATAAAAAAGACAGAATTTTAGGCAGTTGGAGATTACGAAGTAATTAGTTTTTCAAGGTCTATAGGTGACTTTCTGTGTAAACATGCACAGTGAAATCGTAAAGTCATTTTGATATGCAAACGACGAAATATATATAATTCTAAAGACTTTTGAAATTGAAAGATATAGAAAAGAAATATTGAACATATAGACGAATAGGTAGAACGTTTATTGCTTACAGCAATAACTAATACATGTATAATCCATACAGTACAGAACGTTGGAAAAATTTTTTATAACGTTAAATCTCTATTTCGCGAAGTTGATTCAACATTAGTGTGCTGTATGGATAATAGTTGCGGTGAGAGAATTAGGAAATATTAAAAGAAGCGATCAATGTTTTTGTCAATAACACCTTACATTGTTAATAAAAGTACATATATCGTATATGAATCGAGAATTATTCGTTTAACGAATTAATCCTTAATTAATTGACGTTATAAAGAAATCATTAATCTTGAAAAGTTTTATATCTTTGGTTATTATATTTTTTTTATATTTAGACTCTTACTTTAATAACTATTTTTAACCACAAAACTAACAATAAAAACTCAAAAATTAGTATTGCATTGATCCTTATTCAAAGCATGTTAATAGACGTTGAAAATTTGGGTCCAATGGACGAGTTAAAGGTTCAATCAAAATTAGAAATAATAAGATATATGACATAAATAATATGAATATAGGTATGAATAATTAAATTATTATACAACGAATTTTTGCAAAATTTATATTAAAGAAATTATAATAATAAAATTGACTTTTATTCATCGCATCATAATCGTGTGGATCAAAAATTCGAAACAAGTTTTGTGACAATGCAAGTTTTATAAGGAAGATTATAAACTATCGGTCAATATATTTATTTTAGAGGATTTGTTTTTAAAATTATTTATTCCTATTATACGACTGTTTGTAGACTTTTGATTTCCAAAAGATAATTTATTATCACACAGTATCATAATTTGTTTATTCTCATAGTTAGAGATTAAATAGTTCTTAGCTTATCTCTAGTTTGAGATTAAAATTTCTTTGTATGCTTCGTATCAAGATGGAATATTTTCATATTTAAAGTTCTAAATGCGTTCATATATATGCGAGATACTTTGTTTGTAAACGAAATCCAAATATTTTGCTTGATAGGTAACTACTCTAACATCGAATTATCTAGTACTTTCAACGATTAGCTTAGGATCGGAAAATTTGATGATAGTCAATTAATAATTTTGTGCCGCGAAATATCGTAATTGTACATGATAAGCCGATATCTGCTCCAAACGCAAATATCAATCGAAATATAGCGTCAGAAATAATGACGAGTATCGAAAAAAAGAACAATGAGAGAATAAAAAAATTAGAAATCATTTTCGCAATTTTAGATTTCTTGGAGTGCAACATTTGAATGAAATCAATTTTTGTCGATAATCGTGTGATCTCAATACATAATCGAACACATTTTAGTATTGCAATTTGAAATGTTGTATGCTACATTTGTCCGTAAGGTAATCAGTAATGCTTACAATTAGTAGATTAAAGAACCTTCTTTCAAGATTACAAAGCCTTAAAGGCCCTGTTACTATTATTTAGCCTTTTTTTTACTTATCTTAAAAATGATATAGAGCTAATGATTGTCTAATCTTCGTCCTTTCTGAAAATTGATACAAATGCATACGTTTTTCCACCCGCACCGTTTTATGGAGATTCGTAGTGTTTCAGAACTGAACTTACATCATTCTCAATATAAGCGGCTTACGTACCGGTCGACACAAGATACATTAGTTGAAATAAACAGTTTTGAAAGTACCGAAGCGTGGAATACCTTGGTTTCGTGCCTAATAGCTGAGCTCATGCTAAGAGCTTATGTCTTTATTTACATTCAAGATTTAACCGAACAATCGACGTCCTTCAATACAATTTCAATTACAACGGGGCAATCAATAATAAATAATTTAAGACAACGCTCTTCTTTAAAAAATCATGATATTCTTAATATTGAAACGATTTTTTCAATTTCTAAAATGGATATAGTCAATTTCGCGAACGCAACGCATTTGTTTCCTACTCATCGAATTATCAAGTTCCACACAAGATTAATTAGCTTTAACACAAAGATCTTTGCTTCATACTTATAAATCGGTAAATTACGTGCACGATTTAATATTAAAACTTATTATCGAGGCATATTATTTCTTTTTGTTCGTTTATATTAATTGTTTTACCGGTTCCTTTGTAAAATTATTCTAATCTCTAAAATCTTCTTTTGCTGACATTCCTTCGTGAAGATGTATATTTATTAAAAATTATAATGAAGCGAGAGCTGAACTTGAAATTCTTGGTTTATATCCTTTCGCGAAATATAATCAGGATTCTGCGATATTCATATTGAAAATTAGCATCTTTGTTTAAAGAGGATGCGTCAAATAATGACGCAACGTAATCGAACGGAAACGAGATAAGAAGTGAGAAAGTACGAGGAGGATACAAGTTCGCGTACCTCGATGCTAGAAGATATCAGAGAACTTCTTCAAGGTTAAACATCAGGATCGTCACTTTGGACATTTATAATTATTTTTATGAATTCGAATAGATGATTTATTACAAGAACAATTTACGTGGCAAAATCGAGATCTTTTTCTTTTATCACGAACGAGATGAGCAGGAGTTATTAAATTTCTAATCTTTTTTCTAATTTGTACATTCTATTGAGAGACACTATTTTTATTTTTATTTTCTGTTTAAAAAAGCATTATTTCGTATTCTACATCTTACTGCAAATTATAATTATTAATTAATAAATTAATAAATTAGTTCTTCGAATTAGTTTTTTTCAGAAATAGTTTTCACTTACAAAAAGAATTCATAAAAGAAATAGGCACTTGAATTTAATACGATTATCAGTAGACAGAATACCTTTATTGTTCTAATAAGAAATTGAAGAAATCTTTTCTGAAAATAGAAGATAACGCAATGTCGAGATCGAAATCATTAGTTTGTAATAACGTAATTCGATCATGCAAAATTCAAGCAAGCTTTATTAATCATATTACATTCTCGTGTCATTAATAAGAAATTGGTACTGCGAGAAATGTGCTCAGCTAGAAATTATCAGTTAAGAAGCTTTTTATTACTTACCGTTAACCATCATTAATATAATGTATAATATTACTACTCTGAATTTTTTTTGCAAACTTTCTTTCAACGACGCGCTCTATAATTTCTCAATCTTTAATTTTCGTTCCATGAGTTTTATTTTAACTTCTCAAAGACCGACCGCTGGTTCCGCATTCGCATCGTCGGCGATTCGCACCGTTTCGCGTGCGAATTTCCGCGGGCCTCTTAGCAACAAGTTACGCACACACACCTGCCGTGGAAAAGCGAAGAACGCGCGAACGTTCTCGTTGCGGTGTAACTCAAGCAAGTCTCCTCCTTGTCGCTCGACGATCTCCGTTACGTTATTTTCGTCTACTTCGTGGCTCGTAATCGAGTATAGCTAGTTCACACGAGATCGTTGATATTTTCCTTATTAAGCAGATTGTCTTATTTCCATACGAATGTACGGAAAACTCGCGTAACATTCAAATTAAATTTTACTAACAAATCTTTGGATTCTCGGCGTAATAAGCTCGATCATCGTTTATCTCTCAAAGTGAGGTCCAAGATTTGACACAAAGACCAAAACTTTTCTTGATAATTATTTGATAAGCAACATTCATCGCTTATAAATTTGTACGTTTTTTAAGAGAATCGACAACGAAGTTAATTTCTTATTTTGTTTTGCTATTAACTACGAGTTTCTTGACTTAATCTTAATATCTTGTATGGATCTGTACAATTTATTTATTTCTGAAATAAGATCAGAAAAAAGTTTGAATCTGATAATAAATATCTTCTCGCGAACGATATACCTAATAGAATCCTTGTTTTAATATAAATTTTGCAAAAATTTGATACGCATTGACGCGCATGATTATTATTTACTCATATTATATATCTTATTATATATTTTAATTTATAATTAGTGTTCAATTCGCCCGATGAAGCAAATACTTTCTATAAATAGTCATGGAGGACGTATATAATTTTTCACAAAGAAATTAAATAATATTCTCCGGTTCAGTAATATGCTTCACTAATAAACGGGACTGGAAAGTACTCGTTACTTGTAATAAAGTTACAGTTGGAGATATAATACTTTTTTTCAGTAACTGTAATTTAACTTTGTTTCTTTTTTCCTATAACTGTAACTTAATTAAATTTTTTTATAATTAATAAATAATTTGGTAGTTACTTTGTATTAAACTGATTAACAAATGTATTAACTAACCAAAATGAAGTGTTTAGTGAACTATTAGTGATTTTATATATTCGTATATATTTTTTTTCTCGTGAGTAATAGCTTTATCCTTAGTAATCATCATACTTTATATATATATATATATATTTATTATTAAGCTTGGATTTTTGTGTATAAACACATCTTAATATATGAATCTATTATAAATAATATTAGAGTATAATTGAAAGTTTAGTAATAAAAATTGAATAATTTAATAATGTTAGAAACGTATAAAATTCTTGTATTTAAAGTAGCATTGCAAAAAATTCGAAAAAATTAACAGAAAAAACCTAATGACTCATTAGAAACCTAATGACTCGTTACTTTTTAAGTAGCTGTAATTGTTAAATGTGTTACTTGTCGGAATCAGTAATTTGTAACAGTAATTAGTTATACTTTTTCAAGATAACTTTCCCAATCCTGCTAATAAGTTTAAAAATAAGTTTACTATAAATAAAAGTGGGTAAAACTTTTATTTGTGATATGAAGTATTACGAACAAAAAAAAGTTCTGTAAAATTTTTCGTTATATTTAAATCGTTTATCAGAGTTTGGAAGCGAGTTTTTTTCCGAACGTATTATAAATATGTTTTTTTTTTTTTTACGAATTCTTAACGTACGATTTTGAATATCTTATAAACCTCGCATATTATCTAGAGAAACAAGTACAACACGTTTGCTCACATCGATAAGACGCAATCATAATAGTGACGATAATTCACAACGTCGTATCTCACGTTGGCGCGTTAGAAAAATTTCAACATCATTGATTTACACCGTTTGCACCGTGTGCACGCATCATCGGTCGTGTTGGAGCATACGTGCGTATTATGCACAGATTTGCACGCGACGATATCATACTTCGCAGTATTGGCAAAAATCAACATCAATTTTTCTGCTTTTGAGTCACTTAATCTTTAAAGACGTACATATTTCTTTTTCTTTTTCACAATTAGATATATAATTTAATTGCCTCCTTATTGTGCGCGTATTTATTTGTATAATTATAATAATAAAAGTATCCTTTATCTTCCCATTTTTAAAATTGATTTTTTGGGCCTTGTTGACCGGCCAGTTCGACGTCGGTAAGAAATTGCTCCTGCATGGCGGGCACGTTCGTCGAACACCGCAACCGGTATTATTGCCGCGCGGAAGCCTATATCGCGTGCGATCTTCATTGCGTCGGCGAACACGTCCGAGATCGGCACGGTAGAGCGAGCCGTTCGAGAAGCAAAATGCAAACACGCCGCATCAGCCCGTTCTGCATACGCCGCAAATTTTCGTTTGGATTGACGCGCGCCGGAAACGGATCTAGACCAAAACCAATTAATGTAAAATTAGTTTGAGAATACCTGCCGCAAATTCGCGGGATTTCGTTCAGTGATGTTATCCAAAATTGTTTTAAGCGGAAAAACGTCAATTTTTAAATAGAGCATTCTATTTGTCAGACTTAAGTAAAATATTTATTTAACATGGCATTCATTCATTTAGATCTTACAAATGGTGCAATTATTGTCTTATCTAAAAATTTTTATTTCTATTGTGATATATTTAATTAATATCTCTTTAGAACAATTTTATTTCTCTCGTGCGGTCCGAAAGATCAAAATATCGCAACATTCATGTTAAGGACGTCTCGGTTTTATTATCATTTTACGAAAACATTATAGCAAGAATAATTTATCACTATTATCCTCGTCTCGGTCTCGGCTCAATCGATGACGTGTAAATGTTTATGCGTCGAACGATTATTTTTTAATCGGTTTTAAGACTCTTCGCGAATTGTCGACAACAAGAATACAAATCTATTTTGAATAAAACGGATTTTTTATTTTACTTTTCATGTAGCATTTAGTAATAATAATTGGGAAATAATCTGTTATTAACAAACGCGAGTTGGAACAAAAGTAAAATTTAATTATTATTTGTTTATATACATTTATAAATTTGGAATTTATCTATTATTAGATTATCACATAAATAACCTAAAAATTTTATTCTAAGTTTTTACAGTTTTTTTAGTAAAATTTGTGTATATATATTTTTTCTATTTCTTATTCGAAAGTAATTTTATTTAATAGATACGTTTAAAATAATTTTTGAAAATTCCATTTTTATGAAAATAACTAAATATAATTATAGTGGAAACATTATTTTTTCTCACAAGTAGATACGATACTTGCTTTTCTTTCTTGCACTTTACGTCGGACATAAAGAGTCCACGGGACTGGGAAATTAAATCGAGTGCTTGATAAGCGTAGTCGCAGTGATAATGATAGTCCCTGCCATGCGTAGCGAAGCAACAGCTATCTCGAGCACAGCTGTATTTACGTAAACGATTGAAAATCGCATCGAAAAACTAGGCTTGTTAGAATTTGAATTTATCATTCGTCACGAAGTCAAGGGTATCGATTATAAGAATCTCGATCAAGGAGACGCGATTTTTCGGGTACTTGCGCCACGCGGAACGCCTTGGTTATTACGAAACGCTTACGCGAATTCAACGAGATAACAGGTACGATCAACAGGCCGTATCGCCCGGAGACTTTTGTAACTGCTGAACCGAGCAGTGAAGCCGTTAATTAGATCGGCAAAGCGACGTCATTGCGAGGATCGAAACCACGAGGGAGAATCGTGTACCAAATTCTATAGAAACAAATTATATAGAAAAGGCAGTATTATAAATTTATTTGCAATATTTTGTGATTTTTTTTTCTATTCATTGAGATTGGATAACTTTAAAACGTGTTCAGAGTAACGATCATGAAACATTTTCTGTAAGGCGGAAACGTGAAAAATTTTTGTATCACCTTCAATATATATATGATAAAGATTTTTATTTTTTACTTTTCCGCCTCAGGGAAAAGTTACACGATCGCTACTCAGATAGTAAAAAATTGTTTACGACTTTAAATATTTATTACGACATTATTCATACGAAATTATATGTAACTTATATACAAAATATATCACAAATATTTTATAGAATCTTAATAATCAATATATTTTTGTTTACGATACTGTACTTGCCTTTTTGGTATTATTAATACATGGTTATTGTGTGTCGCATAAATAATTCAAAATTGAAAAAAATTGATTTAGCATCGCGTTTCAAACTTTCCAGTTTTGATCGAAGAAGCGTTACTTGCAGTGTAATTCCGACGCCAGTATCTTTGATGTTCACGCACCGTGAATTTTTTTTATCTAATTCGGCCACGATATCGTCGATATCAAAGATTAAAGCCCCCAGTTTAAAGAATTACGCATTGCAAGGTAGGACTGTTCATCGGGGAAAAATTCGAAAGTCATCATTATGCCGATATCGAAAAATTTGTCCTTGAATTACTGGGATCGGCACGTTTCGATTGCATATCAAATTAGCGACGATCTCTCGGCCGTTCATTGATCTTGCAACCAACTTGGTCGTCTTATCAGCGAACGTGCATGTCTTCGGCTTGGCGCGTGTGCCGCACTGTCGAGACTTGTCAGCAGCGTGAAAATACTCTCGGGAGATGCGATAATAGGCAGTGAATAGTTGGGTTGCAACAACGGTGGGTCGACGAGCGTGAAAAATCGAAGGCCGGTCGACTCACACGGCCGGCTTATCACACAGGCCAGATACGTTACTTGTGCCGTATGTTTGCCGCAGTTGCGCGTGACGTCCGATTTCACGACTTGGATAAGGGGAACCACGATAGAATTACAGATTGTTATGTTCAGGCCGCGAAATGGGAAAGACTGCCGAATTTATTCGCGTCCGAGATCTGCGGCTGTGCGCGCGGCGACGGGAGAGTGTGTATGTGTGTGTGTGTGTGTGTGTGTCGTTTCGCCGCGACCATCGGAATCGTCCTTGACATTTTGCACGTTGTGATTGCGTGATAATGAAATTAAACTGTTCTCAACCGAGTGCGAAATGCCGTCGTACTCGAACGGGAGAGTCGGCTGAACACTCGTCGGACACTTTGTGAGCGCACCGGTGTGTGTCACTGAACCTGATCTGACACGTGTACAGTTCCCGAGGCTGTTGCAAGCAACAGTTTACGATGGGCACGAGAACGTTTTTTTCTCACAGGCCCTTATTCTGGAATTCTTGACGACAATGTCGATGTCGTTATATTATCGTTATGCAGTTCTTTTTACCGCGTATAAAACCCGCTCAACGCGACAATGAAAGGATATTTAGTCGTTAAGAGTCGCTAAGAATCGGGGACCTAACAGTTTTTGAAACATTTCTATACATTCGAGTTCCCGTACAGCACAGAACTTGTAACACATTGCTGCAATTATATTTAATGGAATGATCTATGCTACATGGATTAAGACGGATCGAGGTAAAACGTACCAATTAGAGTAGACCCAATTACTGAACGAAATGACAAAAAAATTTTAATATTACTAACTATAAATATCGAATTAAATATATTAAATATTAGTAAGTTAACTTTAATAAGTAGGTATGTACACGACTCTAAATCGTTATTAAATTTTTATAAACAACAAATCTATTTATAGAGTCGTACATATCGCTATAAGCTTAACATTTAGCATTTTTATCATTTCGTCCAATAATTGGGTCATGTCCATTAATTGAAACACTTATCTTACATCGCGTCATTATATATTACAATTATGAACGTAGACGTCTATCCTGACCGCGCTTTCACATTTTCATGCATTTTTGCCAGCGAGCACGAAATTGTACGTAATATCGCGGACTGTGATAAGCACGTTCGTTAACGCGGAACGATAACCGGACGGGGTCTCTTCTTGCAGCGCGACATATAATTTATATAAAAAAAAAAAAAAAAAAAAAAAACAACCAACGAGCCAGTGGGTGAGATAAAGATCGAGGGAAAGAGAAAGAGAGTGAGAGAAGGTGAGGCGAGAGGGAGCGGTTTGAAAATAAAATCGAATCCACAGACACACGCGGGCGATATGGCAAAAGATCATAACTTTCTCCGAACGGTTCTCCGCCGAGGTTCTTGCGAAACTTCGTACCGGTCTGCTCGGCGCTCTCCGAATGAAAAATGCACGAGCCTTTAATATCGCGGCAACGTGCGTAACGGAAAGAGTATGCGGATAATATCTCTCTGTGCCGCGCGGAGAGAATAAAGCGCCGATATATCGCGATAGTTCACGAACGGACGTTACGCGCACGTGTAATATCGCGCATTAATCGCGCCCGCTATTTGTAATTGCATTCCGCACACGTGCTCCGCAAATCGTCCGTTTAAGCGATAATCTTTGAGAAACGAATGCGGATCGAATCGACACGCTATCGCGATCCGCGATTCTGAGATCATTGTGATGAGATGCGACGGCGATGTCCATATAAAACACGGAAAAATACACGCTCGTGTCTTACTCATGGTCGTTCTGCGAATTAATTACCAATGAGGAGACCATGATTCTTGTGAAATTGAAATCCGCGAGGTTTCAGTGACGTGCGAGTCGAGTGTGGCCGAGTGAGCGCTTATGACGTAACCGGAGCACGTAATGCAGCACATGGCGCAACAAATGATACCTTCATTGATTAAGAGTGAATAACTAAGCGCTAAATTCAATTGAATAGTTTCAGAATCGTTTGAAAAAGATCGAAATAAAATTGTAGCAATTGCGCGAATCGTCGTTTCCATCGGACAGATATATCGAGTTGAGCTTCAACGAGTCGCTTTCATCGCGCATAACGTTCTTCTTTTTTCCTTTTTATCAGAGAGGTCTCGCGTCGAGAAAAGGCCGGTTCTCTCTCAGTACGAGTGCCTTTTACAAGAGTTTTCAGGTGTATGTGTTTAGTCATCGGGACATTATATATGTATCCGCGAGCCCGAGTTACGCGACTTTCACTCTGAAATGTCAACTGCTGTTTCACTTTTCAGCTCTCCCACCGTGCGAGCATCGATCAATCTGATTACGCACAACAAAGGGACGACTGTTGTAAAACGATTTACGATTTCTCTCTGTCTGTATCTGTTTCAGGTGGCAAATACGCGATGGCCGCGTGCGTATGACGACCGCGATCACGGAACGGACTCGTAACGGGAGGAAAGCGGAGGGATTATAAAACGCGAAAGGAGAAACTCGCGGACCCGGCTTGCGTCTTGTACACGATTTATATTGATACTTTTATCTTGTAATATTATCCAAAAAAATTAGCGGAATATTTGTACTGTGGATATGAATAATGAGAAAATATTGTATGCACGTTGTGACATTTGATTTAAAAAAAAAATAGCCAGTGTAAAGGATGAATGAATGTACGTGAATGAGATAAAGAAATGTGAACAAAGTCCCGCTTCTCTTGTGTGGTTTGTAATGCTGAGAAGGTAATAAAGATTCTATTATATTCTATTTATATTATGAAAATATTTTACAAATTATAATATTTACATTTTATTATAATACTAATATTCGTTTTACTATACAATATTTCTATTATTCCAAAATCATCAGAAAATTAATGTTTGGAACATTTTATAGGAACGTGAAGGAATTTAGCACAATACTTTAAGTCTGAAAATATAACAATCAACCTTACTTTGGCTGTCTTATCAAAAGGTCAAGTCATCGCGATCGAAGGAGATCTCGCCGTTGCGTTCAAGAGGATCTTGGCGCGGACATTCTCTTTGGTTATCTAGCTGTATGAGTTTTATCCGACATCATAAAGCTAGGTTACCGGAGTTAAGCTCCTCGCCATATCAACTCCAGCGATCTTCCCCTTATGCGTTTCTCTACGCTTCAGCGAAAATAAAGCACCGAGACCCCGAATATTGTTACACCCGACGTGTCCTGGGACATCGTCGCGGACGCATCGACTTATCGGAGTAACAAAGACGCGGCCGGGCGGGAAAAAAAGGAAGATTCGAGTTTGCGATAAACGTTAACATCTTCAGCAGTAGTTGTGATTCGATGGTAATTTTGTACATTGAGATAATCATATTTGAGCGCCGATTTTTTCGCATCGAATAAAGCAGTGTGCGTCCTCGAAATCATTCCTCTCCCACGTTCTCGAATAGGAAGGACCTCCGGTATTGTCGACCACGGAATTTACAGCCGTTGGGCCCTCTACAATGGGCCGAGTGTTCTGGTATGAAGACCCGGGCAAACACTCGGGATCCATAAAGAGGTAAGCGACACTCGGCGGGTCCCGCAATCGCGACGCGCGAATGCGAATGTCGTCTAGCTGTTGTACGACTCTCTTTCTCTCTCTCTCTCTCCCTCTCTCTCTCTTTCTCTCTGTATTCCCCTCTCGTATTCTCGCAAAACTACGAGCTGGGCATTTGTAATTGCTGTTAGTGCCAGTTGCTCGTGACCGGCCTGTCGAGAGGAGGAAGGAAGGAGAAGAATTTTTCAGAGGCGCACGTTATTTCGCACCTACATCACGCGGTCATCACGTGGCTGCAGACAATTTCTGCAGTCACGATAATCGCTTTAGAGAAAGTCACGATATCGCGTTGGAACCGTAACAAATAGGATGGGATGTTTCAATTTAAAATTTTTGGACATTCGAGGAAAATCCGGGAGTACCGTCGATACTATATGGTTATAGAAGAAAACCGATTTTAAATTCGTCGAACGATCCGCGATTAAAATTCAACATTGAATGGAGTGGTTTGTAATACAAAAACTGTATTTTCGACTGAAATTTCAATTTTGCTGTAAGAGTCGAATTTTATTTTCGAAACAATTTAATTTCTCATTAGCCTCAAAATCGTATTTTTATCAACTATTATAATTAAGTATTCATAACCGCGAATTGTTACGCAATTGTTATTAATGATGTAATTGCTTATTATTGCGATGTGAATGCGATTTCTGTGACGGTTTTCTGTGATAGACAGCTGATTTTATTTCAACACCGATCAACTTTTTGCAGAAGTGCAAAGATTCATGTATGGCATTAACGCAACGTAGTTCTCGTCAGCGAGAAAGGAACGAGTTGTTTCATTAAACACACGCTGTGCCTATGAAACGTTACATTTTAAGTGTGTGCCGACACGGTGCGTGACGACGATGGTTCCCACAATAAAGAAGCCAGGATATGTTTACCAATTATACATATGTATATGCGACCACAGGAACGAACACGTCCGGCGTGATATTGCAGGAAAAACTACTGGCTTTTGTTTAAATTGTACATAGAAATTGAAATGATATCGTAAAAACTGAGGTAGAAATCTTTTGATTCTCTGCGAAATACAGAATATCCGAAAGCGCGACGAATGGCGGCCAAATTTTTCCTCTTATCACGTGGATTTTTATTACAAACACATGTAATAATTATATTGATAACATCGTGTAATAAAAATAGTCTTTTCACACACGATCAAAAATCAATATGTCCGTGAAAGTTATACAGAAGCTGCGTTCGGTAATAGCAAATCTGAGGCGTCGGAGTGCTCTTATATTATAGCATATGTCACGTGCACTATAGAAAAAAAGCACTCCGACGCCTCAGATTTGCATTGCCGAACGCAGCTAGAAACGAAATCTAGTATAGAAGTTTGTACCATGAGATTAAGGTATTTTGTGTGTAAAATATATACAATATGTATATTTTATGTATATTTGAAGATTATGAGAGGTCATTCCGTAGTCACTTTAGCTACGGTGCGATTGTCTAAAAATACTATATAATATGTATGAAATATATTAGTTATTAAATCCGGAAATGATAAAATTAAAATCATTAGCAGAGCAAAATTGTTTCATTTATTAAAACAAATTTTTAATAAAAAAAATGACTTAAATTTCACCCTTTTTCCATTTTCCTACGGTTTTTTTTGTGAATTAATGAAAAAGATGTGATAATTATTTTTTAACATATTCCGTGCCGCGTAAGTTATCAATGATTCATGTTAGACTTTCCTTTCAGACCATGAAATATTTTGGCTATAAAAACATAATCATAAAATACTTCTTAATATCATGTGAATATATAATTATGACATATGTAATATTAACACCATCAATCACCGGTAACTCACACAATTCTGCAATCCGTTTTGCAATATCAAACACTTATCTGTAATCTTTAATTTTATGCTTCATAAGAAAATTATAGAAAAATTGTTAACACGCTAAGCTATATTTGCACCTTTTTAATTTATTAGAGGATTCTTCATTTTCGTACGATCAAAAAAATTTTTTTTAAATCAAGTTTGATAAACGTACTATAAATCCAATAAATATTTATAAATAATAATTTTGCATCAAAGAATAATTATTTGTAATATGTAAAAAATATATAACTTTCTGCTTCTTTTATTTATATCTTTGGTTCAGAAACATAAATATGCTTTTATACCTGTTCAACATCCCTCATCTCGTCTTTTCTCTATAAAGGAAGCAATTCGCTACGTAAGGTATCAAAAGTTTCCCGGTCTATCAAAAATTTCAAACTTACCCTATTTACAATTGGCCTCCATCCCCTTCGGAGTAGTCCCCTTGTGATTTGATACAATAACTTCAACGCTTCAGTTATGCTTCACACGCTCTCTGGAAGTCTTTTCCAAGCATTGTTTGCGATTCGGTCTCGATCTCTTGTATTCCAAACGTTGCCCTTTGAGTTTCACTTTTATATGAGAACAAAAAGTTACTATAAAGGGGTAAAGCTGAGCTACGGAGGGTGCAAGACGGTGGCGAGAGTTTGGCTGCCAAAAACTGTATATTTCTAAGATCGCAGTTTTAGAACCCTGAGGACGAATTTGATAGCTGTCCGAATAATGTTGAAATCATAAAAATCAATCTGAATGGTAGACTCCACATGCGAAATTCCAACAATATCGTAGGTATCATGATAAAAATTCTCACGAAAAATTTGTACAAGTTACTCTGCGGGTTTGTCGTCTTCAACTGACTCTTTTTTCTAAATGTGAATGCCGTCCGAAGCTCGAGGTACTATGAATTTTTCCTTTTTTCCGAGTATCACGGAGTGATGTCAATTTTGACAATGGTGCAGGTCATGGAATCCGTTTCTCTGTGTGTTACAAAAAAAATTTTAGAAACCGTTTAAAGTGTAGCTGAAACATTAGCGTCGCCGCAAGTTATTCTTACTTTGAAAAAAAGAAGGAGAATCTAAGAGTTTTTATCATTAAAATTAAAATGTTTATTTTTAACGAAGACATTGTAAAATAAAGATCCTTTTACATAAATATAAAAAAAACTTTCTCCCCCAACCCAATATATATGTAATGCAAAATAATTATATAATACAATCTACAATTCATGATTATTACAATAATAATTCATACATACATATTTTGTCTTTCTCCTCCAAGTCTTACTTTTCACTGAATATTATTTTATTATCATAACGTTACTTTTATTAATATATTTATTTTATCACTACTATATAATATTATTATTAATGTAATAGTAGAAAAAACGAATCCAATATTGAAGAGAAATGAAAAAAAGAAAATTATACTTTCAAGTTTTTTAAACAATAATAAGATTAAATAAATTATAGATCTCATAAGAACAAAGTTATATTAATGGAATTCAGGAATATTCAAGTATCTCGAAATCTGAAGAAATTTCGACAATTAAAAATTCAGTCACGTAGCAAAATTACATTTAATTCTATTATATTCGCAGAAACGTCAAAGTGCTTGTAGTGCAAAATGCTCTTATCATCTCTCTTTGCGTTGCAAAGATAAACATTTCCCTGAAACAGAATCCTGAGGTTCACCAGAGAGGTGCAGTGCTGACTGCTGAGGCTGAGAGGTGTGCCGCTGTGGCTAAAACGCCATCTGTATATTACTGCGATGACATTGAGAGAACTAGAGGTAGAGGAGCCCTTTCGCAGTGGTCGAAATTAATCGTGGGATATCACGCGGCTGTTCCTTACAAAACAAAACTATGATGGCAAGCAAGGCTTGGAAGGTCAGTACTGCAGATCCTCGCTGGAACCGGGTCACTTCTACGTCATGACAACGCGTGGAAAGCGACTATCCTATTCCCGCGGTATGCGACTACCACAGGTACTGACGCCGTCTTTTCGCAGGTAGTCCAGCCGCATGTACCGATGATCAAGTTCCGCAAGGGTGGCATCAATCGCGCAGGTAACGTAGACCAAAATCAGCATAAACGATCGTCTCCTGCGCAGAAAATAATACCTCCGCTAACAAACCCGTGGTCCATGATCTGTGTTGTTGGTTAGCAGTTGCGGGCACGACGGCCGCGCCACCTACGCGGTCAGGGTCGGCGCAAATGCAGCAAAGTGCGGGTGGTGCGACGGGCCCCCGGGTGATCGTTATGCCGACGATAGAGGACATTCACTTACCACCGCGATATCAGAGACGGCCGATAGATCAGAAGGAAATAGAATATATCAATGTAAGTTTCGACGGTTATTTCAATTGGAAATTATATTACGAATCATGTATAGTTTAGTGCTAGTATGATCTATTATGATATAATGCAACATAATTGTAATATATAATCTGTAATTCATAATTATTATAATAATAGAACCCTTTTTATATGGCACTAATTTTGGAAGTTAACTTTATATAATTATACGATGTATATAAAAAAAATTTTGTATTCTATATTTAAATAAGTTTTAAGAAAGTTTAAAAATTTTATTTTACACTGAATCTTGTATACAGATAGGGTAAAAGAGACCCAATTACTTGGATAGTGTCCAAATTACTGACAACCTGATTTTAAATGCTTTTTTGAATATTTTATAAATAGACATTTTTTTATTTAAGTAAAATTAAATATAATTACTTATACAATTATTATAATATAATTTAAATTCTGGAAAAAAAAACATTTAAAATCAGTATTTAGGATATACTATCAATAATTGGGTCTTTTACCCTACTTGCTTGTTGCTTGTTTCAGCGTGGTGGACCAGAGTGAATTTGTAAAGCAAGCATTTAGGATAACTGTAATTAACTTTGTTATTGACCGACTCGGTATAATGTGTTGTTAAAATAAATGGACGTGACAGAGAGTTCTCGCGCGCTGCGAGTATAATTATTTCATATTTACACCAACCCATCGGACAAGGTCTCTTGTGACATTGCCAGGGCCTGCTATTTTTGGCACAACTTTCAGCTCATTCCAATAACAGCCGATGCTTGTTAATCCGGGATCTACTACAATGAGATTCTAATTAAATATGTTATTTTGCAACTTTCTATTTGCGTTTCTCATGGCTTAGCAAGAAAAGATTATTTCTCAATTTCCTTACGCGATTGTCTGGGATATAAATACTGTGGACCTAAAATAAATCACTATTCTCGATTGTCTTTGATTCATTTTTGCTAACGAGACAGGAGCGTGTAATGATGGTCCAAATCCGTGATATAAAAGATGGATTAAAAACGCTTTTTTTCATCTCTGGGTGCAATAAATTTTGAAAATAATATTATGTAACAAAAGGAATTTTTACAATAACTCCTTTCTTTTTTTTATATTCTACATCTAAATTAAAAAAATGTTTGTTATTAACAATTAGTATAATTTTTTTTAAATATAAAACTCGAGATTTATGTGTGAAGTATTATTCGTATAAAAGATGATATCAACAATTAACGCCAAAGATAATTTCCACAAAATTTTAATGTATCATTCGTATAATAAATATTTGATTTACACGACAACTGACGCAAAGCTCAATTCCACGAGATTTTATATCATTCGTTTCAATAATCTTTCTTTTGTGTGATGCGCAAGATTTTATTGGAATAACTTTGGAAAGCCGCATTTGAAACTTGGAAAAAAATGACGTATCATACGGGCAACAGCGTCCTGTAACGGCCCTGCTGCAACACGACGAAAATAGCAGACGACAGTGCGCTGCGGCGGCTGCTGTTTCTCCTCTTGCTCCTCACGATATCTATACGTGAAGACGGAGGAGGCGATCTGTTCATACATAGTTTTGTCGAAGTTTTCTCGAAGCACGAAATTTTTACGAACGACGGACCCACTGCGACAATGGCCGAGGTAACAGATTTCGGACCGAGAAAAACGTTTTTTATACTCGCGGTCGTGATCGGCTGCTTCACGGTGCTGTGGCCGAGAATTCTGCATCCTATGTTCATAGGATTTGTCACTCCTCATCACTCCACGACGGACGGTAAGACTCCAAGGTTCTACGCCCAAGTCAGTTGACGACGTTAGAAATGTCGCTGGAAAATGTCGCATTATCATAATAATGTTACACCTCTTATCTATATTAAACAACTTAAATTTGAATAAATATAAGAACTATTTAAGATCATAGAATTTTGAATAGATAAGAATTATTTAATTAAAAATTTGTTGGATAGATGCATTTTTATATTTTGTAAAATCATTGCTTGTTGATTGATTTGAATGATAAACTCCACTGAAGGAGTACTTTATTGTTCATATTTATGCAGTGTGCTGCGAAGTGATATTTGAAAGCGATGTCACTGCAGTGGACATCATGCAAGAAATGTGTCAAAACATATTAAGGCATCATCCGATTGATCCACGCGTGAGAGATGCCTTAAAACTTAGCAAGCTGACCCCTCAAACCGCGAGTTTGTGTAGAGAAGAGGTTCTAGCCAGATGTGGTATAGACTTGTCGTCTTTTCTCGCCGAAAGAGAAAGCTTGGGAAAAACTTATAAACAAGTACTGGAGGAAATTAGATCGTTCAATAGTTCCCTTTGCCTTAAAATGAATTTCGGTGTGCCACTGTCACAATTAGGGACACCTCATCTTATTAGATATCATATACTGATGCCACACAGTAAGAATTGCAAGAATTATAAGAACTGAGCACCACTAACTGCAGATTAATTAAATTTTGCCATATTACTCAGATATAATTAACTAATTAACCCTTGACTGTTTTCCTAATGTATTCTTGAAATCTATGGTTTTTTAATTTTTATAACAGTTTGATATGATACGCTTTGTTATTCAAATTTATCTCACATTAATATTCTTGAATCACATATGGTGACCACATGGCTCACATAAATCGCTTATATAAAAAGATAATCTTGAAAAATTATATTTTTAATGCATCACATCATCAAATATATATATGGAAATTGGATTTGAGTTGTCCATTTTGCTTTGGCTAAATGCCAAAAAAAATAAGAGTAATAGTTTGGCAGACAAGAAGCCTAGCCTATAGGCAGTTTCAAATATATCCATACTAATAATTCATTACATTCCTCTTATCACTTGATTTTCAATGCGTCTTTAAATTTTAGTAAGATTACTCAGCCTAATATATTTTTAACAGTTTTTCTGATTTCTGAATTAATTATATATATATTGAAGCAATTAACACAAGACCCTACTAATCTCTAGAACGTGAATATAGAATAAATATGTTTTGCATGAATTGAGACAAGTAGCATGTATTTTAGAGGCAAGTTTTTTTATGTTTCCATAGATACTATGCCACAAGAACGTCGTACTCCTCCTCACGCGGGCGGAATGCATCCTGCGCTGAGAGAAAGGGGAAGAGCCATACCATCTTCTCATATTATACCAAAGATAGGGTCTGACCACCCTATGCCAAAAATGAGGCCACCCCTTGGCGGTCCTGGTCACGTTGTTTCAGCACCCAAAGGAAGCAGTACTATGGGCATTATAATGCCATTATATACAATAGGAATTATTTTGTTTTTCGTATATACTATTATTAAGGTAATGTATATGAATTTTTAAATTAATTCTAACAAAATTTTGGAAGCAATGAAGACTTAAAGTTTATGTTAACAGGTTCTTAAGAAGAATACCGAGAGCGAGATTATTTCGGAATATCCAGGAGCAGCAGCTGAAAAGGAATTTCGGAGGAAGGTATTCAGTCCAGAAACTTTTGCTACTGCAATGACTGGAGGTACCCCGTATTATCTAAAAGAAAAGTCACCGCACAAGATTACTCCGACTATTGAGGAATTAAACGATCGTAAGTGCTTTTGTAAATATATTGACAATTATAATCATATTTCATTTACATTATCATCAACGCAATGTTTTTATGAGGAGCTATTTCTTTCGGAGAAATAGACTTAAGATAGATATTTTCTTGAGTATCAAGGCAGATTTTTAAGTGGTGTTGCATGATGCAAGGTTTGCACAATTAGAACACACACGTATTTATACATACGAATATACATTGCAAGATTCTGAATAAAAATGTGCATATTGCAATTATTCGTACTTATATTCTGAACACGTTTGGTGATGTTCTACATGCTGGAACACAAGAAGCAGCAGGAGACATAGAGATAGATCAACTGAGACAACGATTGGTCGAGACGGAAGCAGCCATGGAAAGAATTGTTGTCCAGATGGGCAACATATCACGTTCAGTAAAGCATAACGCGAGCTCTCAGCCAGAAATCAAGGTTTATCAGATTAATTTTGACGCCATTCACAGTTTCAGTTTATTAGTCGTTAGAGAAATGTGCACGTCGCTGTGTTCTGATTGCGTTATAAGCTTGACCCATCCAATGTACATTAAACATGTTGTACATTTAGTATAAGACCTTATCTTCAATATTTGGCTTTCTCAAATGTCGATGCTTGTGGATAACTGTTGCAACATTACAAATTGTTGGTTTAAAATTTACATAATTTACATAAGATTCATATTGATGTGTACTAGTCGAGTGTAATATTCAGTACAAACATGTAAGTCAAAATATGCGTTCGATAATAGAATTCACATTGAATATTTTACATTTTGAGTAGTAGATGGGTCTCCAAAGTCCAATGGTCTGGCAGGGGTCGATCGCGGTTCTAAGGTATATCCCTTGCCTCAAAAAATATTTCTAACAAGAGTAACCAAGAGTTTGTGGACCACTTTCTATTTCCAGTGCACTAGTTTCACAAATAATGAATCACATTAAATGTTTCTTAGACTTATATATGATAGTTTCATCATGACATGAGTCTACAGTAACAATATTTCAGTGTTTTAAGTGTAGAATGCTATTATTATTTTATCTTTTATATAAATAAAGACATACATGATTTGTCTAAATGCTAAATATTGTTGAAATATTAGTGAAATAGTAGTTGCTCCTCCCAGAGCTTCTCAATTATAAGTGCTAATTGTGTGCCTTGCATGATATCCGCTTATTTTACATGTTGTTGATACAGTATATTATAAAGTGTATAAAAGAAAATTAAATATATGGATTTCTATGACATCTTTCGTGACTTGTACATATAATTTTTTTTTTTTTTTTTCAAATAAACGTAGAATCTTTAACATGGCACATTTTTCTTAATTCTGAGGATTTTGTTATATTAAAAAATGTATATATAAAATAGCTCTCTTACATCACATTAATTAGCAAAATGGCTTTGATATTACTACATATGTGTTATTATAATATATTTTTTATCATTTTATAAAAGATGTGTAAAAATGCATATGAGAAATAAATAATGAAAGAGCAGTGTATTAAGAATTTAAATTTATAGGAGGACACTGCAGACCAGGAATCACATAGTAAGGAAGATGAAGAATTAGATGTAGCAGAACAACCTCCAACCGTTAAAGTTATGGGTATGGAAATGACAGCTAGTTGTGAAAGTGGACAAAAATGTAGCAGACCCACCACTCCAATTATTCCTGCACCAAGGTATTATTCCTTTTTTTTTTATATTTTTATCTATATTATTACTATTTTCTTGATTTACTGAATTTTATTATTTGTTTCAGTATCATTGAAAGAGAAAAAACGCCACCAACACCAATATATTTAGAGGGTGCACTTCCATCGCAATGTGAATTACTAGTAACCGATTCAGAAACTCAAGCTGAAAAGTCAGAGGACGATGACGACGCAATTGTTCTCTCAGGCAAAATGACTCTCTCTCTCATCAGTCTCGACCAGATTCCAGCTGTAAGGAAATATTAGAATTACCAACAGAATCAAATGAATCTGCGGAGCCTTGTTTTATTTGGTGATTCTTTCATTCATTTAATTGTTTGCCTAACTTCTGTATAGGTTACTTAATATAGAGATCACAAATCACAGGAACTAAATGCAGAACTAAGTGCAAAGAATGGTTTCTTGGCTATTACATATATGGGTATGAGTGATGCGCTGATTTCATTGTTTATTATTTCTTCCCAATTATTCTCTGTGATTTGTTCGAAATATTAATAACTAGTGCCTTGTACTTTTTATGTTTCACTAATATCTTAATTTTAATATAAGATACACTGGCTTGTTAATACAAATTTAAGTTCTGTCAAAAGAATACCAGATGCTGAAATAGAGTGCCAAATTTGAAGAGCGTATTCTGCAATTTGGCCATCTATATCATGTCATCTATTACACATAATTTATGTTTCAAATAAAAAATATGTAACTTATTTATTTAATATTATTTATATCCGCGTGTTTACCCAAATTACTAAAATACGGTGAATTTGTTCTTAATTTTTGTAATTTTGATAAGTTTATGAATTCTTATACTTAATTTTATAATACTAATGAAATAATATGCAAATTGCGTTTGAAAAAAACAACACTATTAATTATATATTCACATATTAATCATCACAGCTATAGAAATAACGATATATCTTGTTACATTTGCGATATAATATACCGCATTTAACATTGACATTAAAAATTTAGTAATTTCATAAAATGAGTCACATAATTTAATCGAATTATATTTATTTGTAGTTTATAGCGGAAACAATAGAAATAACGTTAATTTAATAATATCTAATATTTTTATGTTTTTCTACAAATACAATAATATAAAATGCATGTATAAAATATAACTGCATTTTTAAAAATAAAATAAGAAATTTATTTATTTTACGTATAAATTATTTTCAGTATTATTTAATTCAGAAAAATATTTATAAGGATGAAACTTTTTATGAAAATATTTATTAAAAAATACTAAATATTTTGTTCCGCAAAAAGTTATATATGTATATGTATTCACGAAATTATTCAAAAATTAAACCTTACATCTTGAGATATTTACTAATAAAGTATATCAAATACTGTGTTTGTAAATATTTAAGAATGTCTGCAAACTTTATATTCTTCTAAGATCGATACAGATCTAAGGTCGGTAGTTGATCAGTTGTTGATTCCTATAATGGCTTCACTACTCGAGAGAAATATTCGGATAATTCGGAAACGTATCAGAATGGTATTGTATTTCACAAATAATGAAGACATTGCTTGTTTAATGTTATTAAGTGAACAATCGATGGAAGAAATTTTGCAGTTAATTTATAACATTATTATTTTATAATAATGTTATAAATTAACTACTCATTAATATGAAAATTATGACTTAATCTCGTTGTATATTTACACTATTTCAATATTATGGATACTATATATAGAAGATAAATTAAAACGTTGAATTGTTTTGTTATTATAACATTCATATAAAATTTAATTTAAAATTTATTTTGATGAAAAATTGTGATTAAAAACTGTGACTCATCCTTTATTTTATTTAATAAATAGTCCTTTAAATTTTTTATGTTAAATTATTTATTTTATAATTTAAAATGTAATTCTATATAACATAATCATCGTATTTCACTTGTAGGATTCGGATGCTGAAAATCCAGATAATAAGAGAAAAAGGGTTTTGGATACCCAAATGGAAATTAGAGATGTAAAAGATACAAAAAATATAATATTGCAAAAGGAGGAAAATAGAGGAAAGGAAGATGAAAATGAAGAAGAAGTATTGGAAATTGAAGAGGCAATAGAAATGGAGGAAAGTGAAGAGGAAGTAGAGGAGGAAGAAAATGATCAAGAAAAAGAATTACATGAAGAAAAAAATAAAGAGGTAATAGAAGAAGAGAAATTAGAGCAAGAGAAAGGAAAGATGGAGGAAAAAGACGAGGAAGAGGAAGAAGAGGACGAGGAGGAAGAGGAAGAGGAAGAGGAGGAGGAGGAAGAGGAAGAGGAGGAGGAGGAGGAGGAGGAGGAAGAGGAGGAGGAAGAGGAAGATGAAGATGAAGATAAAGAATACGAAGACGAAGAAGACGATGACAAGTTGGATTAAAAACTTAGAAAAGATGAAGAAAAAGAAATAAAAATAAAAGAAACCAGCTAAGAGTGAAAAGACTTTTAGAAGTAATTCTGTTTCTTCACATGGATCAGTGTTTACCAATCTTTAATAAGTCTTTTTATTATAATGAAAATAACTACGATTATCTCATAATACATATGTCTAAGAAAGCTGGTTTAATATGATGATGCATAAACTGTTGGTTAAGCACTGCCAGATACTTAAAATGTTGTATGTATCATATTTTTGGTTTTTCAAAAAATCATATTTGACATTTTATAGAATTGTAAATTTATTAATCATAGGGGCCAAAAGAAAGAGAGGCAGTGCTGTCTGTGCCACGTTACAATGCAATGATGACATAGATACTTCGACCTATTACATTATTACTTGTAATTAGAAATTTGTTTTAAGAATCTCCAGTAGATAAAAATAACAGAAAGAGTTATGAATCTGTCCAATCGTAGTATATAATATACATGTCAAATTCGGTGATTGGCAAGCACTGATACAACTATCATGAAAGCCAAAAATCTTCATTTTTATACAACACAGATAGAGTTCATTCTATTTTGCTTCTTATACTAATCATTGTTTTATAAATGTTTAATTTTACGTTGTAGGATTTTAATGCCCTATTTTTAATTGTCATTAAATTCGATAATATGCTTTCTAATTTCTGTATTTATTGTGAAACACAGACTGCTTTATCATTTTTACGTTTCTGATTTTAGTTTGTAAATATAAATTAAAATACATTTATTTAAAGTACGTATATAGAAAATTTATTTCATTCAAAATCAATTTCATTAACAAATATATTTTATTGTACATGATAATTAATAATTTATAAAAACAGTTTTCAGAAACAGGCTATACTTTCTATTTTTAAATAATTTATAGTATCTAAGCTGATAATTTTATTATCTTTAATTGCTCTTACATAAAAATCAATACAGTAAAATAGTAAAAAAATAAGATTAAATGATTGAATAAAAAATATGCAGATTTGTTATAAATTATATAAAGGTATAGAGTTGATTAATATAATAGGCAAATATATATGTAACATCAACATTCTTGATGCTATAAACTATATTTTATATTGCATGAAAATGTTACTGTTTTCGTAATAATATCATACGTTAAGAGCAATGTTAAAATTTAATTAAACAAAGTAGAATATCTTTAATATTCTTCAGTCTTTCATACATAAACCTATCACATATTTTTTAATTCAACATTACTCAGTAACATCTGTTCATACTTAATTAAATCCCATTTGGCTTATATATCGAAGTAAGCTCTCTTGCAAGTGGAAGTACTTATGTGCAATATGAGATGATGAGACTAATATAATATTTATATTAGAAAATGCTATGTAGATAAGTTCTAGACAAAGCAATCCATATGAACTGTTTTGTGTGCAAATAAAATGTTGTATAACTTATTAGATAATATATAGTATTACTGATTTTTATTAAAAATTAGCGATACTTGTTCATGTAGTAAAGACAGCCATTCAATACAAGCGCTATTAATTATCTTTATGTAGTGATCGATAGTAATTAAATATTGTTATCAAAAATTGAATACGTAAGCTTTAAATATATTAAAAATATATTTAATCTTATCGTATTATATATATATATATTGCTATTTGCAAATAGTTAATAAATATTTGCATGTAAATGCTATTATATTTTATCACATATGCAATAAAGGTTTCATATATTCCTATCATGCAAAACTGCTGATATGAAAAAAAGAAAAAATATGTAAAAAAAATTAAAATTAGAAAGAAAATATATAATAAAACGGGATGCGTTTTTTTTTTTTAAACTTCTGTCAGAGAGAAATCTAAAAGCCTCAGAGCGGACATCCAGCCATCATCAATACAATGTCCATTTTAGCAATATGGGAACTGTTTCGCAAAAAGAGATGTGGTACCTAAAGTACTTTTTTCCACAATAGAGAAAACCTTTTTAATTTCCACATCGCTAAAATGAATGTTAATGAGCTAATATACGGAATTTTGATAATCCTACAAAAAGAGCTAAAAAAAAAGCTGGGATGTTAATTTTTAGTACTACTTATGAAAAGAAAAAACAAAATAGTAAGTTTTTCTGTTTTTTTAGATATTGCATAAATACAAGAAGAAATTTTACTACATTTTATATATAATAATTTTATATGATCAATTTTATGCAATACTTTTATATCAAAGAAAAGATTTATATATAAATTTATAAATAAAAAATTAAGACATGTATAAAAGACATTATAAATATATTTTTATATTTTCTAAATAATATATATTTACTAGCAGATTAGATTACGAACTTTATGCTCAAAGATATCCTTTTACTTTATACTTGATTTGATTCTGTTAGTCTTGATTACGATATAAATGTCATGACTGCCAAGAGTATATACAGTATACACGATCCAAACACGAGTTCTATATAGGCAAAACAGTAGTACATACATGCATTCGAAAATTTCACCTGTTTCATCTTACTTTTCTTATTTTGCTTCTAATTTAATAGGAAAAAAACAATCTCACGCAAACATAAAATATTTCGGTTTAAATTCTAGTTCTTCGACAGAATACAGAATCAGCTGTAACATCAAGAAATTTTGTAAATATAACCTATAAGAAAGATTTCTTCATTATTATGCCAAATGTTATGTGATACTTATGCTGATACTTGAGATATTTAGAAACAGATCAATTTCAACATAAGTGATGCTCGGTCCCTTACACTGCCGGACAGCGTTGAAAATAGAAGAGCACTTCGCATGTTCTTCCCTTCAAAGGTTTGATAGATGAGAATCCCACGTTTTTTCCGTAATGTCTTAATCGGCATCCCGATCGGGATTGCTTTTTGCGACACAGTCGGATATGTCGCGAGGGTGGAAGGAATTTCCATGCAACCTGCATTAAATCCAGATTTACGGTATCCTGATTACGTATTTCTGAATCGCTGGGCTATCCGGAATCAAGATATACAGCGCGGCGACGTAGTGTGCGTTGTTTCTCCCAAGGTGCCAAATCAGACCCTTATCAAGAGAGTTGTGGGACTTGCTGGCGATATTATAGGCACGCATGGATACAAGCTCTGTACCATCCAAGTATGGATACGATATGTAGAAGTAATTATTGGGTATATAACAGTAAATAACGGTGCTTGGGTTCTAACAATTACTGACAACTTGGTATTATTATCCTTTAAATATTTGTAAATTAATTGTGGTATTATAAATATAGGTACCAGAAGGACACTGTTGGTTGGAAGGAGATCACGTTGGACATTCTATGGACTCTAATACCTTTGGGCCAATATCTCTAGGTCTGGTAACAGCAAAAGCTACTCATATAGTTTGGCCACCAAATCGATGGCAACAGTTACATTCTACAAAACCTAATCATGAGAGCTGTTAGTTTTGTAAAGAAATTGCAATGGGAATTACCTGGTACTGTATTCAGGTAAGTTTAACTGTTTATATTCTATAACTTTTGAATGGATCTCACTCTGAAGAGATCTTATTCTTAAAGGTTGAAAATTAAACCATTTTTTAAAAGACTGGCTCAACTTTTACTTTTTAAAGTAAGATTCCACTCCAAAGAATTTATAGTTTAATCATTGCTATTTTAACTTATTGTTAGTAAAAATAGTTTATAATAGAAATTATTATGCACAGACATGGCTTAACCATAGGAGATGTTGATAATGATGGTGATAATGAATTGGTTGTTGGTACTGCTGAAGGAGAACTTTATATCTTCAAGGTAAATATATTAATAAAAGAGAGAGACTATCTTAAATTTATATGTTTTAAAATTGTAAGTAATAAATATTTGCTCTTATGTAATAGGGATCAGAATTGTGGCAGAAAATTACTGGCCTTGGTCTTATAACTAGTGTAGCGATTGGAGATATTTTTAATTATGGACGCAATGCTCTAGTTGTTATCTGTGGCGATGGATGGACACATATATTTTACAGTCCCAGATCTGTCAATCCTAACAACCCTAACATACTTACAGGCCAACATATCAGTAAAGATACAAACGAGCAAGACAATTTCAAAACAAGTGCTGGTAAGTCTGAGTTTCAGGAAGATATACTTTATATTACAATATATTACAATAACAATACATTTAAGTAATTCTTATAAGATATGTTTGTGCAGATACAGGAAATTCTCAAAATACAGAACATGTTGACAATACTAATGAAATCAATGAACTCTCTGGGAAAATGGAATGTGTACATGTACAAAGAATCCCAACTAATACAAAAATAGTGCTGATAGCGGATGTCGACAAAGATGGTGCTAATGAGATGATTCTTGGTCTGACGGACCGTGTTGTAAGATCTTACAGATGGTCGAGTAATGCTGACTTGGAAACAGGAAAATTAGTTGGCTTAAATAAGTGGGAATGTACTAATCAAATAGGAACGGTTACGTTACAAGTATGTCATATTGAAATATAGACTTTATTATTTTATTATATAATTATTAATTGTTTTTTTTTTTATCGATATTGTTATCTGGTTAGACATTTACAACAGTAGTTATGCTGAAGCCTAATTACCATTTGCATATTCCTATGTTTTCTCTTGTAACTTCATATAAACTTATTTATATGATATAAAATTAAATTAAATTGTATATTATCTATCAGTATAATGAATTATTATATAAATTATAAATAGACATTAAATAATTAATACATGGTTAGACATTTACAACAGTAGTTATGCTGAAGCCTAATTACCATTTGCATATTCCTATGTTTTCTCTTGTAACTTCATATAAACTTATTTATATGATATAAAATTAAATTAAATTGTATATTATCTATCAGTATAATGAATTATTATATAAATTATAAATAGACATTAAATAATTAATACAACAAAAATTTTTGTTTAGCATACTGGTGATGGTACACCAACTTTATTAGTCGCACAACCTGGTGGCACATTCATGCGGATTAAGTGCAATCCTGAAGATTGTCAATCAAAGAATAGTTCCTGCGAAGCTGTAGATTATCAGACATTAGGAATATCTAGAATGCGCAATCAAAATATTTCGACGGAGATTATTGGAGATTTAAAGCCAGGAAAAACGCCATTTATTTCAACGATTGAATCTAAAATATCTAGTTATGTGCCGAAAGATAAATTGCCAAAACAAATTTTCGCAGACGATAGTCAACTAGACAGAAAAACATTCAAACCTACATCGCTCGAGTTCAAAAGAAACTTCTCACAGCCAGCGTTTCGAAAAAATAGCCTGGATATGGCTGGCGAGTATGGTAGAGATTTTACAACAGAAAATCAAGGCCTAGTTAGATTTTATAGTCCCATTGAATCTTCAAGCACTGATGAAATGGATGGCAACTTTATCGGTGGCAATGTTATTCTCGGAGAATACGATAATAAAACTATGAAAGATACATTATTACCATCTTTTACAAATTTTTCCCACAATAATAATAAAAATAATAATAATAGCAACAATATCAGTAAATCAAATCAAGAAAAAAACATAAAAGATGATACAGATTCAAACAATGAAGTCACCAGTGAAAATATTTCGAAGGGAAAACCTTATGCCTTAGCAACACTTGATGGAACTATTATGTTAGTACAAGATGAAGTCATTTTATGGTAAGCAATCCTTTTTATCGATGTTTAGATATATCTGAATAATTACGAATATATTGCATTGTTTTTTCCTTACAGGGCTATGCAGGTAGATCATCAGATATTCGCTTTATGTCGATTGGATGTCACAGGTGATAATTCTGACGAGATAATAGCTTGTGCCTGGGATGGTCAGACTTATATTTTGGATCAGCAACGACATAGTGTGCGCTTTCAATTTGAGGAACCGGTCAGAGCTTTTTGTACGGGAAATTACAACGTGATTCCGGGAACATCTAGTCCTAGCTTGGTGTATAATACTTTCAACAACAAGGTTTTTTATTTGTATATAATTTGTATATAATTTTTATTTATATATAAGTTTATACATGTGAATTAATTAATATCATTCACATGATTATGACAATAATAATTATATTTTCTCCCAGATTTATCTTTATTATGATGTTACTCTGCCGAGCATGACGATCACTGCTCTGAATCCCATGAAGGACTTCGAATCTGATGAAATGCAAGTTTTAGAGAAATTATTGGGCGAGTGTAATATAAACGAGAAACAGCAAAAGATGCGACAGTTAACTGAGTGGTTGTTGTATGGCGTACATTAGTATATAACAGATATAATTATGTATACAGCGTGATTCTTATGTAACAATATATGTGTTTTAAGAATCGCCCTGTATAAGCAAAAATGTATAATAAAACATGCATATTCTGGTACATGTGTTAAATCATTATTCTTGTTTTTTAATCTTTACATTTTCTAAAATAAATAAATAATTATTTTATTGATATATAAAAATAAATCAATAACAAATGTACTTGTATCTGAATGCATCTAATAACTATTACACAAATTGGTATTACTGTGTTACACAAATTGATATATTATTTCCAATCGGAAAACGTCCGATTCTAATTGTGAAACAAATTAATAAATTATGTTTCTACTTTGGTATCTCACATTCAATAGGAATTGTGTATGCGATTGTTCTATGGGTTACGTCACTGTGTTATCGCGAAGGATATACGACCAAAAGTCCGTGCAAATTTTTGGCAAACAAGTAACCAACGATATCGGCAATGAAATTAATTTTAGCGTAGAGTGCAACATAAAGACGCCTATTTAAGGATTCTCGTCTATTTGTCAAGTCGTAGCGTTTTATCTGCAGTATCGTAAATCAGGCTGACACCACGCTGAATGTTGGCCCAACATATAGCTTTCTCATTGCACGCCATCATTGTCAGTGGGTATGTAGATTTCGTCCAGTACTTTTCCAAATTCCAACAAAATTTTATTATTCGATACATACATGATTAGATCGTGGACACGTAAACGACAATTTTTCGAAATTCAGTCACTTTATTTTCGGCGCAGTGCGTTACTCCAGATACTAATGCGGAACTCAGATCGTTGTACAGTGTGAAGGAAATAATCGAAATATGTACGTATAATTTATAATTGATAATAGCATCCGCAAAAAAATTTAGACGAAATTTTAAATAGGATTGTCTACAAGCCTGTTCTTTTTAGAACTTGTTACATGGTTCACTTTCCTCTTTCTCTTTTCACTTTGGAGAGGAAAAGAGAAAAGCTAAATTATGCACTCATACAAAAAATTCAGCTAAAAAAAGAATTAAGATCTTAAGTTTATATTCCATTTGAATACAAAATAATGAGATAATTTATTTAAATTGAAAAGTAAAAATTAAGAATTTTTTAAATCATAGTAATATTGTATTATTAAAATATTAACTATCGGGAATATTTCTAATCTAACGACTTTAGTTTAATTAGAATTAACAAATGTAACAGGAGATCAATACAATGTTAGCCTTTAACTTTGCATTTTTTGTACATAGAACTTTATGCGAGATAATCTAACGATTATCTCTAATCTAACGATCCCTTCTATGTATAACTAATCCTGAAATGTAGATATTCTCTAAAATAGTTAATTATCGCGAATCTTTTAAACTAGTGAATCCAGAATGATCGTCAATGGCACAGAATCGTTTTTCATGGGCCACGAGCTGAAGGAACTTACTTTCGGATGGACCGATTATACTCTCTTTGCCGGTCTGCTGGGCATCAGTATGCTCATCGGCATCTACTTCGGTTTCTTCAGCACGAAGCAGAATAACACCACCGAATATTTACTCGGTGGCAAATCCATGTCCTTTCTTCCGATTAGCATGAGTCTAATAGCAAGGTGACTTTTAAAATGTTTCGCACACTTTATCATCGTTTCGATATATAATTTTTATTTCGAATATATGTATGTTTATAACAATTTTTTTTGTTTATTTTAGAATCAATCATTAGTAAATAAAGAAAAATATAATTAACACAAAATTATTTCTCAAGAATGCAGAATATAAATGTTATTTTTGCTTTCCGACGATTTTATCAAGAAAAATTAAAATAAATATATTTACAGAAATCTCTCTCTCTCTCTCTCTCTCTCTCTCTCTCTCTCTCTCTCTCTCTCTCTACTGAAATATACTGTAGAGATAAGAGAAGATAATGAGTTAAGATTGAAAAGACTTAACTATAAGAATACTAGTTGGGCTACAACATTCTTTTAAATTGAAACTGATTAAATTAAGAATAAGATTTTATTATTTATTAATGGAAGTTTAACTTGTGAAAAGCTCTTGCACTTTTAGCTAACCATTTAGAAATTATTTGGATATCTTTATGATAAAAATTTTACCGACGAAAAATTACTTACAAATTGATGAAAAAAGTTGTACTCTCAAATAAATTGGAGCACTCCACATATGTTTAATGCAATTCCTAATATTTAATAATATAATATAAAAAAAGATTCATTTCTAATGAAAATAAAATCTATTTTCAGTCACATATCGGGAGTGTCTTTGCTTGGCGTTCCATCGGAGGTGTATCAGTATGGAACTCAGTATGCGGCGTGCATTTTCACATCCTTCATAAGCTGTTTCATAATCGTATCCATATACCTACCGGTATTTTACAAGCTACAGCTGACGAGCACTTTCGAGTATCTAGAAATTAGATTTGCCAGGCCGGTCCGGCAATTAGCGTCCTTTCTCTACACCCTTGCGCTGGTGATCTATGTACCGTTGATAATCTATGTGCCGGCGTTAGCCTTTTCGCAAGCGACCGGGATGAATCTGCATTATGTCGCGCCAGTGATATGCATGGTGTGCATCTTCTACACGACCATCGTAAGTGATACAAACTTTTCAATTATAATTATCATTGCGACATATCATGATGAACGTTTACCGATCTATTGAAGATCATAAATTCTGTATTACTTTCTAAATGTTTTGAGAATGAAAGCGTTTCATATTTTCGCAGCTTTACGTATTTCTTGAAACGTTCTTGTGATGTTCAATAGACATTTGCGTGTAATCAAACGAAGAATGTTAGACGTTATCGTTATCATCAGGATTAGGAAAGGTACTTTATAAAAGTAATTAGTTACAGTTACTTAAAAAGTAGTAAGTCATTACTTTTCAGTTATTTTTCTGTTAATTTTTGCATTGCTATT
The DNA here is from genome assembly GCF_001594065.2 of Cyphomyrmex costatus. Lineage (NCBI taxonomy): Eukaryota > Metazoa > Arthropoda > Insecta > Hymenoptera > Formicidae > Cyphomyrmex > Cyphomyrmex costatus. Next base: position 77,367 of record NW_017276922.1, read on the forward strand.
TTAAATATAAGAATTCTGAATTTTATACATTTCTAACATGGTAAATTTTTTTTTTTATTATACTAAATATTCGATTATACGCTGTATCATTTATAATAAATGTTCAGTCGAAATCAAAATTATAAAGACGCGTTTACGTACTAAAAATATAGATATTTACAGAATGAGATAAAGATTTATTGCAACCACTGATTGTGTTCACTGAACATTTCATTTTGGTTAGTTCTTCTATGCAATGAATAAGTTTGATATAAAGTAACTATAAAAGTAAATAAATAACATTTATTTCTATAAAAGTAACTATTAAATTAGTTATTAAAAAATAGTTATAGTTATAAACGGGGAAAAAAGGGACACAAAGTTAATAATTATTGAAAAAAAAAATAGATAACTGTAATTTCGTTACAAGTAACGAGTTACTTTTCAACTCTGGTTATCGTCTATTAACATTTGCACATGACGCATATTAAAACGAAGGATTTTCTAAGGTCGTAAAAGTCGTAAGATCATGTCTAGATAAATAGAAGATCGTGAAACCGGAATGGGAGTTTTCATACGCGTCATCTTGCAGCCGTGACGTTATCGGAGAATAATCACAATCTAGTTAAATGAAACGTTCTGCTGCGACGACTATCGAATAAACAATTATTTAGAGAGGAATTACCTGAATTTGTTGAACACGACTGCTAAACACGGTTTTATCAGTTTCGTAGGTTACTGGGTTATTTACGACGTGGTATCGCTCCAATTAAGTAACGGCTACTTTGCCACGCCGCTTGAATAAGGTACACAAAAACGATGACGAAATTGGCAGGTATTTGCCTTTATTTTGCACTTGTTTGAACAATAGTACGTTAAATAACATGTGTGCGAAAAGTGCATAGGTCGTGCATTGCTTTGCTATGAAGAGATAATTTCAATATCTTTCGAAGATTGACGATAAAGAAAAGTAAACGCTTTTTGTAAGCTTATTATACGCGATAACATCAACATTTACTGACGATTACTTTTTCATAGAATACACAAGCTTACACGGAAAGACGGTTTTGCTGAAATATTTAAAAACGCAACTATACATAGATACAGATCCGAAAATAATTGTGCTAAACGAACAAACTAATTGTATACGACATTTATTAAACTGCTGTTAGAATGTCAATGCTTTTTGCAGCATTATCATCATGCTCGAGCATTCTACCTAATTATTTTTATCAATTATACATATAAATAAAAAAAAAACAGTTTTAGTAAACTATATAAAATTGTAGTTAGATATTAAAATAATTTTGTTGAGTCATTAAAATAATATTTCATTTTTTGCTACTTGCCTTATTATGTTTTATTAAAAATCAAACTCATATTATGCAACGTAATATAATGGGACAAATGACAAAACAATGAAATGTTATATTATTGACCAAAAAAATTATTTTTACATCTGTTTTTAACTAAAATTTTAGATACTTTAACAAAAACTGTTCTTTCTATGTATATAGCTTGCTAATTAAATATGTTACTATTGATACAATTTACGAACTACGAGACTACTTTAAAATCGACATTGTTATTAAAATATTAATACTGTATGGGATGCACGTAAGTCTTTTGATATACGATAAAATTCATGACGATAACGATTTATAAAATACATATATCGTAGTGTTGTATCGTAACATCATTATGCAATTGTGTTACGATCTCTCCCCTGGGTTTACGTTTCACCGACTCCCCGATCATTTGATTCTGTGCACGTCGTGTCGTGACTGACACTGATACCTTTATTGTGTGCGAGTAAGCTCTTTTTGAAAAAAAAAAAAATATATCTTATACAGGGAGGTCTGAAGGCTGTCGTATGGGCGGATACGGTTCAGATGACGGTGACTGTCGGAAGTCTCATTGCCGTTTTGATATTGGGAACGATTGCCGTGGGCGGTGTTAGCGAAACCTGGAGGATAGCCGAACAGGGTGGTAGAATTATATTTTGGAAGTAAGAACAGGTGTATTTTTTATGTTACAATTTATTAATAAAAGAGAGAAACATCTCTCATTTATTAATTAAAATTGAACGAACCAAGGAACGTAAATTCGCGTATTGCATCAAGGATCTGTATTTAATCCAGATTTGTTGACTGCAAATTGATCTTGAGAAGTCAACAATTCACGTTTCTTCTAACATTCGTTTTTGTATATAGACATTAAATTGTATTTTTCAGTCTTTCAATTTAATATTGTTATTCTAACTAGCGATGTTTTATATTCAGCTAATATTTTCAATTCTCTTTCATACAGCATGGATCCCAATCCATTTACCAGAAATTCGTTTTGGGGCATGACAGTGGGAATGGTAATGGCATGGCTGGCATCGTTGGGCATTAGCCAGGTTTCTATGCAAAGATTTCTCGCAGTACCTACTATTAAGGAAGCACAGAAGTAAGTGCGAAATATTTGCTTTCTTTGAATATCATTTGATATTAGTATAGCATCGTTGAAACGCCGAATAGTCTCAAATCGTCTTTCAAGTAAAAACTCAAAGAAAGAATTTTGTCACGAATAATTAATAAACAATTTTGAGTAATAAATATTACATGACAAAAAATATTCTCATAATAAAAAAATAAGATATTAAGTGATCAAAAACACAAAATAAATGTAAATGAATAAATCGCTATGTCCTTTGAAAAATAGAAATCTGAACGGGAAAAAATAAGAATGATATTGTTTTATGCACACCTTTGCAGATCGGTATGGTTCCTGGCTGTGGGCTTAGTGTTCGTAAAAATGATTTCGGTTTTCACGGGTCTTATAATGTACGCTAGATATCACAAATGCGATCCTATAACCGCACACGTAAGTTTTGACTTCATTTTTTTTATCATTTCTTTATTAATCTTTATCTAAGAACGTAAATAAAACTTATGAGATATCAAACGAAGCTTAAAACTTGAAAGGATGGCGATAAGTACTTATACTAGAATGAAGTTAAGGAAATATATGCAAATGTACTATTAACTATTAAGTTTGATTGCCGAAAAATTGTAATTTTATTGTAAATTTAGTTAGAGATAGTTGATAATATGTTCTATTTAACTTTGACATTGTATAAATATATCTTCGCTACTCTGGATAATGTAAAAAAAGTTTTTAAAAAAAGAATAGCTTATTTTTCAAAACAACAGACATTATGGTTAACAACATATCTTTTTCAATTATTTTTTCTGAGAAATTTTAATATAATTGATGTCTTTTTTAACTTTTGAACAGTGTAAGAGATTAAAGTCAAGATAAAATTTCTTCAAAATTTATTTAAAAAAAATGAACTTTCTTAATTAGATTTATCGTATCATTAAACCCTTTCCTGAGATTTCTTTTACCTTATCTTCAACGATACTCACATCATAAAAATGCAATAAATCGTGTAATTAAAGTAAGATTAAAAAGTTGAGCAATTAAGGATTAAACGAATCGCCTTTCGTGAAAATTCCAGTGAAGAAAATTACCTCGTTTTTAGGTGGTAGCAAGGAGCGACAAGATATTGCCGTATTACGTGTTAGACGTAGCCGCGAACGTTCCGGGACTTCCTGGCCTCTTTCTCGCCGGTCTGGTGAGTGCCGGACTCTCGACGATGAGCGCTGGGCTGAACACAGTCGCCGGCACGATTTACGAGGATTTCATTGATCCCTGGATGCCAGAAAGCAACGACAAAGAAACTAAAGCTGCCAACATTATGAAGGTACAAAGACGGAATACCTATACTGTCGTTCGATACCGTAAGAAAAATAAAAGACTCGATCTTTTTCTTCGTTCTTTGGAAAGCAATATCGTTAAGCAAGAGTTTCGCCAAATGAATAAAAATAGAAAGAATTCGGGAATGTACATCTCTTCATTTCCGAAACACGCGAGCGAAGATCAGCGATTCCAGAACGATTTATTTATATCATTCTCAGGTTACGGTGGTAGTCCTAGGCATCTTATGCGTGGGCATGGTATTCGTCGTGGACCGTCTTGGCGACATCTTTCAGCTATCCCTGACTCTGACCGGTGTCACCGCTGGTACCATGACGGGTCTGTTCTCGTTGGGGATGTTGGTACCCTGGGCGACGGCCAAGGGAGCGGTGGTCGGCGGAGTAGTCTCGATGATGACGATGATCTGGATCATTGTCGGCGCGCAATGGCACATGGCTAATCGCACTCTCTACTACGAACCGCTTCCTTCCTCAACGGAGGGTTGCCTGAATATGCCCGGTCTATTTAATCGTACGACCACAACAACGCAGAATCCTATACAAGTCGAATCTGTGGACGAACCTTTCTTCATATACAGGATATCCTTCATGTATTATACGCTATTGGGAGCCTTAATCGTGATGGTTGTCGGCACGATAGTCAGCTTTATCTGCGGCGCTTCTGATTTAAGGAACATTGACCGAGATTATTTCCCACCGTTTATAACCAGGTCTGTATTTAAATACTTCATTATGAAATGTAAGTTTTCATTTAATATGTATCGAAGTAAAAAAATTAAGATATTTCTTTCTGATCTTTTAATCAAAATTTATAAGCGAGTACATTTAAATTCTAAAATTGGCGGAAAGAAGATATATTTACACATTTTTGATAGTAACTTGTCTACATATTACTGTTAGCATGTTGCTCACATCATACTATGATATTATGTGATGCTACCAGAATTGTAGCAACTGAATCCGCATTAGTTGGTAAATTGATTTACAATATGATAATTTTGAATAGCAATTTGCCGAGAACTTTGAAATCGTCATCGCAATTCATGCTATTGCCGTTATGTTACTATAATAATTTATAGGATCATATAATGCTATTATGTTACCGACAATGCAAAGTAACTTTGATGCTATCTTGCCGTAAAACTGCTGGCGATACATATACATCATTGCCAAAAGCATTGTTTCAATGTCGATATACTTGAAATAATTAAAGACAAATATGTGGCGAGTTGCCAGCATCATAAACAATCACATTTGTGCAGTTTTGCTGAGACTCGCTTGGTTATCTGGGACTCGTAAAAAAATTTATCCTTTTTCATTTTGTTAATTCAGACGATTGCATCAAATATTAAAGTTCGTTTGTTGGAATCAACTTATTTTGAATATATTTTTATCGCGTTTGATAATTTATGTATTTATATTACATATTTATTTTCTCTTTACTATGTTTCTATCCACATGTTTTTATCATTTTCAGATTTATGCCACCAAAAAAATATATGGAAGTGTCGTTGCATACGGTGCCAACAGCATTGATAACCAATCCAGAGAAAGAAGAATTAAAATCTTGAAACATGTATATTTTATTCCAACCTTATCTCTTTTCCGTGACCGTACAAGACTTTATTACAGTAAAACACACACATGCACATATAATATATATGCGCTTAAACATACCGTTTAATATCGTTTGATTGCAAAAGTTCTCTGTAATAATATTCTCTGCATACTCTGTACACATCGCGAACATATTAGTACGTAAGACGTCCTATCTGTCCTGCCAAACTAATTCTTAAGCCAGTAAAACTTTCAGTACATCAACATTGATAGAGAGATGTTTAGAAAGAGATTTCCGTAAACCGTCCAAGAAAAAAAGCTTCAATCAATAAATCCTTAACGACATAAATTGTTCAGAGACAGCGATCGACAGACAAGCGGACACATTTGCCAGGAGATAACTGGCTCGTCCGGAGTTGAAAGCACCCATTAGAACGTCGATGAGGGTGTCAAATTGACTAGATTATATATCTGCCCCACGCATCTCAATACAAACAAGTCCCTGCCATCTGAAACATCTGGAGGAACGATGCCTATCGGATTAGAGCCGAATGTAAATGCCGCGGGAGTTTTTTGTCGAGTCATTCGTCGAGTCTCTCTTTAAAATCCGCGGTGGATCGATCGGTGTCAGAGCGTGCCATCGCGCGCACTGGACTCGTAACAAATTTCGAAGACTTTTCTCGTCTCTCGAGAGACGCGAGCGAGAGGCCACCAATTTGACTCACGGGGGGGGGGGGGAAATGACGAAAGGGAAGACCCTTATCAGCGATCACCGACTCGCAGACGAAGGAAACCCCGATCGACTGTTCCGCGGGGAACATTCCACGTCTCCAGCCGAGAAACGACGCTTCTGTCTCGAAGCGGCGACCACATTCCACCGCGGAGCGGTTTTATTTTATTAGACTGAAAGGTGTCAAATATAGGCGGCAGGGACCCATCTACTTACATACCGATGCGCGAGTTTCGGGGAACCCCTCCGCCTGCCCCCTCGCTGTTCCCCTTTCTATCCGGTCTGATTTCAACGTGTGGGTAAAATCCCGAACTGAGAACCAGGCTTGCATTGTGGGCCGGGTGACAGATTTTTGACAGATTCTGTCTGATTTGGTGTCGAGTGACAGACCTGAGAGGCCCGATCGTGCAGCCTCCTCGTGGTTGACGTTGTCGTATCGCGCCCCTCTTTATACCAAGTATCTCTTGAAAACGGCGCTTGGTTATATGCTTCGCCCCAGGTAATCATTCAGGCCAATTATTATTTTTATATTTATAAAATGAAGATAGTATGATTGAAAGTGAATCTGAGAAAAAAAATAAGCTTATTATACCGAGTAATCTAGAACCAAAAAATAAAATTACGCAATAAAATTACAAAAATTAAAAATCTTATGCATATAGATAATAACATCGATCTATTGTTTGAAAAATTAATTAGATGTTTAATTCAAAACCATTGTAAGTATAATTGGAAGTCAACTCATCTTTTACATTTTAATTTATTCATCTTAGTGTATTCAATTTACTTCATGGCTTTCATTATTTTTAATCTTTACAGTGAAGCCATAATGGCGTTAAAATATTGATAAGGGATGCAATAAAAAGTAATAAATTATAATAAATCTTACTCAAGAAAAAACTGTAAAAAACAGATCCCCGTCCTTTAAAGATTAATGCTTAATTCGGTACAATTTATTTTAATTTTTCTTTAATCATCCTATTTTTCTCTAAGGTGCATGCATATGTACTATATGTGCAATGAGTAAAGTCAGAAACACTTAGAAAAACCTAAGGCAATAAGATGTTTAAGCAATAACGACTCAATTACAATAGAAAATAGGTCTATTCGCGTTGCTTGAAATCCCGTAAAATGAGACAGATATTACGCGTTGAAAAAATAAAAAACAAAAATGAGTGCAAAAAGTACACGCGAAGATACTTAGTGTAATTGTCTTACGTTCTTTACTGTGATTGGTCGATTTGTTTACTGCTTACATTTTACTACGTTAAACAAAAGTCAATGTAATATTTCAAAATCAATTACGATTTGTATATATAGCTAAAAATATTATTATACGATTGGGATTTTCTATTTTACACCTCTTTTATATCTTTGTAGCTTTAAAGAGTCTTTCATGCTTTAGGAGTTCTGCGCCCCTGAGTCACTCCGTCGGGCTTTCGCTGCGGGCCTGCACATAGGTCGAAGACAAATTTCCAGCTTTGGGTCGTAGCTACCACTATACGGTCAAGGTTTCTGGGGAGCCACTGTATACCATGCGAAACGATCATAAAAGACCAGGGAGCTGTCGTGTGGGATACGGCTTATTTCGGCGACAATGCGCACGGTCAGGCGCTAGCATAAAGACGCATAATGCACCCCGCTAACGTGAAAATTATTCTGTCAAACATTCGGGCGTTGGATTTATACGGGACCAGGCTCTTTCGGAAAGCTCATGCCAATCGCGATCCACTTTGGCAGATGCCGAAAGGATTTCTCGGTCAATGAGATGTATATGCCGATCTGCCCTGTCGCTGATATTATTAGACAAGATTGCTGCACACATGTCACGCGTAATGTTCAGTTCTTAAATAGTCAATTCATATGTATATTTTTTGATAATACTCCTTTAGAGTTCAAAATAACAATAATTTATAGTCATTGCCATCATTAAGATTGAAAGAGACAAAAAGTTGAGATAGGAGAAAGATAAGAATTTTTTTTACTTAAAATTATTAAGGTAAATTAATTCGCGCGTTTTTATAAATATTGTTCACATTTTATTGACAGCGGTAAATTTTTCATCTTCGATCACTATTATACTGTCTTCGTTGTAAAAACTGTCGCGTGACGAAGCGTGCACAATAGCTATATAGTACATAATTCGAGAAGCGAAACGAGACTTGAAGCTACAAAACAGCTCCCACCAGCCGACACGCGGAATATTGTGACGTTTCTTTTCCGAGTGACATTCAATTTCCAGGCTGGTAACGTCTCGTGCCCCCCCCAACCGCACGCACTGTATATACCTACTATAGAAGGGAGAATACGATATGCCTGTGCGCATCCCCAACCACCCCCTTTTCATAGCGTCGATGCAGCTCTTCTAGGCGCAGCCGGGGTGCTCTTTCGTAGTAAATACAAACAAACAACAATTGGCCTCCGTTTCTGCCCACGAGACTGACGGGCAAACAGAAGGTATATCGTATGTAATACAGGGACGATCACAACCGGCAGTTTCAACGTGATCCTTCGGGTATATACTTGGAAATTTGTGTCGAAAAGCCAACCTTTTATTATTTCGAAGATTCAGCATTGGGTATTCCTGTCGTGTCACTTTTCTCAAATAAAATGCAGTTTCATAATAGGACAGATAATTGTTACAACTGATGAATGTTAAATAATATTGAGGTAAAATAAAACTATTTTAGAGAATTTCGATTGTAATAATTCTCAAGTATAAAGTACGATGCATTTTGAAATTCAATTAAGAAAAAATATGTTTTTTACAAAATTCTCAGACTTGCTACACTTTTAATCGTAAAAAATCAATTCTCAATTTTTTTGTCTAGAAGAATATATTTATTGCGTTTTTTATTTATCCTTTTTCTTATATTATTACCATTTTTCTTGTGCCTATTCACAAGAAAAAAATATTAAAGTAAATAAAGGAAAAGCTGACTGTTCCTTTCTCAAGTGCGTTGTATAACCCTACAAGTTTATATATCTAGAATATAATAGACACACACATACACACACATGTCCCTTTGAAAAGGATATATACATACACATATAATACATACGTATAAACATTAAAGATCTGTCGGGAGGTTAAATATTAATTTTTTACAATATTATTAAACAAAATAATTTCGAACTTTTCAATTCTACGTCTTCTGTGATTTGTGTTTATCACTACATAAATTCAAAATTTATCGAATTTTAATTAAAATGCAATCTTTAATTTATTATATAATTTATTCAAATTAAGTTCACGCATTACTCTTTTAATCTTTTATCACAATTAGCTTCACACTTTTAAAAGCAGCATATTCTAGAAAATCAAGTCTATGTACTCTCATACATTGAACAAAAAATTAAGGTTTAAAATTCCTGTTGAACTCAATTTTATTACATCGAACAAAAAAATGAAGGTTCGAAATTCCTATTTAACTCGTATTTATATAGGATAATTGTGAAAGTGACAAATTCTTTTTAATGGGCCAGACAGGTCATTTAAAAATTGGAAAGTTTTCCTTAAGATCATAAACTCATTCATCGTTGTCATAAAATATAACAAAAGAAAATATTGTTCATTCTTAGAATACGTGTTTAGTTTTTGGTCTTACCTACATATATTTGATTGAGTTAGTTCTTATGTTACAAAGTAAAAGTAAGATAAAAGAAGTAAAAATAAATAAGTCTGGCACGTCGACTGTCTTTTCACAGATAATAAAAAGTTGAATTTTCGACAGGTATAAATACAGCATAAATACCAACTATGTATGGAATTGTATTTTTGAATAAAAGTACTAACATAAACTCAATAATGAATTAAGACAAAAATGATGATTTTATGTCTAACCCAAGTTTAAAAAATGACTTGCCATATTTGAAAGATTTAATTTCTACATTAATATAAAATAATATCTAAAATTTTTTCAGGTAGAATGCATATATAAGCACACCAGATCGAAGACATATATGCGATTTCAAATAATTCAACGTTTGAACTTTTCCATTACATATTTTCATTTATCTGCCATTCTACTATTTTATAATTAGCCGGTTGAGGAGCCGCGGGAAACGTAATATCGGACGAATTGAGAGTGAGTTCGCCCGTTTCTCTAATATATCGCGCGCAAATATACATATGTGATATTCCGTCGACGTAGCGCTATACATTCGACGAAACAGAAGAGATACATGGTATTTCAGTAGCGAGGTAGATCGTGCAAAGAAAGTTACGATATACATCGCTTGATTCCGGACCGTCGCATCGCGCAGAAAGGGTTACGTTTATTCTCGTGTAAAACGTTCCTGTAGATTGTCTCGAAAATACGATATACTTTTCCGAATATAAACGTTAAAAACGAGCTAAGAAGAATAATTCCATGTTGGCGCGTCGGCTATCTTTTCACAGATAATAAAAAATTGAATTTTCGAGAGGGGAGTATAAAAATAAAACATAAAATATTATATATTAAAATATTGATAATTAATATTAATAGTATTGTCATGACCTCAATTTTGAATAAGTTTCACTTTAACAGAGGAGCAATCGATAAGCCAGTATTTTCATAGTCTATTCTTTTATATTTACAGTCTTTAATATAGTCTTAAGACATGATAATCTATCACTGAGCTGTGTATTACAGCTTCAAACTTGAGATGATCTTGAAATAAGAACGAACTAGGACCCCACAAATGTCTTAAAATGTCCATTAAACTTATTAATTGTGAACTAGCAATTGCAAAAAGAGATTGACGCATCACTATTGTGTTTATTTCTTACTTATCAAATAATTTACACGCCGAGAAATAAGAAAAAATTTTGCAGTGTACCTATCACATTATTAGGAAAGACAGATACTGTTAGTGTTACAAACATATTTTTTGAAAGTAGGTATTTCTTCACATTAGATATCTTCTCAATAAAAATGTGGGTGAATTGATTTAATAGAGAGAATAGAACATTTGATTTATCTCGAACGGATAAAATAAATAAAATTTGGAAGTATTGATATGTGAAATATACGGAAATATGTATATAAATAAGAGAAGAAAATAAGAAGCTTTCAATTGAACTTCTTAAAGTCTAAAAAATAACGCCGATGTGTGAAGAGACATTCATGAAGACTCATCTTTACGTGATTTCTTTTCCCTAATTTTCGCTGTCTCTCTGGAAAACGTATTACCTTACCTATTCTATTTCTACTCAATCACATCGATGTCAATAGTGGATGCGCAAAATCAAGCGTTCGCGAGAGATCTGGAATTTCCGGGACTTCCGCCAAACACGGTCGCCCGCGCGCGCGCGCACACACATCGGCAGAGAGAGAGAGAGAGAGAGAGAGAGAGAGAGGAACAAAAACACGCAAAGTCCCTGGACACGGTGCGCAAGGCTTTTGGCCTGACCTCGCTTTGCCACCAATTAGCATCTCTCTTAATGACGATCGCCGAGCGGTGCACGCGCCCGCCGATACACCCGCGCGTACACGCACATGTATACGCGGGTGCAACGCGACGAGAGTGCGGAACGGAGATAGCGAGAGATCCATAAAAAAAGTCCTTTACCCCCACCGATCGCAACTCTGGCCCCTCTCGCTACCGCGATCTCGCCCTACCAAAAGCGCGTACGAAACACAACGTGTGCACCCCATAGATCCCCACTCTCGCTGCTACAACTCTCTCTCTCTCTCTCTCTCTCTCGCACTTACCAGCCGCTCGCTACGGTGAGAGATCTTTATTTTGATCGCCGACCGATTAACGGCCGGCAAGCGCGCGTTCTCCACGCCTCCGCCATCTCCGCTCGGCCAATCGGCACGTGTGCCGCCAGCCATTTTGGTCCATACGGATGCTGCGCGCACGTGCACCGTCCTTCTCCTCCCTTCGCCTTTGCGGCGAGCCACGGAGGGTGTAGTCTCGCGGATGTGTGCGCTTGTCAACCGTGTGTGTGTGTGTGTGTACGCGCGCTCGCGCGCGCACTTGTTCATCGAGGCAGAGTATTTCCATTAGAGAGAGCGGAAGACTGCCATCCCTCACTCGCGGACAAGTTTTCGAGAAACCGAACGTTTCTGAGCGACACGTATAAAATTGCCTCGACATCAAAAATCGCACGTAGCCAAGCAATTTTGACGCAAGCGAGCGAGGACGGTCCTCGTTGATTTTGTCCCTCGTAGCGAAAATAAAAAAACGGGACTGAACTCTCTTCCTTCCTCACTCTCGTCGCGTGCGCGGCGTTATACGCGTAAATACAACAACCGGCGTTAAATCTCTGGCGATGAACGGGGTTGGCAGCGAGAGAGAGGAAAGAGGGTATAAGTTAAGAGCCCGCGCGCGAGCTGCAGTCCGCTTCCATCAGCGCGCTCTTCTTCCCTCCTCCTCTCTTACCACCCCCCACCGAGCACGTTTCTTCGTTCACGTACGGGGGGGATATATTGTTCGCGTGTTCACGAGCAGGACGTGCCGCGGCCGAGAGACAGAAGGGGGACAGGAGAACGAGAGAGGGTGAATCGGGGGAGAGATTGCGCGCACACTCCCGTACGATCGCGCGCGCGGGTATCATCGGTAGCAGAGCTCGTTTATAACGATAGCGGAGGGAAAGGGGAAGAAGGAAGACACCCCGTGTACTGCCATCGCGAACCCTCATTTACTCCGCTCGCCCATCTCCGGGTACACCCTCGTCCTCTCTGACGAAGCGGTATATAGTGGGGCGTATACACTCTCTGCCGGAGTGATCGCGCGCGCGTGTGTGTATTCGCGCGCGGATCGCGCGAATTCTCCCCGTCGAGCGGTGTTGGTGAATCTCTCCCCCCCCCTCCCCCCCTCCCTACTTCGTCCCCGTCGAACGCATACAGGCGCGGGTACACGAGCCCGTCCTCCGCGTATATCGTGCCGCGCGCGAATGGAGGCAGGCCGTTCGTGAACGGCGGGAGGGAGTGTATCGAAAGCAGGCAGGCAGGACGATCTGCCCGTGACCAACACACACGCTCGCTCGAGAGAATCGTCGTGTGTCAGTCGAACTCGCGCGTGTGTCCCAGAACGCTCGCTGTGTGCGCGCGTGTAGCCCTCCCCTACCTCCGGCTGCTGGAGCCACGCATACTCACGCATATACGAGCGTCATCGCGTCGCGGGGCCGTCCGTCCTCCATACACACGCGTTCCAGCTGCCTCTCTCCCTTCCCTTCTTCACCCCCGTTGCACTCCTCCCTCCGGGCCAGTCCACGACGTCGTGTATCCTCGCGGCATCACACGGACACAGGCAGACGCGCCACGGCAGCCGTCCCCGGAGCGGAGCGTGCGGGTTCCACGGGGAGACGCGCAGGTCAGTTCGGTGGCTCGCGGATGACAGCGCGGGGAACGTGGTGAAACACGGGGTGGATAGAGAAGAGAGGGGGTTCGTGGCGATTCAGGGCACGCGTTTTCAGCACCGCCAAACGGCGGTACCACGAAACGCGCGCGCGGCGTCGTCGTCGCCCTGCCACCGTCGCCGATCGACGCCGTCGCCGGCGTGTTGAGGGAACGACACCCGGGAGGTAACGCTCGCTCGCTCGCGCGCGAGACGGACGATATGCGAAGTGAGTAAAGCGGAGCCCACGATTCGACGCGAGGCAACGCGTGTTTCCTCTCCCGGACCACAAGGAAGAGAATCACCGGCGGCCCTCTCCGACACGGAGTGCGGTGCGTACTCGTTTCTCCGCTGGTAGCGCGGGGCTTCTTCGTCCTAGAGGGAACGTGAATCCCCTGCTTCCGATTGTCCGCGTCGGAGAGATAACCGAGATCCGCGATCATCACGAGCCGTATACGCTTCGGTCGTCGGTGTGACATTTGACCGTTTCGACATTTTTCGTAATGATCGACATTCGCGAGTGAGGACGTTCGAAGAGGAGCGTATCGAGAAGAGAGGAAGAAGAGGAAGACACCCGAAGAAGAGTCACGTGCGCGAGAAGATCATTCTCGAGAAACATTATCGACTTCCAAGGATATCGTCTTCGTTCGGTACGAAGAACCAGCGAGAGCACCGCCGAGAGGACGTCGGAAAAGGTAAGCGACGACTCGGCGGAGATTGAGTGAATGCACGAGATGTGTGTTATGTAAACACGAGGGAGGGAGGGAAGGAGGGAGGGAGGGGGGAGGGGGGAAGAGGACTTCGAACGTCACCCTGTGGCGTAAGGGTTGCGAATCTCCCGGACTAGGGATCTCTTTTTTTTTTTTTTTTTCCGAGCGGTCGTACGACGAGAGGACAGTGTGACGTGACTGTCAATTTATCAGATAGCTCAATGGAGCACGGGACACGCGACGAGTTGGATTCCTTCACATTTTATGTCCCTTTGTATTTCATTCTTCATCTTCTTTCCGTGTAAAACACGTTTCGAACGAATCGCGCTACTCTAAGAGTCACTCGAGGGAATCGATATTGACGAATGACATGCTATCGCTTTGACATTATTTTAAAAATAGTAGAGTACTCATCTGTTCTTCTTTGAAGAGTGTTCTGAACTGGTGTACAACGATGAGTAAATTGGAGCGAAACAAATTACGTTTCACTTTAATTTATTATCCTAATATATCTATATTATTATAATTCAAAATATTTTTCGAAAAAGAACAAATCTGGTGTTCTTATCTTAATTTTTTTTCACGATTGTTATACTAAATACTTGCAACTTTTCCGCTGCGAATCAAAATGACATCGTCCGCGATTATTGTTGCCTTACGTTTAGACTAGAAATGTAGTATCATAAAACATCGATTCCATCAGATATCGAGATAGTAAAAAGTAACATAAACTCTAATATAACTCTAATATATGACTGTAATATAAAGAAACATAAATTAAAGCTTTGTTATGTCTTTTTTTAAAGCTTTTATAAGAAAAGTCTTCACGCAATATTACTTGAACATCTTAAGATTTGTATAGATCTCAAGAACGACGCGGTTTTATCTTTTAATTATAAATAACTACACAAATAAGTCGATAGAGGGCAAACATTTTAACAAAATTGGAAATAGACTATTATTTTTTTTAAACACATGTTGTATAAGTGACCGGTGTACTCTTTTTCAAAAAAAAGAAAAAAAAAGAGAATCACATTGCAAAGTCTTTAGATTTAATCAAATTATGTTGTCCTATGTACGTATATTAAATATAAATGATTTCGACAAAATCTTACTAGAGATTGATATGCAATAATGCAATGGAAATCACGTAAACATCTATAAATAACAAAAACTAAAGGTTGCTTCTATTTAATAACAAATAGCATCGTATGAATCCTATTACACACATTGAGATTCGGATCTGGTATATAGAATAGAGGATCTAATTAAGAACAAAAAAAGACCTGTGTCGCGTTACGAGAGGAACTGTTTAAAAGTAAGAATCGACTTGTATATGCACGGAGAAAAATGTAAAGTAATATGAGTTAAATTCGTAGTAAATCTTAATAGGAATTACCGAGTCCATGCAGGCATCTATTTACGTAAAATTTACTTTCCTAAATGAGTGATCATCGTATACATTCTGCAAGTTACTTTTTACATTTCGTGAAATAAATTTCGAGAGTCGTACAGTCAGTGCTTACAGTCTTGAGAATAGTATAATTTACTTCGTAAGGTAATTATCGCTTGAATAAATTTATTACAATTGTGTAATACGTTTTTTACCTTACGTCTACGGTGTTTTTACTTCCAGACAAAAATAGCGAGAATATTTTTACTGGTCCTACAAGACATAAAAATTACTCAACCGTCTTTTTTTCTTCGTCTATAAAACTGGTATTTACAGCCGCCGCATTATAAATTTCCGCAGAAATTCCGACATCTCTCCTAAATGCAACAGTGATTATGTAATGATCGATATCACACAGCTGTGCATCTTGGAGTGTATACTCTCTGCAGCAATAATCGCGTTTTGCTCGAATTTGCAAACATTTCCAATATTACGCACATATTCGAGAAATAGTCAAATATCTGCCGTTTATCACACGATTCGGAACTAATTTAATTACTTCGCTTCGCGGAGACTATCCGTAAATTGCCGTCGCCCTGCTCTCCAAGATATGTTTTCGATTAATATACCTTTCCATAAACTGTTTGCAACGATGTTTCCAATAATGCGGTGACACTAAGCACCCTGTGATAATTGCACCCTGTGTTGACGACGCTTTAAATTAAGGCGTGTCTGAAGGACGGAAGATACAGAAATTATTGCCCCGCGGCGTACAGTATAACTAGAAAAACTACTATGAAAATTAGTAGGTTGTTCTTGGATTAGATTTGGCCGAAACACGATGACGATTATCCCGACACGCCCTCCGGTCGTTCGAATCCGGAGAAGTCTCCTTCGTTGAAGTGAGACAAAAATCCTGATTCCTGGCACTTATCTAGAGGCTATAAATCTTTCCCCAGGAGGTCAACATACGTATTCGTGACAGCTCCCGGCTTCCCGTGTTACGTCGTGTTATAATCAAAATATGGAAATAAGAAAATATTACACTCTTTGAACTTTGCAATTATCTCGGCAGCTACAAACGT
The DNA here is from genome assembly GCF_001594065.2 of Cyphomyrmex costatus. Taxonomy (NCBI): domain Eukaryota; kingdom Metazoa; phylum Arthropoda; class Insecta; order Hymenoptera; family Formicidae; genus Cyphomyrmex; species Cyphomyrmex costatus. The sequence goes on from NW_017276922.1 coordinate 93,914, forward strand.
CGTTTATTTTTCTACATTGTGCGAATCGGATCTGACTGAATATAATGCCCGTGTCTATATCTGTAAATTAACTTTCATCGTAGTTTAATTTACTTTTTTTTTGTCCTTCTTTATTTCTATAAGGATCAGAAAAAGATGAAGAGTAAATTGAGCCAAAATTAAAGTTAATTTACGTTGATAGAAATGAACGTAAGAGATGTGACGCTAAATGTATCTATGAATATGTAGTATATACGAAATGTCACGATGCTATGACTATTAACATTATTTACGTTGATAGTAACAGCATCAATGCGTAAATTGATTTAAAAGAGGAAGAGAAATCTGCTTAGAATAACGAAGATGAAATAATCTTGGCGATAATGTCAGATGAACGACCGCGTATGAATAAATAGATCGGCTTAAACTCTTAACTGCGACTTCGTCAAACAACCGTGAAAGAAAACCGCAGAGTATGCATACCGAATGCTACGATCGTTACTACGCGCGACTCTGAAATTGGCGTAACGGTCGTGGATGCGAGTTCTTTTCCGCGTCGCGCGCTTATATGAATCCTCGATCGAGCGCGCGGGTTTCTGATAAATGAAGTCGCGGAAATCGGCCGCGCCGAAAGAAAGCGGCGACGGAGCGGCTTCTTGCGTAAGAACCGCGCGAATAAAGACCGGCGCCTTTTCGCGCGTATCACGCGCGTGAGTGCCTCCGGTAGCCAGTCGCATGCTCGTCCTGTTAATTGTCGCCAATTAACGAGGTACACCTCTCTCGCCGGCGTCTCACCTTGCTTTGCCAAGCCACCTCCTTATCGGCTCTATTCAGGATCGCCGCCGTCTTTTCTCTCCGCCGGCTCGTACACCCCGACGAGCAGCGGTAAACCATCGTTCGCGCTTTTGTCGGCATAACGCCACGTCATCCCCGCTAATCGTCACGAAAAGTACGCCGCGTTTATACGACGTCCTCTCGATAAAGACCGCTACCGGCCGCGCGAGAGTGAAACGCGCCGCGCGAGCATCAATCTTTGTACCGATTTCTTTGACCGAGCGGCTGTCCTAACCGCGGTAGAATCGGTAATACGAGTTTAGTTACCTATCGCGTTGGGGTTCCGGCACCAAAATCGCCGCTCGTTAGCGATGTACGTTCGCGTTCTCCTCTCTTGAGATTGGTGTGAGAAGCGCCTGGGCGAAAGAGAACCTTAGATTTCCTCAACATTCACCGAACATCAGGTTATTCTCAGTTTTGTGCATAGCTAATTAATTTACGTTCGACGAAAACGACGATGATCAAAGAGTTTTAAGAACTCACGATGTTCCGAATAATCATATACTCATCAAGAATTTAAATCGTAATTTATTAAAAAGTCAATAACTTTTAGCAAGTTAATTTAGTTGCTTTTTGTCATAAAGTAATGTTGTATGCAATCTTAATTGCTGAATAATATATTCGAATAGGAAAACTAAGAGCCACGTGATAGAAAAGTTTTTGCTCACATTAGAATGACGAAATTTATGTTATTGCTAATGAAATCTTTTATTGGAATTAAATGGAACAATAAATATAAATTAGAAAGCGATAGACTATTATCAGATGACGGTTAATGGGTTATAATCACTGCTCAATTACTAGGCTAATCACAGTCATAGTCGGTTTGCGAAAAATTCAATTGATCAACCCGTTTCTCTAGATGCATTTATAATGCATCTATAAAGCTTCGTGTCATTTCTATTTTAATCAGGTAGTTCCATTTATTAAGAATATATGTTTGAACAACTCCCAAGATACACATGCAGAAATTTAAATTGTTATTTAACAAACTTCTAATAAATTTTCAAAGAATTTTTAAGAACTTTTAAAGAATTATTTTAGCAGAGGATGATCTTTTAGGCAGGTTAGATTAAAATATTCATCAGATGCGTGATATTTTAATGCTGCGTCGAAATTTATGGGATGACTGTAAAATAAAATTAGGAGGACGCGTAAAATAAAATTAAAACAAGACACAGGGGGTTCTAGTTGATTGTACAAAATAAAATAAAAATCAATGACAGTCTGAATTTAATAAACTCGATCAGTGCACACGAGATTTAGGAGTCCTTCAGGTTTATATGTTAGAAACACGAAAGCTTCTTTCGTATCGCGTCCAAAGATGATTTCTTCAACGAACCATCACAAGAGTAACATATTTACTCGTTTCTATCAATGTACGTATAGGCAACACAAGCGCGGCTCGGCAACGATCTAGTTATCGACAATAGAAGGTCGACTCGGACACTCAGTTGTATAGAGACGTTCGTTCGATATACTCGGTATTCGGCATGCATATAATAATTCTTTATATTCGCGTATTAAATATATTTCTCTATCAATTAAGAATCCGAAATTCATTTAGTGCAAAACATAACAAATCTTGTTAAGAGTGAGAAAAAGATAAAGAACAAATCGAGTCGAGATTACGCAGTTACTCTACACTGATAGAAACTGGCATTAGCTAATGTAGTTAATCACAATAGTCTACGTTAAATTCGGGGTTCCAATTTGAATAGAAAAATAATGAAAATGTAATCGATCTGTCCGAAAGTCGCGATAACGTCGCGCCTCCGCTTCACTTTCACTCGATTCTCGTGTCGCACGTTCTCGCGTCGCACGTTCCTGGTACCAGCGTCATCGTCGACCTGTGGTGACTCGTGGTGCCCTTTTTTTTCACGAGTCATCTCCGTAGGTGCCGCGCAGTTTTCATGGCGAGAAGTGGCCGACGACGGGGGGTTGGTTGGCGGTTGTGTACGTCTCTCGTAGTCCGGACCCGACCGAACGAGCTGACGGACAAACGCACAATGAGAACGAGGAATGCCCCGCAGAGCCAGACATGAAGACGTCACTCAGAAACGGTAACGGCCAGGACACGGGGTCAGGTCCGATCTGACCGTTCCGAGCTGGCTCTTTGCATCAGCTGCGTTCTCCCAAGTGAGTCAGCGTCGGTTCGCGGGCAGTTCGTATACCGTCGCTTCGGAGCACCTTCTTCGAGACGAAATTCCTTCCGAGGAAGCCTTCGTATCGTCGGGTTCACACGTTAACGTACGGTCCGAAATCTATGATTTATGATTAATAAGCGCAGAGAGATAGAATTTTTAACATTCTGAAATTTGCTTCTTTTTGAGTGCTTGAGATAAAATGTGCACGAATAAACATTTATGTGTATCGATAATGCACTGAGGCGCGAAGAAGAAAATATATCAATTTCTGACAATAGAAAAAATAAAGGATGTAACATTTATTAATATCAAATTTATTTAATTAAATTTCTTTTATAAATACAGTACACAATTCATAAGCAGTTAAAAATCACAAATTTTAGAAAAGGAAATTATTTTGTGTTTTTTAAACATATAGATATGCAACGTCTATGAAAAATAATACCTATGAAAATAATAAAATATACGAAATCTCTGCTGATCTATCCATATCTAGTAAAATTCATCATAAAATTTCCAAGGTACCGTCAGGTCGACGTAATCGAACGTAACAAATGTTCATTGAACACGTGTATATTCGTATTTAGCAATCAATAGCGATTCCAGAAATGTCCGTTTATCTTGGAATATGAAGCAGATCTGTCACATTTTTTCGAAAAAAATTCGACGGCGATGGGTCGCAACGATTAACGCCTACGGGGGAGGAGGAGGGGGGGGGGGGGGGGGGGACGAGGTATAAATCTTACGCAATTTAAGCTCGAGCTTCGCGTGGCGGACAATGAATGGCGAAGCGCCATTTCAGCGCTTCGTTGGCTCGTAATGCGGCCGTAAATTAAGTCTCGCGCCGATTGGTGCACGTTCACGTTCTGTGATTTACAAGCGACGACGCATCCCCGTCGTATACGCCCAGAAAACCCGAGATCGCTCGCGTTTATCGTCTGTCGTTTGTGTGACGCGTCACTCGCAAAAAAAAAACGAAGTTTTACATCGCTCTCGTTACGTTTTCAGAAATTTCATTTCACACGAAAATTACGTTACTTGATCGGGGTTCGTATTATGGAGCTGTTCGGAATGGATTCCAATCGGAATTATTCCGTTTTTCCCTAGAAAATACCAAAGAAGTCTAAGGAATAATTGAACAATTTTGATTGAAATCCATTTCGAACAACTCCATAATACATGCCCTGTAGCACTCGTTTACTCGTTCGAAATTTCCAGCGGAACTTCACGATTCCACGAAACATACTTGTACCCGTAAAATACGTTTGCTCCTTGCTCTTTGTAATAATTTATTTCGCAATAAAAGCGTATCGTTCATAAAATATATCATTGACTACGATCATCAATGTGGCTCACAGTCAGCTTTAATCGAACTCAGCTTTTTTGTCGTACATTACATTGAAGCAAGAATTTTCAGCATTTTTCAGGTTATTATTGGAAACATTTTAATATCTTAGCGTTTCAGAAATTCAGCCTAATTTGGTATTAAACATAATAACGCACGGAATAATTCAACAACTATAAATAATGAAACTATCCGCTCAGAATACGGTTATAAATTAATGCAAGTTGATGTAATATTAACTTCAGTAAAGTATTGATTACTTAGATCAGTGATTATCCTATATAAGCGTTAAAACATTAATAATGCTTAATATATACTTTGAAATAGAATGCGAGTATAAATATACCCATGTGCCAGTGAGTGCTGACTAGAAGTATGAAACCGCTGTCAAAGCAAAAAGAAAATAAATTAAATTTTCCGTATCAGTTGATTCCTTCGTTTAAAATCCTTGACTAAACCTGTTTCGAGAAGTGAACACCTGATTTCTCAGTCGAAAGGCATGGAAATATTGGAACAGAAGTTCGTAGTGCTATTTTATTTGTATAATATCATATCTGTGTTTAAAATTTGACAATTAGATCATTCGATAGAGCAAAATTTCAGTTTTCAGAGCTTTTTTTCATTCACGGTACGATAGTTTTTAATGGAGTTATAAGCAATTAAAATAAAAATGCTCATTTTATCTAATCCACGGTAACCTAATGATAAAAATTTGTAGGAAAAACTTTTGGATTAGAAAGTCAAAAATTAGTTTTCTTAGACATATTTTAAGTTTCCAAACTCTTTTTTAAAATTTAAACTTTGTTTATTTTTAACAAAGTTACAGCTATTTAAATTGCAAAGTCTGCAGAACTTTTGTTCCAGTATATGGCAGTTGTGAATTGCGAAGCAGGTCGTCGCTGCAGGTAGCATGAGACGACAATTATTCTTGATTTTGGCATCTGACAGGATGGTCACATTTCTATTTACAAGCTGAACTACGTTTGTACATAGCACATCCTTTTCGTCACAACAGAAACCCCTGGGTTGAATAATCATTCATTTCTTTCATCGTCATCCTTTGAATTCCTTCACTCGAAATTTTTTGAAATGATTAAATGTTTTTTTCACACTTCAATTTCCACATACGTGACTTTTCCTATTCTTTTTTTTTAATGATACTAATAATTGTCTGAAATATGTCAACTTAGACAAGCTATTCAGATTAACAGGGTGATCTGCAGCCTTAATTGTCCTCGAATTCTGAAATTGCCCGTAACGCTTCTGTCCACAAATTGCCCGAAAAACTTCCGTGAAAAATCGATTTTTGGACTAATCTGCACTTTTTGTTATTTTTTCCTTCTAAAAATATCGAATCGTGAAAAAAGAAAGAAACAAGAAATATTTCTTGCGCGTGCGTAAAAACTATATCTGTAACTATGTATTTTATGATTTTATATGAAGCTTTAAAAGTAAGATATCGTGTGAAAATGCGAATAATAAAAATCAGATTATTAATTTAATGAGGAGGGTACCAATAAATTAATAATTTTATAAGATGATGTTTGTGATACGTAATGAAAAGAACAGTTGTGTTTGGGTATAAGTTCTTCCTTAAAAACGCAATGACAAGTTACTAATAAAAAAACTTGGATTTAATATTTACAATTATAAAACAGAATATATTAAAGAAATTATCATTCGTGTTATAACTATTTATTTGATATTATTTATAAAATATTAAACAATATATTCTATAGTACATTCATTTGCATTTTAGTTAATTAATCATAATAATCCTAACTTGAATACAAAATATATAATATTGCGCGTATTATAATAATGAAAATTAATTAATTAATAAAAATTAATCGATCTGGAAAAATCAGGATTTTTACCTGGATGTTCTTGAATTATCTTTGAATTGATTATCTAGATATCGCTGGACAACCATAATAAGATTATCATTGTTAAAATTATGAATTGTAAGCCTCTAGTCGTCAGATAAGATTTGTCTGTCAATTTTTGTACGAAGAAAAACTTCCCATAAATAGAAAATAATATCAGACTTTTAATAATATCTGATTATTTCTAGAGATTATTTCTAGAGAATTTCTAGAAATTCACCATTTGAAAAATATTGAATTATCTAAAAATTTAGCTAAATACAGATCTGAAAATAATTATATCCAACGCTCAATCTAGTTGTTGATCAGCAAAATCGTTCTTTCAATATAATAATTTTTCTATACAGTTATGTTCATTACTTTATTAAGTATGAGGTGTTAAAATATCCTAAAACCAATATCTTAATAATGAAAATTGTGTGCAATTATAGTTCACATTCAATCAAATATTAAAAATTATTGAAACGATTGGTGAAATGCATTTCGAATCTAAAAAAGATATCGGATTCATTTGAAAGTCGTTCATACTAATCTGAACAGCGATGACGGTTAATACCTCACATTTCCGTAGCTGCCTGAATAGAAGGATTGGTAGGCATTAAAAAAAGAGAAATAGAAAGAAAAGAAAAACGATCATTCTATTCCTGGACAAATCGAAAGTAGGACTACCGACGTTTCTGCGGATTGGGGGACACGATGAGCACAAATCATTATTAACGACTGCTATGGCGCGACAGCCGTTGTACGTTTCGTGAAATATCGCAAGCGGCGGAGCTTTATTAAGCTGCTTTGATCTAACCTGCGGTCTGCGTTTGCCATGATTCGCGCGAATCATAATATTACTTCTACAGCATATTATTACACTCCAGTAGTCATGTTTTACTGTTGCACATTTTGCTATAATGCCTCAATAAACTTATCATATTGATAAAATGTCATTAGTTACGTCACGTAATTACGAGATGTAAAATGTAAGCACGTTCAAATGCAAATTTCAGATTCTAAATTATCCATGAGATCATGCCTTAATAAACAGATGTTATTGTATCTAATCAATGCATCGTTTTCTTATGAGATACGCATAACTCTTTTGGATAACTTCATGTCATAAAATTCAAATAATCCTCGTGACTTCAAGAATGAATTCTTGGACAATTTATTTGCGTATTCGCGAAGAATCAACGATACGTGTATCAAAGTAGTGAAAGGACTATACGCAGTTGATGAAAAAATATCGTTGTGCTTAAATAAGCAGGAAAACAACTATAAGTGTTTTTGTTTAAATACCAATTGCGTGTGTTCATACCAACGTAGATTAATTTTAATCTTAATTAATTCAACCAACACTTTATTTTTTTCTAATTCTAAGAATGAGAAAAAGAATAAGTTGAATCGAGATCAAAGTTAATCTGCATTGGTAAAAACGAGCACAAGAGTGAGCTTCGCTATCAAAGTTTTACTATAATCATTAAAATTCGTAGCTGCACAATCAATTATTTGATACAACGTGAACGCAAGTCGCGAGACGTTATGATTCCTTTGGTAGCCAATCGTTGGAATGCTCATCTACCTATTTACCTTATATCATACCAAGAGACACATAAAGAAGTGTCTATTCACGTATACGGGGCAGGGGGGGTGGGGGAGGGAGGAGAAGGAAGAAGGGTAGACGAGTCGTTTGTGGGGAGAGACGCGAGAGAGAATTCCGAATTTCACGGAATCGCCGCGACCGCCTCGCAGTCTCGCGCAGCAGCGGGAATAATTCAAGGTAGAAGGCCGCATCGATTTCGTGGATAGGCGTCCTATCCGTGGCGAGATGCTGAGGCCGCCGGCTCGGTTTATAATAAGGCGCTATAACACGCCGAGGTTCTCTCTCTCTCTCTCTCGCGCGCGCGCGCGCAGGTGTAAGGAGGTGTCCAGCACCTTAAGGCTTCCAGTAGGGTCGAACGAAGCGGCATATTTCATCCATTGTCGCCCCTCAACTCTGGCGGCGGCACTTTTCAACTTTTTATAGAGATTTTTATACCGCTATATCTATACCGTCTCTCTACGCGCGGCTGCACGAGGGAGAGAGGGAGAGAGAGAGAGAGAGAGAGAGAGAGAGAGAGAGAGAGAGAGAGAGAGAGAGAGAAGAGAGAGAGAGAGAGAGAGAGAGAGAATCTCTCGGGAGAAGTCGCGAGGAAGCGAGAGAGGAACCGCGGCGGGTGAGAGGAGGGCCGCAGGACGCGGAACGAGGGGGAGGGTTCGCCCCATCGTGCCTGAATATGAATATAATAATGAGAACGGGTTTCGTCGTCGTTCCGCTTCTCCGCTTCTCGTCCTTCGGCTTCGCTCACGAGATTTCTTCTCTCGCGCAGCGACGCGTCGCTTCTCTCCGCTCCTCAAACCTCTACTCCCCGGGCTTTTTCTGCTCTCCGCTCCTACCCTTGCCCTCGCCCGCGCGTTCCTTGCGAAACGCGCACTTATATGTCCGCGCTCCTCGGCGGCGCGGCGGTGACAACAACAAAACCGGACGCGTGTCATTGCGCCTGCTAAATTGCCTCCTCGCGTCTCGCCGCGTTTCGCGTCAATGTCGCGGCCGTAGAATCTCTCCGCCGTCGGTTATTGAACGTCAGTATGGACGCGTCGCACCTGTTAATGCTTCCTTGTGCTGCCATGCGAACTGTATCGTATAGGAGCATCGCCTGCGTAATGCCTATGTATTTACCTCAACAGTCGTAAGCAGTCGTAGTTACAAGTGCTTGTAAGTTACAATGCTTCGTGTACAGTACAATATATACATCAAGTATATAAAAGTAAAAAATTGACCAAACACAATCGATTATTCTTCTCACATTCGACTGTGATTGGTCAATTTTTTACTCCTCTTACTCCGTGTATTTTAGACGACGCATAAGAATTGGTCAATTACAGTCAGATATGAGGAGAATATTCGACCGTATAACTGGTATCAGTTCTTACAACTTACAACTACGCTTATGAAATTGCAGACTGGGTTTAAGAGTCACATATGTAGGAACAGCGAGATCTCTCACCGCGGACGAGTTCCCGACGGTGCAGTCGCGCGATTTCCCTCCTTGCTTTCTTTTTCGTTATTACATCGCGCATATGCAGGCTGCTCGTACAGTAAGCATGCGTTTATCTCTAATGCTTTCATTTTTCCATTAGAAAGACGATAAAAGACCTGACATTTAAATAAATTCGCATTCAAATGAAAATCGTGCAACATTAAGATTGTGCTGTATCTTTAATGTTATTTTGCATGCGATCGCATTTCCATTGGACTGTAAGAAAAGAATTTCCTATGCATTTACACGGGAAGAATTACGGTTTCGCTGAAGCATCTAAAAGTTTAACTAAATATAGATCTGAAAATAATCTTGTTGGATCATTAAAATAATTACGTAGAACGCTTAAATGTTGATGACAACGCTGTCAAAAAATTCAACATTCTAGTAATTAGTTTAAACGTCTTACATAATTATTTTGATGATTCAAATTAAATTATTTTCAGATCTGTATCTATAGTTAAATTTTTGAATGCCTCAACAATTGTTTCTTTTCTCCTCAGAAACACAGAACGCTGCGAGGCGAGAGAGTTTATGCATTATGTACAAACAACTGTTCATTTAATGTATATCATAATCTTTCGAAGATTAAAGAAACATGTGTTTCATAGTACATACGCGAACGCGAGGGATGTAGGAGATTATAGATGCGGTTAGAGAGCACAGTCGGCTAAAAAAAATATATATCTGTATTCTGTTTCAAAGTCCTTGACGATAGTCCGATGTTGCATTTAATATTAGAACGGTTAATTCTTTCTAATTAGATACAGTTGTCCATCTACACGGCGATACATCTGTACCCAATTATAAAACTAACACTTCATTCGCCACGAATGTTTACGATGATAAATTTGTAAAACTAATCATTCATTTGTCACAATAGAAGATTATCGGATGTACCGATTAGATCAGACAAGAAATTTTTCAAACAGCAGAAAAATTCTCTTAAAAACTCTACAAATATCCTTTATTAGATAGATAATCGATAGTGTCTAGTAAACTCCTCGCGCGAATGAATGAAATATTAGTTCATGAGATTAGCTTTAGTGCAATTAGATTTTCTTTCAAGCGCAGAATCCCGTGTCGCATTCTGTGTACACTCATTTATTGTATTCGATATAATGCTAAGAATGAAAAATACTTGGTTTTCTTTTTCTCAAGTCCCTATCGTGGAGTTTGTCTCGCCGTTTCTTTTGTTTATATGCATATGCAATAGGATGTTGAGTCATATTTAATATCGTTGCACGTATAATAAGCGAATGGATATTATTTTAAATAAAATAATCACTTATTCCTGTTCTCCCCTCTTTAAATTAATTAATTTCAATTACTTGTTACTCTCACATCCAATCAAGTACTTTCTTTAGATTGCAAAGTTTCAATTCTTTCTGAGTCTTGATCACATTTACCTATAATGTGACACGTTATTGGCATTCTTATTAATTTCAAGAATATTCTGTCGTCATCATTTATAAATAATTTACATACATAACTAAGGCACATTTGTGAACACATTTACGCTTTATTTTGCATATACATTTTGATCATACGGTTCTGATTAAAAAACTAATGCCGAAATCACTGCACAGACGTTCTTGTCGTGAGGTCGCGTTTTGAAAAACTACACACTTGCCATAAACGCGAAATAATGGATCGTCTCATTAAGTTTCGCACGCGCGACACTCTCGATAGAACGGAGAACCAGTTCGGAGAGTTGTTCTTTTTATTCTCAGGAGAAGCAACGGCTTCTCAGGAGCTCCCTATCAATTAATTACCCGATTAATCAACGTCGAAGCCGACGTCGCATGCGTATATGCTTCCCACAATCGGCGAGCGTTCGCAAAAGCACAGACTTCCGAGAGAAAGAGAAAGGAGGGGGGAGGGGGAGAGAGATACTTCTCTCTTTTATTTCTCTCCCTCTTTCTTTAGGTTTAGATCGTGAACCGCAAGTACTAATGGTCAGCGAAAAGAGGGAAAAGATACGTTCTCTTTTCTGCAAAGATAACGAAAATCGAAAGAGAGGAGAGTCAGCGGAATTAATCAAGGGAGAAGGAAAAAGAAAGGACAGAGAGATATGGTGAGAAAATGGAGAAGAATCGGGAAGAGAGGGGCGAGGGGGTATACGGAGTGAGAGCGAGAAGAAAGAAGAAGCAAGGAATGTTGTACACAAAGGTGTTGAGGCCGAATAGCAGCGAGAGAGCAGAGGAGAGTCGAAGAAAAAGCCGCCGGGAAAAAGATACGACCGCGTATAGATATACGGGAGAGAGCGAGCGCGATTCTCTCCCGCGATAGGAGAGAAAGAAAGAGAGAAAGAGAGAGAGAGAGAGAGAGAGAGAGAGAGAGAGAGAGAGAGAAGAGAGAGAGAGAGAGAGAGAGAATGAGAGCGCGCGGGAAAGGGTCGAAGCGTAAGGAGCTTGCTTCATCGGCGCGGCGGCGGAGAGATGCGTGTGTACGGTTATCGATATATTACGGGGGGTGGGGAGGGAGGCCGGCAGGGGCGCGTCGGTGTGCGTGCAAAAGGGTGAAAAGGAGGGACATATTTTATATTTATGGGTATTTGCCGCTACTGTGCTCTCGCGCCGGCGGCTTGCGGCAGAGAGCTAACCGACCTCCCTCTTCTTCCTCTTCTTATTCCCTCCTCTTCGCTTCTTCTCACTCCTTCGGTGCTCTATCCCGTTCCCGCTGCCACTCTCTCGGCTATCTTCGTTCCCGTCGCGGAGTCCTCAGCGCAGGACGCGCAAGCCGGCGGCCGGACCATGTGTCATCTCCGGTGCCATCCCATATTCCGTTCCTACCATGATATGCTCTCAAGACTCGTTCCACGCTCCACGTTGGATATCCTTTATAGGTGTGCGCGTTTGTCCCACATCTATATATAGATGCGGGGTGCCGTGTACGGGGTACAGGCAACATCATAAGAAAGGCTCCCGAGCACTGCCCGCCGTGGTCGAGAGGCACTTCGCGTTTATGTCGAAAAGTTTTTCGCGTAGCCTCGATTGGAAAATCCGATTCCCTCGCGCTCCGGATAGACTCGTGGGCGTTGAATAATGCAATTGAAAGAAACCGGACCGACGGTGTAAAACTCTTCTTGATGTCTGACTACGGGAGACTTTTTACGCAGACCTTCAGATTTCTCGCTCTTAGGCGATCTAATCCCTTCCTTATGACGCGTCGCGATAAACGCATGGGAGGATGAGTTCATTTTGAATTATATTTCGACGCCAATCAATTTTCTGCGTTATGACACGTAAATCTAAAGACATGGAAATTCGTAATGTATTAAAATAATATATATAGAGAGAGAGAGAGAGAACCGTGAATAGTTGGCGCGCAGTCTATTATTAAGTGTAAATACAATGCAATAAATATACAGAATTAATTAGGTGCCAATAGCTACATCATTTAAAGATCTGTTGGCAGTATGTTAGTTTTGAATATACGTGTGTTTATTTTCGGAATACCGAAGCCAATCAGCCTGGGAACGATTATGTAATCGCATTACTATGTAAGCCGAGAAACAGCACGGATCAGAGAACTAGTCGGACATCTGTATGTGTATGTGTTAATCAGTATTCTGAGCAAGGTTAATTCCAACAGTTACTTTGTTTACTATTGCCATCTTCCTCCCTCTCTACATTGACAAGTTCCGCGACAAATAATTCATTTTGACCACATAAGTTAAAAATGTACATCAATACTCACGACTGCTATTTTATTTTATTAAACTCCTGTATCGTATATCTCAGGAATTACAATCTCGTGTTTTTGCGTTAAATTACCGAGTTTCGTTGATGTAATATCAAGATTGCGTTGAAGATTGTCTCAAGAATATACACGAACAGCTGAAGTGCCTAAAAATTTAGTTAAACATATAGATCTGAAAATTTGGTTAAACTATCCAAATAATGATATGTAGGACGCTCAAACTGGATGCTACAATGTCAAAACTTTTTGTAGCATTGCTCATCATGTTTAAGATTTCTACATAATTATTTTGGTGATTCCATTAAATTATTTTCAGATGTATGTCTAGCTAAAGTTTTCGATACTTAGACCCGATTTTTCATTATCCGATTAACATGTAATTTAGATTTAACCACACTTGTCTTAATGTAAAAAGTGTGTTCTTCTAGCTATAATTAATCCGTTGGTTTTGTAGTGATAACTTTTAAAAGTTATTTACCCTACGAAACTACCAGTTTAACGATTATAATCACAGATAAAATAAATACAATTTTCATCTTATTATCAGATATAAGTCTAACCGTAAATCAACTAGCAAATGAAAAATCGGACTTTAACCAAGTCGTTCTTTCCGTGCATCGCGTAAGGAATATTAATGTACCTCTAAACATGTAGGATAATATAAATATTTGCCAAAGACACGGACATCGTGTTAATAGACACGATTATAAAAAACAATCTTTTTTACGGAGATTCCCGTATAGTGAACGCGATTTCCTACGAAGACTGTACGTTTGTTGGAGTCATCGTCGGCAGCGGCACCTTCGTCCTCCTCCCCCCCCCCCCCATCTTCCCCGTCTTCCTTTCTATTTCGATTGCTCTTCTTCCCCGTGCTCTTTTACCTTTTGCATACGTTTGCCGAAGAATTTACGAGCGTAGTTTGTGACCCGAGCCACCGGGTGCCTCATCCCTTAATTAAGGATTGTGCCACCGATGTGCCGTCCCCTACGTGGATACGTCTCTTCTTCGCACCGCAATGGTGCTGGCAGCCTTGACCTCCCTCCGACCTGCGTGCGAAACGCAGGTTGGAGAACGGGTTGCAGAACAGTCTACTCCAATCTTTATTTGATAACAGTTTATATCTGCGTTGCTTATAATTATTTGTTTTGGCGAACGCGCACGGTATTCGCTTGTGAATTCACTGTTGAAGCATATAAGGAATTCGGAACTGCTCGTTGGAAACTTTACGTTTAATTAAATACAAATCGCCAGTTTAACTTGGGAACGCTCTAAAAGTTATAAGGATTATTTAAATGGAAGATAATCGCAAACTACTTACTCTTAAACTACATTTTCACGATATGATATTACATTGTTCAACGAGAAACACTCGGGTACGTTTCCTAATAAAATAACATTAACCATTTGTATGTCGAAGAGATAAACGGGGGGGGATTATATAGCATATAGTTAAAATATGCATCTCTTCTTGATGCTCCACAGACGCGTTCCTCCGTCAACGAGTGCCTATACTCGCGTGATTCGAATCATCGAATTATATCAGCATGCGAATCGCTTACCCATCGCCCACGCACCAGCCAGTCAGTCGGTACTCGCTCGAGAGGATCGAGCGAGAAAGCAGATCGTGTCGAGCACACCGAGCGTGGATCCTTAATGCGGAGCGACTACGGGCGACGAACCGTGAGCGCCCCGTCTAATGCCTTCTAAAAGCATCCTCCGACGCGTAGGCACGCGGGGGTGAAGCAAGGGTGGCTTGGACGAGAGAAAATACGGGAAGCATTAGCGCGCGCGGTTTCGGGGAGTGGAGTGAAAGCGGAATTCGAAGAAACGAGAAGGAGATCGGAGCAAGGGGTGGGAGAGAAATAGTGCGCGGAAGCATTGTAAAGTAATTTGCCAAGGCGTGTCCAGGAAGAATCGAGAAGTCCTCACTTCCTTCGTCCCCTCTCGTTCTCTCGTGACGGGATCTCGGCGGGAAACGAGAGGAGAGGAAACGGGCACGACGCTGCCGCCGCGCCGCCACCCATGGCTGTCGGATGGATGGATGGATGAATGGATGGGCGGATATGCCGCGTAGTGATGGTTTACCGAAGGGGTGGCTTTATTACGCTCGTCGGTTTTCGGCTCGCCCGGGCGTGAAACGTTCAAAGATCGCACCAGCGGTGACGATTTTGAGGAGGGTTGGCTGCGACACGAAAGAGAGACATACGCTGAAAAATTGCGGCGTGTGCCGCAGATGCGGTTTGCGGTCTTCCGAATCGTTCCGTATCGATATACCCTAAATTTCATTTACAACGCTAAATTGTAAGCACGCGAAACGAGATATTCGAATAAAATATTTACGTGCGGACATTTTTTTTTATCAACATCATTTAATTCTTAAATTTCTGATAGCGATTTTGAAAACTCTTCAGAGTTTATGTTTTATTCGTTTGCATTAACTTGTCCGGATTTGTGTTGTGTTATCATAATATACGTTAAAATTGTGCATTAAAGCTCTTAGGCTTCTGATCATTTATGGATTTTCAGATTGATGACATCAGAAGCGAGAAAATACATAATGAAAATTCTTGCAAAATATATTGAAATAGAAATATTTTTCAATAAAACAATATTTGCATTTGATAGAGAGTATACTCATAAAATATATATATCAAAAACTCTTCTTTTCGATTAAACAAAATAATATTTATCTGAATTCAACAGCTGTCATATAACTTGTTTCATTTTTTAGTTAGCTCGATTTCAAATATATGATTATTTATCCATTACTGGAATACAAGAGAAGTTTTTGATACCTTTTACAAATATTCTACCGATTGCAAACATTGTTTTATTAAAACATTTTTATTTCCGTATGAGTATTTTTTTGAATAAGTTGTATAATAATGTTTGCAACAATTTTCACCGCAGGATAAAGCAGGAAGGAGCCTTAAAGTATAATATTATTATATTAATATATTATTCTTATCCATTATATATAATATATCTGCATCAAGCAATAACGGATCGATAAAAAAGTACTGCGAATATATTAAATTAAAACTTGTAATTAACAATTTATATTAAATTTCCAATATTTTAGTTTATAATACCGATTATTATAAAGTTTATAAAGTTTATAGTATTATAAAGTTCAGATTTTTTTCTTTTTTGCTAAATGATATATTTTTCTTCTTTATAGAACAAAACTTGGCAACATGAAATTAAATTCGTGTTATATCTTATAAGACATTGTGTACATTTCTTCTTTCAAATTCCGACATCTCCAACAAAGCAGAACGCAAAATTTCGCCTATCTCAAAGATCGTTTCGTTCGATCGCGAGATGTCGAAATATATCCTCGGTTTCCTCGATACCCTCTCTTGGAGATCGCATGCCTGCAACACGCCCTCGTCAGTCCTTTTTGCTACCGCTATATTTTCGCCGAAAGTACCTACGAACGTATGAAAGCGCTCGTCGAACCGTTAAGTGATGCAAGATACAAAAAGGTTCATTCAGGAAACGACAACTAGAACAGCATGCCCTTCAAAGGGCGGGAGGACGTACGAGACATGTTAAGTAGCGGACTCGCACCGCAGGCGTCGGTCGTCAAGGGTCGTGAGTTCAGCAGAGATTGGATCGCCCTTAGAGAGTTTACATCGTTTTCCCGCTAAAGAAACCGCAAAAATGTCAATAATCTCAGCTGGGTTCCAACGATTGCTAGAGAGCAGAGGCCTGAATGTCTTTTTCCTCCCAGGCACTCTTTTTTTCCTTCCAGATTTCTGATTGCTACAATGTGAACAATTTCGGGACAGCGTGAAAATTATTAATAACTATATTATTATAATTTCGCGAAAGTGTAATTTATTGTATTATTGTCAGTGCTAAACATTTATATAAAAAAAGACGTAATATTAGAATTTTAGGTTCAAATTAACGAAGTATGATTTACAAAAATTTGCATTTAATTCATCCGCTATTTCGTATCACATATGTAGGCATATGTGACGTAGCGATTCATGAGAACTCGACATTATAAAATATGTGTGTCATGTTAAATAACAATCTCAGATTACCTATTTATGCGTGCGTAAGCATAAAAATATGCAATATATCATTATGTTGCTAAATAAGTAAGTCATTTCAAAATTAACTGTTTAGTAGAGCTTTTAAAAAATTCTAAATTGAGTCAACGTTTTAATTAGAAGAATGAGTATGCAATACTTCACTTCCTTTCGACGTAATACTTTCAATTATAATATATTGTCTTTTAAACTAAATCATAAGTTCTGAAATATTCAAAACCGAAATATAGATATATTTGGATACATTTTTTATACTAGCACGTATGAAATATTTAATCGTCGACCTCTTGAAAGACAATTGCGAACAATCGAGAGATCTTTGTTACGAAAACCTCTTTTAAAAACCATTCGGAAGGTGGGAGGGAGGGAGAAAAAGAAAAGGAGAGAGAGAGAGAGAGAGAGAAACGACATTAGAAAAGTTAATTCTATATATTAAATGCCGATATATACAAAAGTATAATCATCATGTTTCTGACAAGAAACTACCGACTAGATAAGAAATCAAACCGAATAACTTGTATAACAACTGTATTATGGAAATAGGATAAGAACAATAAAATTACTATCTCTAAATCTAATTTATAACAAGTTATGAATATGAAAACTTGTAGTAAGATATGTTGATTGTAATTTTATTATTCTCATTCTATTTCATAGCGCAGCTGTTATTCAAGTTATCAGGATCTCTTCTAACTTATAGTCATATTTTATTAAGCATGCAACATAGAATTACAACCATATTAAATTTTTGCAATATATCCATTCTTTTCATTCTAGTAAAATTCTGTAGTATTTATAAATCGAGTTATAAATTTTTGAAATAAAGGTTTAAATATGACTAATCACGAACCATGTTTAAATAGCCGCATGAGTCGCGTGTACGGTAGCAGTAGGGAGCGCTGATATGCGCGCACTTCAGTGCGTTCATTAATACTCATAGGTGACTAAACGTAATCTGTAATTGGCTATATTTAAATCCTTATGTCGGAAACTATTGTTTAATATAAAAGTTTACAAATAATTTTTTTACTTAATTTTCTACAGCTTTTTTGTTATGGTATTTTGAATCGCGAATTTTGGGACACCCTGTATAGATACACTCTTTCCACTAACAGTCTGTTATTGAACACTTGATAATAAAAAAAAACATTTACTATTAATGTTACAAGATGCTGCAAAGCGGATGCAGATTTATATTTTACACCACAGGCAAATGTTTTTGCACATTATTTATCACTAAACGTTCTTCATTAACTCCGACCAGTTTTCGATATGACAAGGAAATATTTTAAGAATCATGCAAATCGACGAACACTTCATGGCCGATCGCAAATCGCGAGCCGATTCGTCGCCGTTGCTGACAACGACGACAACGACGACGACGACGATAACGGCGTCGCGGTTGTCCAGATGGAAACCGGTTTGATTTCGAGCTCACCATAAGACGCGTGTAAGACGCCTGCTCAATTATTCCACCGTAAATCTGAGCGGCAACGAACCCCGTCGCTGAAGCGATCCTGAGTGCAACAGTCGGCGCGAGAGGAATCGTTCTGGTTGATTTAAGCCGCCAATAATTGAATATCTCGATAAGAACTAGATAACAACTATCATTGCATCCGTTTACTTTGGCGAACTTGAAACAGTTGGAACATTGTCTCTTGCAACATAAGACAGATATTCCTTATACAGCCTTGGTCTTCAAAAGTACGTCCTAAGGACGTTTTCATGATGACCACAGGATGTATGTTGTGTACGAGTTCAGAGAGAGCTCTCCTATTCGTGTTGATGTTTTCATGTGCGATTGATATGATTTCTAAACAAGAAATGCTGAAACCCTCAAAAATTTGGTTGGAAAATATGAATCGAGTCTTTTAATTCCTTTAATGTCCATAACGAACCTGCATTCGTGAAACTGCAGAAACTGTGTCCTATTCCGCTTGACATGGCCTACATCATGCCTGTTCAAAAGGGACTGTTACCTGCCAAATTCCACACGAGTACCGTTATTTCGACACCGTTATACCATTTTTGAAAGAAATGTTTCTCCTGTGCATTTAATAAGAAAGACCGATTATATATATGAGAAAAAATTCAATAGAAAATGGATTAATGAATCATGTGCGATATATGAATAATATACGTAAATAAATGTGTATAGTTTTCTCAAGAATCACGCCTGTAATATTTTGTATATATTTTTAGATGATTTATCAATCATTCGCTGCTATCAGTATCGCTTTATGAATTTTAAAACGATGTATTTATTTTCTTTTTCATTTATATTTCTAATAATGTATAAAGAATACTGAAAATAGAAATGTATCATCTATTTATACCCTTATGACAGACATATTATATAAATCGACGACAAGTTAGTTTCACATAAAATAATCTTATCAATGACAATCTACATTCGTATTTATCAAGTTGCTTGAATATTTCTTTATTTTTATTTTTACTAGATGAAATCAACAGGACATCAATCTCCATCTTTCTAAATCGATACAATGATCTCGCTAGATTAGACTTCACTTAGAGTCACGCTAATCTATGAATGAAATTCGGAACTACGAGTGACTCCCACTGAATGATCCAAGATAAGTGACTTAGATTCTCCCGCATCTCGAGATAACGCCTTTTAACAAAATCTCTTAGCACGACTTAGCTGAATCACCTGATCGTGAAGGGCACTCCGGCACCTCGAGCAGGAAATATAAATTAATTCGGGCCGTTTTGAGGGGCGAAAGTCGTGACGTAGTAGAGGGTGGGCATCCATTCAGGGCTCCATTCATTCGTTCTAGCAGGACTATAAATCCTACGTTCTCAGATTCATTGTCCAGTTCGACGATCCCTTCGTGAGAACCGGACGTATGGGCACTTTTCTCGCGTATCTATTTAATCCTTCGCGCACTTGTTTCGGCGATGAAATATAACGTATTCGATTACGAAGTAATAATGATAATTATATGGACAACGCAATTGCATTCATGGTCTGAAGAAAGCAATGCAAGTTTTGCAATTTAAACGATAATGTCTGTACAAACTATATTAAAACATTTTAAACAGGTACTTTTATATAATCTCTAATAAAAAAAAAACGCTATATGCAACTAAAATATTTAGTTGTTTCGCATCCTTTAATAAAGTAATTAATCTTAACAAATTGAAAAAAAATTTTATCGCGTTTATCTCCACGTCAATGGCGCTTCAGCTTCAATTTTTTTAAAACATTAACGTCTAAAAGTAGATCAAAAACGAATTGCATAAGCGCACATAAGCAGAATTATTACCCCGTCAAGGGAATTTCTTTCCCGCTACGATTCGCAGATAAAATCTCGGCATTCTATTAGCGGTCCGAGCGGAGACCGATCTTAGTCATCTCTGTACCAATAAACGAGTCGTTTGTCGGTAATTAACTATGCCGAGAGATAATAGGAGTCTCTAGAGAGGCAGTCATGGGGAATATCCGTGAAGACTTTACCACAGGCTGGAGAGTCGTTTCCTGTCGATATTCGCTGCTCTTCTCGCACGTCGTGATGCACACGTGGCGCAATACGCGTCACAGAGAAAAGGGCGATTTAATCCCATTGGGAGTGCTAATCTTTGCGCGCAGGAAATTCCCCCTCCCACTCTGTCAAAACCTCATAAACCCCACGACGTACAGTAACAATAGTCGGATCGCGCCACCGACCGTGAAAATAGGCCGGACGATATGTCAGCCCCTAGCCTCTCCCTATCACATTTTTCACGCAGCCGCCAATTTGTCGCCATCGAAAAAATTTCTACAAGTGGCTTCCATAGCACAATTGTGGAACATCTTTTATAACTTTCTCGTTTTCATTTGCAAGAAATTATTTTAATCGATCTACGTTGCCCTCCAGGCAATAAATGCAGCAAAGCAAATAATGTGCAAAATTTGTTTTACATTATATTGTTATGTGTTTAATCCTAGAACGATGTCGCTATTGAGCAATACAGTATTGTTATATCGATATGTAAATCTTACGCGCACAAGGAACTAGGAGGTCCAAATTAATATATAAAGTAAACAGAATTTTTAAAAACTTATCTCCACTTATTCTAGCTTTAGCATAGATTAGCAGATTGGACCTCCTAATCATCATAGTGAAGACAGTTTAACGCTTAATGATCTCGCTTACTCATACATAAAATTTATGTATCGATAGCATTCTAGGATTAATAACTTACATACGTACTATGAATTAGCATTTAGGCATTATAAATACAAAACTAACATTTTGGAATGCAGACTATTTACTCGATCGAGGTACGTGGAAAATGCAATATTCTAATGACTTTCACGTATGGGTGAATAAGCATTAAAACGGTATTCTAATTGGTTCTTTAGTCCCTTATTACGAATGCATATTTGAATTTTGAGTTTACATACGTTTATGTAGACAGTCACATACAAGAAGCACCTTGAGCGAAACAACTGAGAGAAGTCTCTGAACGCGCGATTGGCTCTCTGGCATTTCTCCTTCTGAACGCAGATGGAGAAACCGTCTTCTCGATTCAACCACGACTCGTGTTCACGGTCTTGTCTCTGCGGTCTCCTTTTCAGAAAATATCGGAGACAGGTTAGACAGGAGACGCGTGAGATGGAATCTAATCTAGAAATGTAGGAAGTCATTTCTACATTTGAACATTTGGAATTCCTTCTAACGTGTCTTTTAATGATTTTATACTATTTATTTTACAAAAAGAGAATGTCTCGTCTGCAAAGGATAGCTATATTTGATTCAAAAACTCTCTCGTGTAAAAAATTTCAGCTGTGAATCCAGCTGAGAGATTAAGACTAGAGGTTTGTTTTTTATTCCTGCGTTAAATTGCATTAGAACTTTTTTGCTTTTGCCACAAATAGTAAACATTTCACTTTCAAAAGTGTACATTAGATTAGCTACATAAAACCGATCTAATATAAACATTTTAATCTTTAATGCTTCTCACTTTGTTGTTGTAATTTAAAGGAAACAAAAAATGCAATCTCTAAGGAGATTATGATTTCAATTGGGACGTCACATAATGTCAAAAATACCAAACACTGAATACTATGCTCGTACTATATATGACAGGTGGGAAAGTGCAACCTGTTGTGGGAAGACTCAGTCAGCACTCGAAGCCGCCTCGAATGCGATCGATTTCAGAGGTATACGGCGTATCTGTTGCGCGCTCTGTTGTATCTTCATTCCCATTTTGACGGAATAAAAGACAAGAAAAAAAAAAACGAACGTTTCCCGTCGGCGGATCGAGCAGCAGTTCAAAAGGAATCGTCCGCCCGCCTTGAATATTCGAGCATGTCCGCGTGCTTGTCCCGGTCAGCTTTCGAGAAACGAGGCGACCGGACAGGTTGACGCGCGAGATGGAATCTGCGCCTTACGAGGGACGCCCGCAGAATGTATTCTACGTGTCGCCGATGTCAAACGGTTAAAAGGCTCCGAGACATGCTCGACCCGTGTATCGCGTCGTCTATAGCGTCCTATGCCGGTGTCATCCAAATTTCTCTGAGAACTTTGTACGAAGAGGATCGTCCCACTCAATGCACTTATCACTTCTTTTGCAATTGCTACCTCTTGCTGTTACCGTGGCGGTAGTTGAAGAAATGTTTTTCGTAGTTTTGAAAGACACGACGACGGACTCTGAACGTATATTGACCTTCGAC
This sequence comes from Cyphomyrmex costatus, assembly GCF_001594065.2. NCBI lineage: Eukaryota > Metazoa > Arthropoda > Insecta > Hymenoptera > Formicidae > Cyphomyrmex > Cyphomyrmex costatus. Next base: position 116,625 of record NW_017276922.1, read on the forward strand.
GCTATACGAAACTATAACGAAGATCCATTGAAATGTCGAACCCATCTATCGAAATATAAGTTTGCTGAAGTCGGGTTATTTTTCTGTATCGTAGTCTATACCTGAATCTTTCTATTTTCTTCCTTGTAGTTCGATTCTTCTGACAGGTGGATTGTGTCAAGTTAGAATAATGAATCTGTCGTACCTCGACCGAAGTCTCATGTCACCAACATGTCGCCATGATTCTCAACGCATTTTTCCTTTTATTTATGGTTTTCTCGTCACTTTGGCTTTGTCGCATAAATACGTAATTCGATAGGAAATTGTTAGAAAAGTCACCTCTAATTTCGAATTTTGATATCTTTTATTTCCGGATATGAATCGAAATAATATATTCTTTATCAAAACGTATACCGCCTACAATACGGATAGTTTCATTAAAAGCTTAATGATTATGATTATTCATATAATTATTTGTGCGTATCTATATACCGATTGAGAAAAGATTAAGTAACTTATATCAATTATAATTCTAAATTTCGAATATTACAATCGAAGTTTCTTTCTACAATCGAAGAAGAAAAAGAAGATAACTGTATGTGAGAATATGTTTTCTACTGCTACAATTAACTTTTTAATACTAAATAGTTAGCTTAGATGCATCAACTTTGGAGCAGACATTGTACAAATAGTAATATCTTAAAAACAGAAGGTCCTCAGATCATTATTATTCTATATTATTGTTCCCCAAATATTTTGTGAAATTTCTGTTTCTATGGAGTTCGTGCTGCGTCATCAGCTACATCATCATTGTCCAATATCTTATTTACATTTCTCGTTTCTTGCAAAATGAATTTTAAAATGGGATTTTAAATCCCTGAAGGTGTTCTAGATATAATCATGGTGAAAGAAGACTTCCACCAAGAACATAATAGATTTTTGTCTGCAAAATCTAAGAATAAGATGAATAATCTAACAATGAGAATATCGTGCAAAAATGTAAACTCTTTCGTTATATATTTAATCATTGACATTATGTCAGCTGTCAAAACTTAGAAAGGTCATTTAGAAGGAAAAAGAAATTACTATTGATTCACATTAGATATTTCATCGATGTCCCAGTGGAATGTCTTAGAAAAGCTGTTTGTAAAAGTGCTGATCCTTTCATACGATTTGAGAATTATAGAATAGGAAAACTAACATAATCTCGAAAGACTCGTCAAAGTCAAGAGGTTCTGGCGCCGTTTTTTAAAACATAAACATGAATATTATTTAATTCGAAATGACGTTATTTAAGTTCTTTAAATTTTGAAATGTTTAATAAATGTAAGTGTTATTGAATTATGTCATTCTTTTGCGGACTCGAAATTTCAAAGAATTGAATTTTTCATATTTTACTGAAATCTAAATGCTTCAGTAGCATTGTTTCATAGACAATCTTTTTCCGAATCTGTAAAAAACTCGAATTGGATGATACATCAAGATATCGATTATCCAGACTAATTAAGAGACAACAAATACACTTGTTATACTTAATCGTCTGCAAAAACTTTCAAATAAAGAAACGATATCCAAAATGATATAAGCCATAGAAATATCAGAGTAATTCAATTCCAAAACTCATAAAAAATTTGTAGTATTTTATAATTTGAATATCTATAGTTAATATTACGATGATAGCTATTAAAATGACAGTTATTACAAATAAAGAATGTCAACTATTTTAACCCCGACTATACATTTAAACATATAAGAAATTTTCCGGAGGAGGAATATTTCTTTCTCGATACGCGTGTATCTTTGAAGAAATTCATAATGTAGAAAAGAAGAAAAAGAGGAAGAAGGGGAGAAGTATAGGCCGTGACGGGGCCCGTTCGCGTCAGTCTCTAAACAGACCGCGTTTACTCGTCGATCATCGGGAGCCTGGGTAAACAGCGTTTACAGGGCCCGCACAAACGAAACGCCAAATTGTAACAAACTGATCTATAACTAAATTACACGCTGTACGTCCCGTTTCGACGCCCTCCGCGCGCAGCTATATAAACACGTCAGCGCGCCGCATTGTGTACGACTCCCGAATACGGAGATCGAAGCTGCCCATTGTTGGGTTCTCGCAGCGTTGAGAACGCGATCGCATCCCATTCTCTGGACGCGCGTTCTGCGTCCTTATATGCGTGCGAACTATGGGCCGCGAAAACTCGGCGAATTCGATTTTCATTTCAAGTATGCGATGGAGTGCCTTCTAATTGCATCATCCTTAGACACTTCCTTGCACACAACGACACAAGTTGTGTTTCAATTGTATAATTGTCGAATATATCCGTATTCGACCCGAGATCAGTCTAGAGGTCAGTCTGCTTAATGTGACTATAAGTGTATATACACTTTTGAAACTTAAAATGAGATAGGTATACCTATGTTTGATATTCGTCGAAAGCGAGAAAAAGAGTGTGCGTCGATGGCGCGTCTATTGTTGTGATAAAATGATTGCGTTGGAAAGAACTTAATATTACATTACGAAACGAGAAAATAGTTTAGTCTTATTTCGTATAAATACATATTTAAGAATATAGGGCAGTACGATCGATTAGCAGTCATCGATTTAAATACAAAACCAGAGTGAGAGGTATATATGTATTATATATAAAAAATGAAGTATCCCTCGGGTTAGATTCTCAGATGGTTCCGTTAATTTTTTCCGTCGCTTACATTCATTCGTGTTTCTAGAAGAAATAAAGAAAAGAAAGAAAGAGTCGAAGAAAAGAAGAAAACGAAAAAGACAATGTTTTTTCTTCTATTTTTTTTTCTTCCTTTTCTTTTCTCTTTGTTTTGAATGTGTATTTATAGCAGATCAGATTAAATGTTTTCTTTGTAATATACAATAACGATAAGTTCTTTTCGACGCGATTATTTTACTGTAACAGTAGATTTTTCTTCAATTTATACATATAATCGCTAGAAATTTAATATACTATTCTATACTAAAATCTACTGATTTTTTTAATATCATATTATAATGGCATCTTTTTCAAAATGCATAGGAAATAATTGTTCTAAATTTTTATGTACACACAAATTATAAATTTTGTCAAAAATTTTCTGCCAAATTCTTTAAATGTTTTCACTTGTTATATTCATGTATACGAAAATATGTTTGTAAAATGTCCAAAACGAATCTTCGTACAGTGCAAACTTGTGTTGAAAATTAAATTCATTTATGAAAATACATCAAACGTGAAGATTAATAATTAATGAGCTTTTGCCGTATAACACGTACGTCAATAAATAGCATTTGTGCATCGAGGGATAAAGATTTCTTTGTGTGCTAACTTTTGTTCTCGAAATTATGAGCTTACGCGACATTGCAGTAAAATTAAATGAAGCTCGCAAATCGATAATCTCTAGTAAAACATTGTTGTTCGACACTTCGCGAATACCAATCGATACTTTTATAAGGAACCAGCTACTAACGCGGAAAATCTTGTTACTTAAAACATCATTTTATTATTTCTCAAATAGTCCTCGAGCGATTACACAAATTGGAATTGGCGTTTTCTCAGAAATTCCAAGAAACCGTTCACATATTCCTAATGCAGATCTGACAGTAAAAGAAGACAGTAACACAATAGAACCGTTACTTTCCCAACAGAATGTAACAGAAGTGGCATTTTCGTTTACTTGAAATAATTTTCTTCAATAAGTCGATTCTGAATATCGATCGAATGAATGAATGAATGGATACAACATGAAGCGAACATGCGAAAACATGCGGAAAACGACGGCTACATAGGAATCATTCATTCATTGTAGCGACACACGTTCGGCAAATAATGAGATTACTACTTGCATCTCTGGCTCGGAGTCGGAGGCTCGTTATTTGATCGCAGCATCCGGTCGAAGCAGGGAGTTTGGTAACGAGCTTTACATATAGAAATGCGAGCGCACGGCATACCTGGCGATCAAAGGGCCGCGTTATTCACGCTTAACTCCCGATACTTAAAGAATCGTCGACGAGGCTTCAACCCTTACCAAGGAGAGGTGCGTATTTCGACCGAACAATATTTTATCCCTGCATTCGGAAGCAAATGGGTGTGTCTATTTATAGATACATATAGCTATCGATGATAATCCAAGGAGGGATTTCGAACGAAATCTTTCGGTTTCGCCAATTAGATTCCTCTCTCTCAGAGAAAGCGCCAGAGGAGTATCCGAAAGAGATGAAGGACGAGATCGGTATGAAGGGACGAAGGTATGTAATACCTGAGAGAGAGAAAGAGCCGCGCGGCGCTTCTTCTCGTTGGTGACACGGGGCGAGCCCAGTTAACGCGACCTTTAACCAATTCATAGGCTCGGGTTAAGCCAGGATTTGCGGCTTACACTGATGGTGTTTACCACCACTACGGGAGATTTAGCAGTTTCTGCGGCAGACCGGCCTTGGACCGCGCCGTGCCCGTCTCAGCCAGGTAGAGATAGAGGTACGCTGCTTTGCGGAAGCACGACAGACGCGATGCTGCTTTTCCGTCGCTTGGCCAAACTGTTGGCTACCACTAACCGCCACTTCATGTATCACCAGGCGAACCGTGTATTATTGAGCACACTCGCGGCTTGACATACTCTTGCGAAAACCGAGGCAGACAGCGAAAGACGGATGTTGGAAGAAGTTCAACGAAGAGACTTGAGATACGTATTTATTTTTTTTTTTTTTAATATTCAATAAAATTTACATTCAACTTTAAAGATTGAAGTAAGAACAATGTTAAAGAAGCCGTTTTTTTTCCCCACTGATGGAAACGCAAAAAACGTTTTATTTTTACTGGAAAATAGGCGAAGTGTTCCCCACATTTTCAACTTTAATAATACCATCGTGTTCAGCAGCTTGAAATCTATAAGATTCACTGTTTCCATTAGTGGGCAAAAATAATCTTTTTTAACATTGTTTTTTTTTAATAATATATGGATTTTATATATCATGATCCCTGGACAATCTCGATAGTTCTTTGACCGACAGATCTCGAACTGGAATTTCCATACTTTTTAAGAGACTAGATTGTGAATGAACCAACCAGAGTTTGTGGGCGTTATGGCGCCAATAGTCTGAAGTGTTTCTGGGATCCCAAAAACATGCGGCGACAATAGTAACCGTTGACACAACTACAATGCTCCTGTCGTTTCTTGCACAAAGAAAAATCGTAAATCTTGTCACGAGAGCTGTCAAATAGGCTGTAAAGTTGCTTATTTCGGATCCAATTACGACCAAGTAAATTCGCGTGTACGTTCTGTAATAGCGAGTGATAACGGAATACATGAACGGATGGCCGTTCGATGAAAGGCATCGACGAGGTTAATTGGAGGCCTGGAAGAGAATTATAATGGCGACGATGACGCACGGATACCGATAATTCGTTATGTTACGAACATTTCGTAATGGTGCCGGACCGTATCTAATGGCCGGGATCCGTGGATACGCGTCGTCCTTTCACTTCTTTCCGGCGAGATTCTTCTCTCCCGGTAAGCAAGGGTACGTTACTTGGCCGTAAAAATATACCGCTATTCCGTGAAAGACCTACCGATTGCCCTTTATTGCCAATTGTTAGTCGCACCGTTACGCGCGAGTCATACTTTGAATATCCACGCATACACAGGCGCGCGCGCGCGCGGGGTTAGGAGATCTCGGAATTTTTTAATGCCACGATTACAACATTTTGATTAAGTACTCATAGACGTTTCACGCGCGAGGAAGCATGCCGCAATGAACATGCGGGTAACGTTAAGCGTACTCAGCGGCGCGAGGGATAATGCTAAATCTCGTAATTATTTAATTTATCGGCTCAACCTAACTGACTAATAAATCAATGTTACTTTAGAATTAAATAATTTACAGACTGTCAAATTAAAGTGCATTCTTCACAATACACGAATGCAATAAATCATAGAATAAGTCGTGTGTTATTATCGACTCGTATATAGCAGAGGACTGGACAATAATTGATAACGCTTTGTGCTCCCCTATCCGTACAACGCGGTATTTTATTATGATCTTTACGGTATTTTAGCAAAGCCGTCATGTGCTTAATGCGACATTATAACAGAGCGAAATTTTCCGGTGAAAACTCCTCGTGCGGATAGTACCAAAGGCGATGGAGTTACGCATGAAGTACAATCTTTCGTCGACATCATTACCCAGCGTCCATTAGGGACTCTCACAAAGTAGTCTCGTGCCTTTGTGCATTCTATATACACCTCTCCACCTACACGCGCGGTAAGTTTTCTCGAAATTCACGGAACTGAAAGCTCCCACCTCCCTTTCTCGCTTTCTCCTCTTCCACTTGCGCCTTTCCGGGGAGAGCTCGGTGCAACGCGGATCTCACAGCGTGCGCCGTTAATAACTAACTATATACCTTCGTATATGTGCTTTGTACATGCACAAGCATTTATTTCACGTCGTAACGACAGTGGCACGCAACGAAGAAAAATACGACGGGCTCGCGCGCTCACAAAGAGAAGAGCTCATTGGATATCACAGATAAATATCGTGCGCGTAATTTACGATGAGCGCCTTAAAAAGAGGGGAAAAATTACCTCGCTCGCAATTAATACGAGAGTTTCACTTCTGCCCTAATTAAATAGTACGGCAAAGCTGCCTTCCGTAGCTTTCCATCCTCTGAAATTGAACTCAATTTTTAATGTGTAACGGCATATCATTTCACTCGCTATATATACAGCGGCGACATGAATAAGAAATTGTCATTTTTTTAGTTGCCTCGCAGAAAAAGTTAGAAAACGTGTGAAAACAAAGAAAGAATGTACTTGAAGAAGCTTTGTTCTTCTACAAAATTAGTGATTATATCAAAATGCTATTTAAAAATATTAATATACTATAAAAAAAAATGATTAAAAAATTAATATTACAAAATTTTAATGATTTTTAAATCGTTGAAACTTTCTTCCCAGAAAATTTCGCTTTATAAGTTGTGTCACTTCTGAAATGAGGAAACGAGTATTTTTAGCAACATAATGAAAAAATTCTGATAAATAAAATCAATACGAGTTCTTTTGACAATTCTTGTTGTCTCACGCATTTATTGACAAACATTTAAAGTGCTTTTTTTTCCAAAGAACTGTACAGAAATGTTCAATACACAGAGCACTTATATATAAAAACAACAATGGAGTTTTTTTAACTTCATAAATATGGATTTTTAGACTTATATAGATGCTTTTTTATTATCTTGTAAATACCTTGTTTACTATGTAAAAATTTATCACATAACATTCATTTATTAAACTTTTATTCTCCTTAGAACAAGAGTTCCCGCAACTTTAATTTATCACGAAATTTTACTCCTTTCACTTCGATATTTGTTTATTTAATTAGGTCGGTAACTATTCCACCAATCAACTTATCCGAGCCGCCGTTGATCCGCGGGTTTGTCCGCAGGCAACGGCTACGTAAACGCATCGGAACGCGTCGGAGAAAAATATTCTCGCGCGCTGTAAAACCTCCTACCGGCATGAGGCACACGCACGAGAGGGCCGCGCCTCTAACACGCGTGTGCTCTCCACGCCGCATCGGCATACCTGTCGGTCGCCGTGGCCAGGTAAATATGTAGCCGGACCCGCGGCACATATGTATCCGCACATAGCAGCCCAGTTGGGCCTCTAATGATGATCTACGGTTAGCTACCGCGCACAGCTTCTATAAACCTCCTAATTTCTCCTCTATAAATTCGTCGACGGGGGCGAGGGCGGGGGAGGGGGAGGGGGGAGAACACCCGCTTCCTTCGCACGCTCGCCCTTTCTTCCTTTTTTTTTCCCCCCACTGAGTCCCGAGGGCCCAACGATCGGGGCCCCTCTCTCTTTCCCACCGCGGCCGTGTCATAAATGCGCGACTGTGTTTAATATTTTCGCGAGCCTGTGTGACGCATATCGTTTATTATCGACCGACGGACAGCGAGAGCGGGAGGATGAGAAGAGAATGATCCTCTTCGAGAAAACGAAGGCGAGACGAAAGAAAAGAAAATAAGGAGAAGAGGATCGCTCTTTAGGACGAATCCGTGTGATTCTGCGCGAACTGAGGAATCGGGAGATACGACAAAGAGGCGACCGTGAGACTCGCATTTTTTTTTTCTTCTTTCTATACCCGACAGCTGAGGAAACACGGTGGTTCGAAATATCCATCGACGTTTTTCATTTCTGCTTCTTCTCGATTCGCCTTCCGATCATCAATCAATTGACAAGTGGATCGCGAATGCCGTCGGAGAGATTCGCGACGGCGTTACCTGCAGACAGTCGTAAAACGATGGCGTTTACGCGAAGACGCGAAGGCGCGGCTTGACGATTTTAAACATGCACGAATAGCGAAGGGACGTTAGGGAAGCAAGCGCGCATATGGGCGGCGTTAGAATTTAACGAGCCACTTACACGTGAATCGTGAGTTACACCGGAATGTCTCGTAGATGCACGGTCGGTTGAGTACGGTATAAAAATGCCAGCGTTATGATTTACCCCGTGTATCCCATTTGCGATTGTATTCCTATGAAATTGCCGCCGGCCGACGCGATGTCTATTCGATGGTGGTGGGCGAGCTATCGCGGATAATTTCGATAAATAACCGCGCGTCTTTTCGCGTTTACGCGTTTGTACAAAGTTTCACGATGTTGTGCCACTTGTAGCTAACGTGGGTCTTATTGGAAAATATAGCTCGCATGGCGAAGTAACATTCCATAAGGGAATGAGATGTTTGACTGCGATGCAGACGTCAGCGGAGAATTCCTGTTCGCTAATACCTGGCGAAGTAGTTCGACCGATATCTTCGGAATTTGGAATCGGAGGTGGAGCGGATGACAAAAAAAATGCGTGCGCCGGTAAACCGGTTGCGCGAATATGCCATTGGAATTCGAGTGAAAGTAATGAAGCTGATGAGATAAATGGTGCGAAAATGATTATGGAACGATTCGCAAAAAAATACCTGTCTTCCAAGAAGATTCGCCGTTAATAAATTTTGTCATTTTCGAGTTGACGTCTGCAATTATTTTACCGATTGGACGGAGAAAAATGGATAGTCGCACACACACACACACACGCGCGCGAGTTTAGTAAAAATATTCTGGCTATTTTTGATAAACTTATGACAAACTTTGCTTGCCTGAAAGTAAAAAATACCGAAGGTGTAAGATGAAGAATACATTGCACTTGTAGTAAAGCCATTCGAAATTAATTTATTACTTTACTTTACAATAAAATGAATTATATATTATTTTCAAGACACACTTACACTTTTATCGCGAAGTGAAATAAATTTTGTCAGCGCTAAAATAAAATATGCCCGTTGATGAAGTAAATTCTAATTAGATGGTAATTTATAGATTAAGAAATAGTAATAAATTGCAGTAGCATAAAATTTATTTTATGAAAAGAGAGAGTACAGTATATGACTATATGACGATTGCTAATTTATCAGAAAAGTAAAGTCGCCTATCCCTATAAATGAATTCGCCAATTTCATAAAATTTACTAGAATTCCAGCGCATATTGCTTTACCTTTTTCTACGTGTTAATCCCGACATTGCATTTATATCTTGATTCATCAAAATTTCTGAGTTTTGATGAATTGCCAAATAATTGTCACTTTAATCCATCTAAGACTAATAAATGACAAATCATGGATATTTTACGTTCACACATTTCAAAGACTCGTTTACTAAAAATGATTGTTCAATTTTTAATCTTAGGTACACATTTTCGATACTTTTGTCCAAAGAAAGACAGCAATACAAAGAACGCGTTTATCTTGACAGTTGACTGACATTGTTGAGAAACAACAATGCAACTTTGTTGCTTTAAATCGACAGAAAATGGAAAGCATTTCCGCCGGGCAGGCTATTATCGATACATGTCCTAGCACTGAAAGGTTTATGAATTTATTATTTGCGAGGTAATAATTAAGAACGTGTCGCTACAGGATTACGAACTGTGTAAAACTTGAGACGCGACAAGTTAAGACAATAATATTATTATACGCTCGCGTGCAATATTTTCTATTTTCTCAATATACACGGTGCACGCGTTTTGCTGTATCTGTTGTTTAGACGGCAGGATTGCGAGTCGAGATGCCGACAAAGTACGATCCCGGCGGTACAGGAGAAATCGAAGGGCGGATAGGAAAGCCGGAGGAGGGAAAACATCAGGGCGGAGCTTGAACACGGGAGGAGGAATAAAACGCGCAAACTCGTAACGAGTGTGCCTCTCTTTCTCCCTCGGCGCGTCCTTCTTCCTCTTGTCTTTCC